>NC_134361.1:119074377-119377877 GCF_048569485.1 Anomaloglossus baeobatrachus
TCAGTATGTACAGTATGTGTGTACAATGTGTGTATGTATGTGTGTCCTTTGTGTTCAGTATGTACAGTGTGTGTGTGTACAATGTGTGTATGTGTGTCCTTTGTGTTCAGTGTGTACAGTATGTGTGTACAATGTGTGTATGTATGTGTGTCCTTTGTGTTCAGTATGTACAGTGTGTGTTGCACATATAGTGACAGGCAGCACAGTAATTGCAACTCGCCTTTATTTTCAGGAATTATAATCTTTTGTAGGAGCGACACATATCAGAGCACTGACTAATGTAGAAAGGACATGTACAAAAAACACCACATAAAAGAGGAGCGAGGGCCCTGTCCAGAAGAGCTGACAATCTGAGGAAACGGAAACAATAATGCTAAAAACTGTTTTTACTGCTTCACTAGATACATACAAGGGTGTAGAATGAGGTTCCCAATGTACAGGGGAGGTTCTGTATCATCACAAGGTGGAGCAGAGGGTTTTTTTTAAAAAAAGAGCCGTTTTTTGAGCCGAAAGAGCCGATTCTTTTTGGTGAGCCGAGCCGAATGAGCCGGCTCATCAAAAAGAGCCGGACTGCCCATCACTAACAGGGAATGTGTGTGCAGGGGGCGGGCAGAGGGTGCGGCTGGACACTGGGGTGGGGCTGGACACTGAGGCCGGGCGGTGCCAGCTCTGACTGGGAGGTTTTGCACAGGAAGTGGTAATGTTTGCTGGAGCTGAATGTAAACAAGAAGCTGCACAGAATAAAGGTATAATTCAAGAGGAACAAAAGTTAGAAAACAAAAAATAACTATGTAGGGGAGATTAATATGACAATACAGCACAGATTAGCTTAAACTCAAACATTTTTGTTATGTCGGACAACCCCTTTAATCTCATTTATTAACTGATGGGCAATGAAGAAAAAAAGTTACATTTACCAAAAATATATTTCACTTATTTGTTGATGACATTTCTCAATGAATGGCATAGCTTGCCAGACTAATTTGTGCCTTTGCATGTTTATAGATTTTATTTTTCTATGCCATTTGCCAAAACACATTACATAACATACTGTGGGAGCCATCATAGCTATGGCATTTAAGGCCATTCATTAGGCCCCATTCAGACGTCCATGTGTCACATACGTGTCGTATCTGTTTTTTCACAAATACTATACGTACCCATTATTATCTATGATGCTATACACATGTCTGTTTTTTTTCCAGCAGCACAAATTACGAGGGTCAATACAAGTCTATGGGTTCATGAAAAGCACGTACAGCACATGGATGGTGCCAGTGTACTGTCCGTAGATAACATTACAAGGAATACGGGAAGCTTTGCCATTTATTTCTTTCTTTATCCATACGTCAGAAACACTGATGACACTCTGATGGTAAAAATGGACATATAGACTGTACATTGATGACATTGGTACCATTTGTCCACCTTGATCTTTAAAGGGAACCCGTCACCAGATTTGGCTACTATAAGCTGCGGCCACCACCACTGAGCTCTTATATACAGCATTTCAGAATATGTATATGTGCCGCCCCCACGTCAGCAGCCGGGCTGCTCGGATCCGGATCCGCAGTGGCTCGAGGGGTGTCCGCACCCGGGGGTCGTGCGGACACTCAAATAAAAAGGGAATGTAATATGTACAGGGGATTGTTGTATATAGTTCGTGATGCCACCCACGGTGTGTGGTAAGGTGGAGTACCACCGCTGCTGTTGGGGAGCACCCGGGGGCGATGGCTTGGCAGCTGGATGTTAACCCCTCCGTGGGTAGGGGTGGATGCCCCAGGGCTCAGTGTCCAGAAGATGGGAGGTGATGGCTGCTGGTGGTGGTGTACCGCGACGGACCAGAGGGTGTTGGTGTACTCACGATTGAATGATTGCACACAAGTCTGATGGTAAACCAAGGTGTCAGTGGCCGGCCGCCGCTTCTGGGTGTATACGTTTCCCACACCCGGCTGGGGTACCAATGTCCTTTCCTTCGGCACTTTGTATTTTCCTTCTATCTTAGACAACCTCGTATGGAACGGGGAAGTCCACTCTCGGTTTGGTTCTGGTTGGGAGATGTGCCCGCGAAAACTGACCCTTGGGATCTCAGTGGGTTGTTGCGGATACCCTATCCCCCGTGGTGGGGTGCCGTTTTGCTCTATCTGGGCTAACACACTGAAACAGGAACAACGTCTGGAACCTTGCTCCCGGCCTGGTTAATTAGAGAAGGGGTTTGCAACCGTCTTCTAACTAGGGTCAAGGAACCCCGCCTGTGCACGGTTTCCGGACTGGATCTCCGCTGTTGGTACCGGCGGGCTCCAATCCTGTCCCGGTCCACCTTGGATCTCCCGCGACCGGACTCCCATCGCCTTTGGACACGGTCCACTGCTTGCCACCTAGCCAGTAAACCAGGGCCACTACCATGGCTACCCTTCACTAGGCTCAGACTTGACTCTACTTCACTTCAACGCACTCCAATTTGAACTAACTCCTGAACTCACTGGTTCCCTCCCCCGGATCCTCAAGACCCCTAGGTGGGCGCTCCCAATCCGCCTGGTCCCACCCACTGGTGTGTCCTTCTTACCCTGAGGGGGTGGCTAGGATTTTTTGGCAGATGGTACCTGATGTGGGATGCTGTTGTGTGGGGTGTATGTTTCTCTGTGACCACCTGGCGGTGCCAGGGCGTCACATTCCCCCTTGGTTTAATACAGCCCGTCCACGGGCTGTCCGACCACTGAACTTTTTTTTATTTTTTAAAGTAAACGGGAAAAAGGTAAAAACATGTTAAGAACATTTCTTCCCTTACAGGAGGCACATTACTTTAACGTTGCAAAACAGGGTAAACATTACTTTCCCCTCCTCCATTCGCCACCCAAACAACCTGGTTCCTTGGTGCCACCTCTAATCATAGTGGGCACCCCTTTTCCCCAGTCCACTGCTGTTCCGGGTAACGCCTGCATGGTCCAAAGTCCGGGGACTCTTGGCCTGGAGGTTAGCCACCGGTTTTATTAGCGACTGGGCCTCGGCCTACTCCACCGCAGGCCCTTCCTCCAAACTACCTCTCCAGAGGCTGTGCAGTGGGCGAGGAGTAACAGGAAAATGGAACAAACCGGTCTAACACCGCTGCCGGGGCAGCCTCCTACTGCAGCTCCTCTCCACAACAACATGGGTCTCCAGTGCCACCTTCACACATGGTGCCGCACTGTCCGGTAACTTCTCTCTGGTTGTCTGCGGTACGGGGCAGCTGCCTGCCCTCTTCCAGCTTGATCTAGCTCCATCCTCCACCAGGGGCTCCGACCCCTGATGGCCTCTCAATCTCCAGCAGGCAGCTATGAAGACGTTCAACAAGAACAGAGCATCTAACGGTTAACATGCAAACGTCCTGCCACCCTCCACCTGGGGGTCCAGGGTTGACAGTCTTTAAACTTGGAACTTGCGAACTTTTAACTTGTAACTCACTTGCGGGTTGCTGCCTCTTTAAGGCCGGGCGCCTCTGGGGCACCCACTGGCAAAGTGCCCGGGCAGACCACAGTGCTGGCAAACAGGCACCACCACTCCAACAGCATCAGGCGGGGGCTTGTCCTCGAAGGTGGACTCTGCTTCCACTTCATACATCTCCAGTGTATGAAGCTCGTGACAACAAAGACATCCGGTAGCCATTCCCGCCGAATCGAGGAACCCATGCAGCCTCCGAGGTACTGGTACCGGAGTCACTCTCCTCATGCTCCGCTGACTCTGCATCTTCACCAGCCAGTTCGTCGTCATCTGAGGCCGCAGATTCTGCTTCCAGTCCCGTAGGCAGCGCCTCCGCAATGTCCGTCGCTACATGACAGGGAGGTAGTATTGCTTGGGTGCCTGCCCGGACCACAGGCTCCACTGCTCCTGTGGCCGGAGCGGGAGCTGCTGCTACTTCGTCATTCAGCTCTGCTGCGGGCACCGCCGCTCCAGTGGGAGCCTCTGCTCCACCATCACTATCGGGCGCCAATATCCCTCCGCTTCTTCCCCCTTGTTTTTTTGACAGCAGTCTCGCGGGACCCACTGTCCTTTTCGCTTCCTCTCTGGCGAGTCACCAACTTCTGCCCGCGTTCCCAGGGGGCGGGGCTTCCACTTCGCGCTCTTTTTTGGGGAAGAAGATGCCGCGCTCATCATTTTTCGCGCCCAAAAATGGCAGCAAAATGGTCAAAAATTTTTGAAATGGAGCACCGTTCATAGTCCGAAACAAGGCACATTTCCACCAGGTAGGTGGATAGGTTACAATCCTGTTTGTGACGCCAGGTTTTGAGGTGTGCCGCCCCCACGTCAGCAGCCGGGCTGCTCGGATCCAGATCCTCAGTGGCTCGAGGGGGTCTCCGGATGAACACTCAAATAAAAAGGGAATGTATCATGTACAGGGGATTGTTGTAGATAGTTTGTGATGCCACCCACGGTGTGTGGTAAGGTGGAGTACCACCGCTGCTGTTGGGAAGCACCTGGGGGCGATAGATTGGCAGCTGGATGTTAACCCCTCCATGGGTAGGGGTGGATGCCCCGGGGCTCAGTGTCCAGAACATGGGAGGTGATGGCTGCTGGTGGTGGTGTACCGGGCCGGACCGGAGGGTGTTGGTGTACTCACGATTAAATGATTGCACACAAGTCTGATGGTAAACCAAGGTGTCAGTGGCCGGCTGCCGCTTCGGGGTGTTTACGGTTCCCACACCCGACTGGGGTACCAATGTCTTTTCCTCTGGCACTTTCTATTTTCCTTCTATCTTAGACAACCTCGTATGGAACAGGGAAGTCCACTCCCGGTTTGGCTCTGGTTGAGAGATATGCCTGCGAAAACTGACTCTTGGGATCTCAGTGGTTTGTTGCGGATACCTTATCCCCCGCTGTGGGCTGCCGTTTCGCTCTATCTGGTCTAACACCATCTGGAATCTTGCTCCCGTCCTGGTTAATTAGATAAGGGGCTTGCAACCGTCTTCTAACTAGGGTCCAGGTACCCCGCCTGTGCACGGTTTCCGGACCGGATGTCCGCTGTCGGTACTGGCGGGCTCCAACCCTGTCCCGGTCCACCTTGGATCTCCCACGACCGGACTCCCGTCGCCTTTGGACACGGTCCACTGCTTGCCACCTAGCCAGTAAACCAGGGCCACTACCCTGGCTACCCTTCACTAGGCTCAAACTTGACTCCACTTCACTTCAACGCACTCCAATTTGAATTAATTCCTGAACTCACTGGTTCTCTCCCCCGGATCCTCAAGACCCCTAGGTGGGCGCTCCCAATCCACCTGGTCCCGCCCACTGGTGTGTCCTTCTTACCCTGAGGGGGTGGCTAGGATTTTGTGGCAGATGGTACCTGATGTGGCATGGTGTTGTGTGGTGTGTATGTTTCTCTGTGACCACCTAGCTGCGCCAGGGCGTCACTTATAAGAGTCCAGGTCGCTCTGTATAACATTAAAAACACCTTTATTATACTCACCTAGGGAGCGGTCCGGTCTGATGGGTGTCGCTGCTCTCCTGTCCGGCGTCTCCTCTCTCTGGTCTGGCGCCTCCTTTCTGCTGCGATCTCTGTCCTCCGTCTTCACAGCCCAGTATGGATGATGCGTCTACTTCAGCCACACAGGCCAACATTGTGATACTGCACAGGTGCACTTTGATCTGCCCTGCCAATGGCAGATCAAAGTAATGTACTGCACAGGAATGAGGAAAGGTTAACGACCACCCGCGCATGCGCACGACAATACTTTGATCTGCTGTGAGCAGGGGAGATCAAAGTGAGCCTGCGTTTTACGTTCTACAGAGCAGCCTCGGCTCTTATATACCCTATTCTGAAATGCTGTATATAGGAGCTCAGTGGTGGTGGCCGCAGCTTATACAGTAGTCGCCAAATCTGGTGCCAGGTACCCTTTAAATACGGATGTGTGAATGAGGCCTTATTGGGAGCAGGGAGCACACAGACCGCCTTTTGCTACTGCTGTCTGTCTATGAACCAGAAATAAAGGCGAAACAGACCACACACACAGCCGGTGTCAGATGTGCAACATGGTAATCAACACTTTACTGCCCCCACCATAAACCAAATAGTAGTAAATGACAGTAGCAGTTACAGGGTATTCAGCATCATTAAAAACACTTGTTTGACAATTATCTTGACATGTAAACCGGCTACTGATCACCCGATGAACAATCAAAGTGCTCATTTATCGAGTGAAATGATTATTTACACAGCATGAAATGTCCTCGTTCTCAGCAGTTCCTTGTCCTTTGTAAACAACTCACACTGCCGAGAAGTGAGGTAGCCTGTATGCTCTCAGGGCTCTAGTGTAGATCGCTTATTGCGCATCGTCTACTTTGGTCTGCATTCAAACAACTGTCAATTAGTAATGTGTATCTATCGGCGATACATCCTTCTAAATATATTGTTTGCTAAAGAATCTAGTGTTAAGAACTAATGTGAATGGGGGACGTCAGCCGTGGCAGGGTCTTGTTCTGTGACCCTGGCGGTGTCTCTTGGAGTAAATAAAAGGGGTTTTAAATAAAAGAAAATAAAAGAAAAAGATTTTTTGGTTGACTACGCCACTTGCAGTGTGCGGCCAGGTTATTTGGGCCGCTACGGCAGGTTTCTGCTGGGGCTGATGGAGTGATGCAGCCTGGATGGTTAGAGCCCTCCGCAATCAGGGACAGGCTCCAGCAGTGGATGATGGGGGTTGTAGTGGGAAAACAGTCTATGTGAGTGCACGCCGTCAAGGAAGCAGTCCACACCAATATTGTAGTTAACGTGCCTTGTTTACTTTGCTGTTTGTTATACCTGAACCCGCGGGTGCCGGTCCCAGGTGTATCCGCTCCCCTTGTTTTGTATGCTAACTGTGACCTGGGTTTGCTGTCCTCCGTGCACACTTATTGCTGATGGGCTCCCGTGGCCTAGAGCTACTTGGGAACACCTCTGTTTCTGTCTTGGTGCTATTGCAGGCGTCCTGGACTATTTAAGGGGTTCAGTCCCTGATCCCCTTTTTGCTGCTTATGCTTCAGACTTTTTGGGTTGGCGATGGACCCTGAAGTTCTTCTCGCCCGGCAGAGTTAACAGCTGACTATAAAGTGTCCCACGGTCCTAGGGTCTGGACCCCGCCTTGTGCTGAGTCCCATGAGCCTTGGTTCCGAACTTCCACAGGCCCTCCATGGTACCTGGAGTCTGCTGCTTCCACAGGTAACCCACAGTGCCTGGAGTCCAGTTCCATACTCCACATTTCTCACTCCTTTTACAGCACTCCGTTCTCACTGCAGGTCTTTTCAGTACTTTCCACTTTCTACTACTTCAGACTAGTACTCCTCTCCTCCTCTCTCCTTCACTTCCTCTGACTTTCTAACAGACTCTCCTGACAGAGACTGCTTTCTTCTTTACCTCATTCTGACTGACTGTGTGTCGCCCGTGGATCAGGGGGTACTCAGATCCGGGCCACGAGGTCACTTCTGTGGGTATCACGGTGGCGTGACCCGGTCTGTGATCCCAGGCTCCACAGTAAAAGGGGATTTGGTAAGGGAGATTGTCCGTGACGCCACCCACGGTTGTGGTGAGATTGGAACACCACCGCTGCTCTGGACGGGGATCCCGGGAGTGATGGTATGGAGCAGCTAGATGTTAGTTCTCCCCTCCGTGGGTAGGGGGTTGGTTGTCCCGGGGCCCGGTGATGGGGAAGCTGGGGATGATGGCAGGCGGTTTGCGGGGTCTGGCGAGGTGCAGGGTCGCAGGGGCAGCGCTGTGCCGCACGGCACGGGGTACTCACTCAGCCAGTAATCACGACAAAGTCCTTGGTAAAACACTCGGCTGGATGGACGGGTGCCCACAGACGGCTGCGGTTGTTGTTTCTCCCCTGACCCAGTTTGGTGGTGTAAGTCCTTTCTTCCACCTCCGTGCACGCTCTTCCTGCGCTCCGGCTTCCAGCTGGCTCCACCGCCCAGCCCCGGCTACCTACGGTTCCACCAGCTGTTTCCCCGGCTCCCTGCAGACGGCCACTACCGTCTGCCTGACTCTCTGCTGCACGAGGGCCCTAGGCTCCAATCCTAGGCCCCAGTCTGCGTTTGCCTCTCTGCAGTCCTCCTCTCTCTTCCTCTCCTAGGACTTGACTGGGCTTGTTTCCTGCCTCAGGCCAGCCAAACCCATGGGTGGGCATCTCCATCTCCTGACTCCGCCCACCTGGTGTGTCAGTCTGAGCCCGAGGATAGGAATCAAGTTTCACTGGGATGTCTGCTGTGAAACTGCTGGGGGTGGGGGTGTGTGTGTTGTTACCTGTGGCCCCTGGCTTGTCCAGGGCGCCACAACTGCACACCACTTCCTCCCGCCTTTTTCAACTGACCACTGACCCCTCCCCCTCGCTGGGTCTCTCCCTATAGGCTGGGTGGTACTATCCAATCAGTGCCCTCCCATTTTACCTGTTACTAGGCAGTCTCCCAGGTTGGTGTTGGGGTTATGTGTGTGGCCTGAAGGTGCTGGTGTGTTTACTCTGGCACGGATATTCCGGGGTTTTGATTTCCACGGATTACATTTGTGGCACCAGGTACCTCAGGGGTGCTACATGAATTTTTTCAAATGTTTCATGTTCCCCAAATTTTTTAAAGAGGTATTCACCTTCATAATACAATGGATGCAAAACTCTCTAATGGTCTCCTTTACTTATCTGGCATAACATAAACTACTGCTAGTCAATGTGGGACACAGAGATTTACAACTTAGTTAGCAGTTGTTTTATTCAGTTCTTAAAGGGGATGTGCCACCAGAAAATGACTCATTGTTTGAATGAGGTCTTTATGTAACATGTATTTAAAAAAACTAAAAATCGCCAATATTTTTTTTTTTCTTTTTCACCTCACAATCTGTAATGAAAGATAAAATTAGTAATCTTGCAATTTTTACACTGGCCACTAGGACTTTTTTTAGACACATAATAACTACTTTCAGGAAGAGTTTTCAGCAGGCTCCTTATCATCAGTGGCAGATTATAATGACTGATAACATCTCTATACACAGTTGATAGCTGCGTATCAACCAATCACAATAGGTCATGTCACAGCTCACCTGCTCCCATTCCATTCATAATAGTCTTTGCCCATATTGTAGAGTACCAAAGTTAGGGGTAGAGTCAGTCTGTTTGTCTGTCTGTCTCTTCAATTTTACTCTTGCATCAATTGTTTTATTCCATTTCCCTTAAAAAGCCTATTACTATCTGTTTTTGACCAATAGTCACGAGGTTTGCAATGTAACTAGTAAGCATAGACTAGATTCTAACAGTTCATATACACATTTTTGTTCTACTCTCAGTAATACCGTCCTATGGCAGAAATGCAAGTGTCCAACCTCCCACCTCACTCTCCTCTTCATTTTTGGAGCCACTTTTCACCATGAGCCCTGGCTCCACAAATAGCCTGACATGGCTCTGTCATCAGGTCCCCTGCTGAGCTCCCATCTGTGACATGTTTGGGGAAACTGACACATCCTCTATGCTTAGTTCATAGGCTGAACCTTCTTGTACAGGATTTTTAGTAGAACTCAAGAGATGCAAACGGTCTTGTCAATCTTAATGAGAGCGTCCACAATTCCATCAATTCTCAAACTATGCCGGCAATTCTTAGCCCCTCAAGCCTGAGAAACAGAATCTCAGCAGGTTCTCATGGTGCCCAAGACACAGATTTCCAAACAAGCGCACAATGCATAGTCCTGCAAACGTGTGACAGTCACTATGTAACTAATGTATATAATTTCTTTGAAATTTATACTGATGCGACAATTAGAAATGCTGATGTGACAAGACGCTTGTCTAAATCGAATTATTTTTCTTTTGCATGTAGAGAATAGAATAGAAGTATAGTTAACATGGAAAGCTTTAAATAAATATCCACATACACAATTTCCCACAGTCAAATATTATGTCACATCATCATCATCCATCATCATCATATTTTAAATGGGTTGTCTCATCATCTTAAATCAGTAAAATTACAATTTACTTGTAAAAACAAGTAACTGCAATTTACCCTTGATTAAAAATGCTCTCCATTCTCAGGCATGGGGGGATTTTTAAATGTTTTGTGTCCTGCTCATGACATAGGTTACCGTCCACCTCTGAAGTCTGTTAGTGGTGGCTGGTCTCCTAGGCAAGAAGCACAGCAATTGTTAGTGTCGCGGGCGGGGAGGACGCCGTCGCTGCTGCGCTCTCGCTAACACTCGGATCCGGCGCTGCTGCGGCTGCTCGGTGGCTCGAGCGGTGGGCCGGATCCGGGGACTCGAGCGTCGCTCCTCGCCCGTGAGTGAAAGGGGTGGTTTGGTTTGGGGATTTGGTCCGTGACGCCACCCACAGTTTGTGGTGAAGGTGGGCACCACCGCTGCTGGTGACGGGGATCGCGGGAGCGTTGTTAGGGAGCAGCTGAGATGTTTTCCCCCTCCGTAGGTAGGGGGGTTGGTGGTCCCGGGGCCCGGTTGAGGTGACGGGGAGGCAGCGTTGGGCAAGGTGCAGGGCGGCGCTGGAACTGCGCAGCGCTGTGCCGGTTGGTACGGTAGTACTCACTCAGCCACAAATGGAGGCACAGTCTCTGGTAAAACAAACGGCTGGATGGACGGGTCCCGCAGCCGGCTGCTGTGGCTTCTCCCGGACGGTTGGTGGTGGCTGCCTTTCCCTGCACCTTTTGTGTGTGTTCGGTCCCGATGGCTTCCCACCGGTAACCCGCTCCCCAGCGTGGATATATGCCGGAGGAGCCCTTTTGTCCGCAGGCTCTGGCCCTGGGAACTCTAGCTGTGGCGGTAGCTGTATTTCCCTTGTGCTGTTTAGACGGTTGCCTTCAATCGGGTCTTGGCTGTTTGGAAACCCCTGGGGTTCCGTTCACTAACGGATTTGACCTGTTTAACGGCGACTCCAAGCCTGGTCGGGGTCCGCAGGCCCTGCCGGTTTGTGCTGGCTTCACTTCGCTCCCCGGTTCGGTACCGGCGGGCCACTGCCCGTCCCCGGTCCTACGGTTCCGCGTCGATCTCCCTCTTCTGCAGACGGCCACCACCGTCTGCCAACCTTGCTCTCGGTGCCCGGGCCACGTACCCGGACATGGTCAGTTTGCTCCTCTACAACCACTTCACTCCTCTCCTGACTCCTACTCAGATCTCAACTCCACTGAACTCGCTTCCTTTCCCACCTCCAGGACTGTGAACTCCTCAGTGGGTGGGGCCAACCGCCTGGCTCCACCCCACCTGGTGTGGACATCAGCCCCTGGAGGGAGGCAACAAGGATTTGTGTCTGGCTGATATGCCTATCTTGGGGCGGGGGGTGTTGTGTTGTAGTACCTGTGAAGACCTGGCTAGTCCAGGGCGCCACATTAGCGCTTTTTTAAGCACCCACCCAGCAGCTTCTTTTTTCAGCGCTGGAGTGGAGCTTTAAATCTAAGCCCCCTGGCACGGTCTTAAGGGGGCTTTACACGCAACGACATCGCTAATGAGATGTCGTTCGGGTCACGGGTCACGGAATTCGTGACGCACATCCGGCCTTGTTAGTGACGTCATTGCGTGTGACACGTACGAGCGACCGCTAACGATGCAAAATACTCACCAAATCATTGATTGTTGACACGTCATCCTTGTTCTGGATGCAGGTTATTCGTCGTTCCTGAAGCAGCACACATCGCTATGTGTGACACCCCAGGAACGACAAACAACACCATACCTGCGTTCCTCTGGCAACGAGGTGGGCGTGACTTCCATGCAGCTGCTCTCCACCTCTCCGCTCCTATTGGATGCCTGCCATGTGACGTCGCTGTGACGCCGCACAAACCTCCCCCTTAGAAAAGAGGCTGTTCACCGGCCACAGCGACGTCGCTAGGCAGGTAAGTATGTGTGACGGGTCCTAGCGATATTGTGCGCCACGGGCAGCAATTTGCCCGTGATGCACAAACGACGGGGGCGGGTGCTTTCACGAGCAACATCGCTAGCGATGGCGGTGCGTGTAAAGCAGCCTTTATACTCTCCTTCCGGCGTCTTTACCATTTACAGACATTGCTTCAGTCCCACGGCGCCATCGTGTGACTGCAACTTCTGACTGTCAGGAAGTCATAAATTATGTCACAAGGTCCCAATACATGTCTAGGAGAGCCAGACTGATTTGTATTGAGTTGTAACCCTCATGAAACACTGGAGCTGCCAGTAGGTCACAAATCACCAAGAGCAATGGAGCAACAGCGATAAAAGATGAAGCCACCAGAAAGTGAGTATATGTCTAGGGGGCAGGGGACTTAGATATGAAGCACCACTCCAGTGGTGCAATAATAAAAAATGCTGTATGTAATGGTACTTTAAAACTAATTGATTTCTGGATATGGCCAGTTAGGGTGCCACTGGGCTCTTGCGATGCAGCAGAGACAAAGTGGCTGCCCCTTATTTTAGTATTTGAGAGACAACAGTCTGGACCAGTGGTGTAGCTATGCTGCTGGTCCGAGTTGTCAGTCATCAGGAGTGGGAGACTTGTTCTTCTTAAGACTAAATATTAGAACAGCTGTTACTATTACCGAAATATGGCATACTGGTATGGCCCATACCGACTCCCTGACTTTGATGTGTGCTCGAACTGAGCCCACATCTTTATTCCTCTATGGCCCATGGTTGTTGTTCTGGTAAATACTTCTGTCAGTCTCTTGTGGCGCCCCTGACCTGGTCAGGCACCACTGAGTACTGCACCCATGCTGGGGACAGTACAATACAGGTAATCCAGAAGGCTGACAGGGGTGTGGAACACAGGCGCATAGTAATCAGGTCTCACACATGTACCCATGAGAGGACCCCTGGGGATCCCAGGAGGGGGAAAAGCCTTGACCTTCACTGGAATAGTGGAGGGGGCCAAAAGCCTCCATCTCCTCTCAAGGGGTGTGGTAAGAGAGTCTGGTTGCTAGGTGGCGTAGGCAAGAACAGGAGAGGAGGGGCAGTGAGTCAGTTAGAGCAGAACTCCATAGGGCTCAGTGAGGAGCAGACCTGTGGGGCTGTTGCTGTCTAACAGCGCCCGCGCAGTGGCTACTGACGGGGGAGAACGGTCAACTAGGAGTGCTACCCGAAATCCATCTTCAGCTAAAGAGAGAGCAACGGAGTGGGAAGTAAGGAGACTGCTAGAGAGTACCAGGCCCAAACGGGCGGCAGATCCCGAAGCGGAGATAGATCCAGCTTTCTTTTGCTAAACCTGCCGGTGTGGGGCTCTCAAAGCCCACGCCACAACACCACAAAAAGCCGCAGCCACGTAGCCACAGTTAGGGCCCATAGCTCACAGGAGGCAAGAAGCTGGAGTGATCTGGCCCAGGCGACAAGCACACGGCAAACGAAGGGGAGTGAGGCTTCAGCAACTTCCCTGGGTGACCCCCATAGGGACTAAAAGTCGGGGTCACCCCAAACCAAAAAGGGCTAAGGAAGGCGAGTTGGTAGTCACCCTCACAAGTCAGCCTGAAGGACACCTGGTTCCCGCCTGGTTCATCCCAGCTACGCCCGGGTTACTCACCCTGCCACCTGAAGTGAGTAAAAACCCTGAAAGACATTCTGCCTGTGTGGAGTTATTCTGCGCCTTGTGGTACTACGCACCTACATCGGGCCCTGGGGCTTGCCTCACTCTCAGGAGGCTATTCCAACTAACTGCACATACCATCAGCCCCAGGCGACCCTCAACCTGCAGTGGCGGTCCCTACTGGCCGCAATACTGAGAGTGGCGTCACGACAAACTACAAAGAAGGTTTCCTACCTGTGACCAGACAGATCCATCTACGTGGAGTCCCTGAAGGTAATGCACCGACACAACACCTGTGGGGCTTCACATCTGGCGTCACGAACAGGATAAGGACTAGACCTGTTCAGACAGGTGACCATGTGCCTGGGCGGTCCGCTTGAAAAATTGGAAGCGCCGCCATATTGCCACCATGAAAAGCGCGCTGAAAAACAACAGCAGCCCGCGCTGGAAGAAGTTACCGCCCACGAAGAGGTGTGGCTACCCAGAGATCCCCTGCAGAGTTCTGACCTCGCTTGTGAAGAGAGCGGGAGCGTCCAGAGACGTCGGGACAGAAAGGGAGCCAGAAGCCTGCTGCTGGGAGAGGAGCTGCTGAAAGAGGCAGAGCGGAAACTGAACAGCTTGCTACTAGAGGCAACGGCGAGTCCACAGCTGGAGAGTCGTGCAGAAGAGGGCGCAGAAGAAATGGCGTCTGACCGCAGAAATCCAGAACCGGGCTCCGCTGCCTGGTGGTATCGGGAGCTGGCCCAGTTCTGCGACCGACTGGAGACCCGGGTCGTGGAGCAGATCCGAGAAGAACGTATGGAACTTCTGGAGATGGCTGCCGCGGTTCAGGCCTATGAGAGGGGAACCGCACGACGAGTGCCAGACCGGACGGCGACGACTCAGACCCCGATGCTGCCACCGATGGGTGAGTCCAGTATTACCCCTGCCGGCCCGGATGCCCCGACCCCTGCTGCCACGCTCGCGGTCCCTGAAGAGGCGCCCGGCGCGGCGACGCTGAGCCAGGCCGCAGCCACGCCAGGTGCGGCCCGCCAAGCCCAGGCCGCCGCAGCGATGCCCTGCTCGGCCCGCCAAGCCCCGGCCGCCGCAGCGATGCCCTGCTCGGCCCGCCAAGCCCAGGCCGCCGCAGCGATGCCCTGCTCGGCCCGCAAAGAACCGGCTGCCACCGCGACCCTCATCCGCGCCGCAGGCGTAACGCTGACCCAGGCCGCCGCCCTGCTAGGCCCGGCCCGCCAAGACCCCACCGCCGCAGCAACGCTCGTCCGCGCCGCAAGTGAGGTGCTGAACCAGGCCGCAGCCACGCCAGGCGCGGCCCGCCAAGCCCCGGCCGCCGCAGCGATGCCCTGCTCGGCCCACCAAGACCCGGTCCCTGCAGCGACGCCCAGCCCAGCCTGCACAGATCCCATCGCAGCTGCGACGCCGATCCAGGCCGCCGCCATACAGGGTGCGGCCCGCCAAGACCAGGCCGCCGCCAAACAGGGCGCGGCCCGCCAAGACCAGGCCGCCGCCATGCCGGGCGCGGCCCGCCAAGACCAGGCCGCCGCCATACAGGGCGCGGCCCGCAAAGAGATTGCATCACCATTTACCCCGGCCTGCAAGGCCAGAGCAGACACCGCTCCCCAGTCCAAAGAGGTCCCTGCTAGGAAGTCCCTGATAGGAGAGGACCCCGAATACTGGAAGCTGAAGGCTGACCTAGAGGCCCAGTTCCCACAAGAGATGGTGGATCGGTATCTGCTCCCTCCGCACACCCCCAAGAGGATTCCGGCAACCCCTGCAGCAACCACGCCAAAGAGTCCCCCGCCTGGGCCTGCTGAAGAAAGCCCATCCCCAGCACTGCCACCAAAGGAGTGCCAAGAAGAACTAAGGGGGAGAGGAGGCCAGGAAGCTGAGGAGCTGACTCAGGAGATACCAACAGTGGAGCAATACTCAGAGCCGGAGATGTTACCCTATTCCCGTTGGGATGAGGAGGACTTGACACCGTCTGCTGATGAAGACCAGCCCAGAAACCTCACCTGGGGCCCTGCAGGCATTGAGGTAACAGCCCAGCAGAACCCAGCCCGCAAGACAAGGCGTCGCAACAGACCAACGCTGTCCCCTGCACCACAGTCTCCAGAGCAGAGAGAAGTCACAGCCAGAGACCTACAGGAGAAAAGGTTCCTGAGAAGAGCCAAAGCCCAGGTCAGAGGACCCCTTTGCAGAGGAGTAGTGGAGGATTTCAATTTGAAAAGTGGATATGGATTCATTGTAGCACCTGGTGTGAAGGAAGGGATATTTGTCAACCGAAGAGATGTGAGCGCTCATCTGCCTAGAGGACACCCTGGCAGAAACCTAAAGATGGGGGATTCAGTACAGTTTACCATGCATCAAGGCGAAAGAGGACTGTACGCGCTTGACGTAGCACTATGTACCAGCAAACCTTACAGCCACCCCATGCTACAGGAAAGAGAAACAGATACAGGAAAGGAAACAGATGAAGATAGAGAAAGCAGAGACAAGGAACCTGCAGATGAGACAACAACAGATGAAGAAAGAGGCCAAGAAAGCAACAGGTGCCGCAGCCCTACAGGCCCAAGCCCTGGTGAAGAGGAGTCTGCATAAGTTAAAGTAAAGAAAGAAGTTATCAGTTAAAGTTTTGAAAAAGTTTGTTTTGCAACGTTCTCAAGTTCAAGTAATGTGCCCACAAAAACTATTGTGAGAAAACCATAAACCTTAAGGCTATGAACTGGCTATAGCCACAAACTCTCGCAGTGTAAATAGTTACACCAGAGGGCACCACCACCACCAGAGTCAGCCTGTTTAGGGGCTTGGCTCGTCTGCAACCAGGAGGAGCCCGTCCGTATATAGGGCCTTGGCTTACCTGCGACCAGAGAGCATGCCTGTTTATGGGGCCTGGCTCTCCACCACAAAGAGGGTACCTGGTCAGCACCAACTGTGGAGGCCGCGTCTACATCCTGCCAGAAGAGGCTGAAGGCGCGGATCCACCAGGCCAGGTATACCCTGAAGACCACCAGCCCATGAAAGCCGCCTCTACACCCTGCCAGAAGTGGCTGAAGGCGCGGCCAACGTGAGAGGGTTTTGGGTGGGTTAACGGACTTGTGGGTGGAGGGTGGTGATGTATGGTACCTGGTGCTTTTAAAAATGTTTTACATGTTTTAATGTTTTATGCATTTTAAAATGTTGTCTTGCAGCCCGAGGACGTGCTGGTGATAACTAAGGGGGAATGTGGCGCCCCTGACCTGGTCAGGCACCACTGAGTACTGCACCCATGCTGGGGACAGTACAATACAGGTAATCCAGAAGGCTGACAGGGGTGTGGAACACAGGCGCATAGTAATCAGGTCTCACACATGTACCCATGAGAGGACCCCTGGGGATCCCAGGAGGGGGAAAAGCCTTGACCTTCACTGGAATAGTGGAGGGGGCCAAAAGCCTCCATCTCCTCTCAAGGGGTGTGGTAAGAGAGTCTGGTTGCTAGGTGGCGTAGGCAAGAACAGGAGAGGAGGGGCAGTGAGTCAGTTAGAGCAGAACTCCATAGGGCTCAGTGAGGAGCAGACCTGTGGGGCTGTTGCTGTCTAACAGCGCCCGCGCAGTGGCTACTGACGGGGGAGAACGGTCAACTAGGAGTGCTACCCGAAATCCATCTTCAGCTAAAGAGAGAGCAACGGAGTGGGAAGTAAGGAGACTGCTAGAGAGTACCAGGCCCAAACGGGCGGCAGATCCCGAAGCGGAGATAGATCCAGCTTTCTTTTGCTAAACCTGCCGGTGTGGGGCTCTCAAAGCCCACGCCACAACACCACAAAAAGCCGCAGCCACGTAGCCACAGTTAGGGCCCATAGCTCACAGGAGGCAAGAAGCTGGAGTGATCTGGCCCAGGCGACAAGCACACGGCAAACGAAGGGGAGTGAGGCTTCAGCAACTTCCCTGGGTGACCCCCATAGGGACTAAAAGTCGGGGTCACCCCAAACCAAAAAGGGCTAAGGAAGGCGAGTTGGTAGTCACCCTCACAAGTCAGCCTGAAGGACACCTGGTTCCCGCCTGGTTCATCCCAGCTACGCCCGGGTTACTCACCCTGCCACCTGAAGTGAGTAAAAACCCTGAAAGACATTCTGCCTGTGTGGAGTTATTCTGCGCCTTGTGGTACTACGCACCTACATCGGGCCCTGGGGCTTGCCTCACTCTCAGGAGGCTATTCCAACTAACTGCACATACCATCAGCCCCAGGCGACCCTCAACCTGCAGTGGCGGTCCCTACTGGCCGCAATACTGAGAGTGGCGTCACGACAAACTACAAAGAAGGTTTCCTACCTGTGACCAGACAGATCCATCTACGTGGAGTCCCTGAAGGTAATGCACCGACACAACACCTGTGGGGCTTCACACTCTGACTGTGGCAACTACAGAATGCTGGTGGGGAAGTAGGGAGCCTAATTCTATGTGTCCATTTATAATATATATATATATATTAAAAACTATAACATTTCAAATTACCCTCCTTTTCTCTCATTAAAAGATAAAAATAAACTAAAACTAGACATATCTGATGTCATGATTCAGGTCTGTATTGACCGCTGTGGTTTGATAATTCATCCAGCTCCAGCCTGGTCATGTCAGGGGTTAACTCATCCCTGCCTCACTCTGGTTTCCGGGACACTATATCCTGGTGCTGCACCTCCGGTTCAGTGCAGTGATAGTTTATGCTCTGCAGCATGTGGAACTAGCTCTGGTGAGTTACCTGATCTGTCCTGCCTCCCAGCTACCTTGTTCTGACCTGTACTCTCCTCGTTTGTCCGTCTGTCCCAGTCCCTGACTACCCACTCCTGTCTAATATGTACCCTTTCCTGTCTGTCTTATCACGGTCCCGACCTGTTTGTCCTCCTCCCTTGTTTGCATTTGGACTTCCCGGCATCTGACCTGTATCCTCGTTCCTAACTTCAGCTCCGTCTCTCCCCTCTGTTGCATACGTGACTTCGTGGCTTCTAACCCTCGTCTATCACCTGACCACGATTTGATTATCCCTTTGCTATTGACCTCCTGCTGCTGACCTGGTTTACTGACTACTCTACTGCCCTCTGGTTGTTTGCCTGCTACACTTAGTACAGTGTGACATCTGGTATTGATTCGTCCGTAAAAGTCCATTCTATTAAAATATAAAATAATGCAGCTTGATAGGTAAATGGAGTAGTGAGAAAAAAAAAATTAAATATCAAAATTAGATTTTTTTTTGTCACTGCAACATTGCAAATAAATGCAATAGGAGGTGATCAAAACATTGTATGTATCCCAAAATAGTACCAATAAAATATCAGCTCTGGGCAGAAAAAAACAAGCCATCACACCACCCCATCAACTGAGAATTGAAAATTATAAGGGTCTCAGAAAGTGGTGACATAACCAATTTTAGGTTTGTTTTTCTTATAAATATCTACATGTTTTTTCTTTATTTACCGTAAATAAAAAGAAAATATATGTGTTTAGTATCTCCATAAAAATTGTACTGACCTGGAGAATCAAAGAGTTGATGCCGGGTAATTTTTACCATATAGTGAACACTGTAAATAGAAAAAAAAACTTTTGTGGAATTGCGTTTATATTGTAGTTTGCCACACTTGGATTTTGTTCCCGCTTGCCAATACACCACATGATAAAATATATGGAGTTATTAAAAAATGCAACTCTCTCTTATCCACTCATTGGTTACATGATTGGTAGTGTGCTCCTGGTTAACGTGGGATCTAGCAGCGAGCAAGCAGTAATCCCGGCACATGTCTGCTGATCTGATCACCAGACATGTGCGGCTGAAAGGCACGGGTGGAGATCCACCTGCGCCTGTTAATCCCTTAGATCGCGCTGTCAAAGACTGACAGCATGATTTAACGTGCCGCTTTGGGGATCACACTGTTCTGCACTATTGGCGGCCCTGTGACATGATCATGGGGCGCCAATGTGTTACCATGGCAGCACAGGGTCAGATGATGATCCCTAACACTGTCATGTGTAGAGATGAGCGATGTTCGAACCGTTCGTCAATTTCAAATTCAAGTGATTTTGGGCGGTGTTCCAGTTGTTCGACGAACTCGATCGATTTGCTTCAAGTTCGGCAGTTCGAGTTACTGTTCGATAACGGTTCGATCACCAAAAGCGTGGCTTTTCACAGTAAGGCTATGTGCGCATGTTGCGTATCTGCATGCGTCCTGCGTCCCCAGCACAATCCCTCTCTCTTTCCTACTCACCGATTACTAGCGCGGCGCTCTCTCTCTCTCCCTCTCTCTCTCTTTTTCTCTCTCTTTTTCTCTCTCTCCTTTTTCTCTCTCTCTTTTTCTTTCTTTTTCTCTCTCTTTTTTTCTCTCTTTTTCTCTCTCTCTCTCTCTTTTTCTCTCTCTCTCTTTTTCTCTCTCTCTCTCTTTTTCTCTACTCTTTGTATCTGAATAATCCACTTCTGGATTCTCAAGTGCAATTCAGAGGTCAAGATTACTAAATATTCCTATGCTTTTCATTAGAGGCAGTGGCTCAATGGGTAGAGCTACTGCCTCAGGAGAATTAGTTCACGAGTTCGAGTCCCGGCCGTCCCGGTAAAGAATTTAATTTATTTATAATTTTAAATTATAATTATTATTTATTTATAATTATAATTTAATGTAATTATGCACTGAGGGGAGGAGCCGGACATCAGCTGTGAGCCACAGGACACACCTCTAAAATCGGAGCAATTAACAGAATGAGGCTGCTTTCTCTCTCTTTTTCTCTCTCTTTTTCTCTCTTCTTTTTCTCTCTCTTTTTCTCTCTTTTCTCCCTCTCAGACCTGGCAATGATCAGCTGATGCGGTCACCTGACGGCATCAGCTGACACTATAAGTCGAGCGGTGAGGCCGGCTTTTTACCGCCCGGCCGGATAAACTATCAGCTGCTGCTGTCGGACAGGAGTCTGCACAGAAGTGTGTAGTTTTTTGGTTTTTTTTTCACTGATGCATCAGATGATTATATAAAAGCCGTTTATACAATCAGCTGCTGTTTCATGTGATTCAGGCCCTTGAACAGGTCACATTATCTGATCGCTTTGCCTTCCAGTAAACTGATCAGATGATATTGGATCCGGATTGGACGGTGTCACAAACCACCGGGGGGTCACTCAGAAATCCCCCGCGCTGGCTACCAGTACGTCACAATCGGGGGGTAACAAGTGGGGGTCACCCCTCCTTTATACCTCCCGACCGACAGACAGAGCACGTGACGCGCTCTCTAGCGCCCCTCTTATAGTCAGGCCAATTATGGAATTGCCCGACAATAAGCAAGGAGGCCGCTATACTACTTATGCCGATTATTGAAGGGTCCCCAGTGAGAGTAGGGTATATATTCCCCCGACCTCCGCGGGCGGAATATATAAAATCTCCCCGAATCTCACTGGCCTCCCCACAATAGTCCTTGGCACAATTCGCTGCCACCAACCGATTTACGGTAACTATTAGCCGAACACACAGACGTGGGATTCAAGATCGAGATAACAGAACAGCCCAAGATTAATTATATAATTTAATCAGCCTAAAGCACACTAGAAACTACAATATATACAATAGGGAATCTACAGAATATACAGTTATGTCAGAGTACAGTTACAATCAAAGCATGGGTTACAAACAGGCATACACAGTTCCAGCAGTTACCTTGTTGCGTCTGGCCACAGGGGGGCGCTGTAGACCAGGTTTCCAGGAACTCCCTCCTTTCCCAACCAGGCCCCCGAGCAGAAGAACACTGGAAAATGGCCGAAGTAGGGTTATCAACCTGGGCAATCCAGGTCCCCTCCTACCTTAGTGACCTCACAGGGAAGCACTGCCACTCCCCCTGCATGGATCAGAATTATCCAGCAAAGGGGATATTGGCCATAACTTTGCCTGGGAGCGTCGTAGGCAGACGCCAATGCTCTCATTGTGACAGTTATGAATTTAGCTACAGAACGAGGGGACTCATGACCTGTCTGCCAGTTCCCCATTGGCTGATATCACGCCTGGGGCATTTCCCAATGTCCTGCTCCCATAAAAAGGGGGTGCCGGCATCGTCCACATGCGGAGACACCATTTTTATGGTTGCCATATTTATCGGAAATATGGCTTGCGAGATATGAACCATTTTTTACTGGAGTCGTTCTGTCTGGCTATTTCCATAGCCTTGCTAACTAGCTAGCAGCTCCTACTACAGGGTGACGGCAGGGAGTCATCCTGTGTCCATTGTCCTAAAGCCACCTAATTTCCATATCACAGGACATGGCCATGGGATTTGTTGCTAAACCAGTTGTGTGAAGGAAAGGGGGGGTGACACCAGGAGAGGGCTTCCTGACATACTTGAATATCATGATTTATCGTCATATCTCCGGATTTACCTCACACCTCCCCCCTTTTGAGGGCGCTAGGGGGCAGCACACTCCGGTGTTCCCCCGTGCGCCCGTCCGCGACCTCTCCTTGTCGGGACAGCCCGTCTGCGTTACCGTGGTCACGGCCCCTTTTGTGGCGAATGGTGAAGTTGTATTGCTGGAGCGCAAGGCTCCATCGCAACAATCGCCCATTCGTCCCAGAGACGGTGTGCAACCAGCTGAGGGGATTGTGGTCCGTCTCCACGATGAAGTGGCGCCCGTATAGATAGGGTTGCAGACGCTGCAGGGCCCACACTATGGCCAGGCACTCCTTCTCCATCGTGGAATAGGCAACTTCCCTTGGTAACAGCTTCCTGCTCAGGTACAAGACTGGGTGCTCTTGGCTCGCAGAGTCCACCTGGCTGAGCACCGCACCGAGGCCGAAGTCACTGGCGTCGGTCTGTACTACAAACGGCCGCGTGAAGTCGGCTGCCTGTAGCACGGGCGGGCTGGACAGGGCGTCCTTTAGGGCCCGGAAGGCTGTCTCGCAGTCCATTGTCCAATCGACTGCAGAGGGCAGCTTCTTCTTGGTGAGGTCCGTCAAGGGCTTTGCCAGGCTACTATAGCATGGAACAAACCTCCTATAGTACCCAGCGGTCCCCAAGAAGGACATCACCTGCTTCTTGGTCCTGGGGGTGGGCCAGGATGCGATGGCTTCCACTTTCTCAGGCTCGGGCTTCAGTGTTCTCCCACCTACCCGGTGACCGAGGTACTGGACCTCGCTCATGGCCAGCTGACACTTTCCCGGCTTGATGGTCAAACCTGCCCGGTGGACCCGCCTGAGCACCTGTGCTAGATGCTCTAGGTGATCTTCCCAGGTGGGACTGAAGACGGCAATGTCATCCAGGTACGCGGCCGCGTACCCTTCAAGTCCCTTGAGCAGGGTGTTGACCATCCGCTGGAAAGTGGCAGGGGCATTCCTCATCCCGAATGGCATCACCGTGGACTCGTACAGTCCAAATGGGGTAATAAAGGCAGAGCGTTCCCTGGCCTTGCGAGTCAGGGGGATCTGCCAATATCCCTGGCTCAGGTCCATGATGGTCAGGTACTGAGCCCCGGCCAACTGATCGAGCAGGTCATCGATGCGTGGCATTGGGTACGCATCGGCGACCGTGACAGCATTGAGCCCCCTGTAGTCCACGCAGAACCGCGTGGTTCGGTCCTTCTTAGGGACGAGGACTACAGGCGAGGCCCAAGCGCTGTTGGATGCCTGGATCACCCCCAGCTTCAGCATCTCGTCAATCTCCTGGCGCATGTGTTGCTGCACCTCCAGGGAGACCCGATATGCTGAACGCCGGATCGGGGGATGATCCCCAGTGTCCACGTGATGGACAGCCAAGTCAGTCCTTCCGGGCTGGTTGGTAAACAACCCCCGGAAGGGGTGTAGGGTGGCCCACAGCTGGGACCGTTGGTCCTCCAAGAGCTGGTGGCCAACCTCCACATCCTCAATGGATCCGCCTGCCCTAACCTGGGCTAGCATATCCAAGAGGGTTTCCGCTTCTCCCTCCTCGGGCAGGTTGCACACTGGGAGCGCACATGCCTCCCGCTCATGATGTGCCTTCATCATGTTCACATGGAAGGGCTTCCGCCTTCCACGGGCAGGGTCCAGGGTGACCAGGTACGTTACAGGGTTGAGCTGCTGGTACACGAGGTATGGGCCTTCCCAGGCTGCCTGAAGCTTGTCCTGTGGTACGGGGACCAGTACCCACACCTTTTGACCCACTTGGTAGGTCCTCTCACAAGCGTTCTGGTCGTACCAACGCTTCTGATCGGCCTGGGCTTGAGCCATATTGTCGTGTACCAGTTGCGTCAAGGCCTGCATTTTGTCCCGGAAGCGCATGACATACTCGATAACCGACACTCCAGGGGTGGCCAAATCCCCTTCCCAAGCCTCTTTCACCAGAGCCAGGGGGCCCCGCACACGTCGCCCGTACAGGAGCTCAAACGGTGAGAATCCTGTTGAGGCCTGTGGAACCTCCCGGTAAGCAAATAACAGGTGTGGGAGATACCGCTCCCAGTCACGCCCATGGGAGTCGACCAACATCTTAAGCATCTGCTTTAAGGTGCCATTGAACCGCTCGCACAGGCCATTAGTCTGTGGATGGTACGGGCTGGCCACCAGATGTCGCACCTGGACTTGCTTACAGAGGGCCTCCATCAGCTGGGACATGAATTGGGTCCCCCGGTCAGTGAGCATTTCCTGGGGAAAACCCACTCGGGAGAAAATCTCCAGCAATGCGGTGGCCACCTTGTCAGCCCGAATGGACGACAAGGCCACTGCTTCTGGGTACCGGGTGGCATAGTCCACTACCGTCAGTATGAAGCGTTTCCCGGAGCTGCTGGGGATGGCCAGCGGGCCGACCAGATCCACAGCCACCCTCCTGAAAGGCTCATCGATGATTGGCAGAGATACTAGTGGGGCTTTGGGGTGTGGCCCCGCCTTCCCCACTCTCTGACAGGTTTCACACGAACGGCAGTAGGCAGCCACATCGGCCCCCATTTTTGGCCAGTAGAAATGCTGGTTTAACCTGGCCTTGGTCTTAGCGATCCCTAGGTGTCCGGCCATCGGAATCTCATGTGCGATCCGCAACAACTCCGTCCGGAACGGATAGGGTACCACCAACTGTCGGTCCCTGGGCCACGCCTCCGGTGAACCCTGCTGGACCGTGGCCCGGTACAGCCGTCCTTGGTCCCAGACCACTCGCTCCGGGTCCGAGTCCGAGGGAGGCTGTGCCGCCTGCTCCTTAAGAGCTTTCAGGCTGTCGTCAGCTTCTAACGCTGCCTGAAACCCCTGACTAGATGTGGCCAGAATCGACGAGACTGTCACATCTTCAGTCAGTACCCCGGAACCTGTGTCCTGGCCTCCACCTGACTCGGCTGCCACTTGGTCAGAAGGGGAAGAGCTATCGGACCTCCGGGAGGCCCCTTGGCTTCCAGCACTCCCACTGCGGGTGACAGCGGCCACAGCCGCTGCGACCGTGGGTCGTGCCTGCTCCTCCTCCGTTCCTGACCCAGTCGCCGGTTCAGGCAGACCTACCTGGCTTCCTGACACCCCGGTTGTGGGGGAACCATGCACCGAGATCTTACCTGGGAGCACTTCCGCTCCTGGACCGGCCCCAATCTCACCTGCCTGTTCCCCTCCTGCAGCAACAGAACCCCGCTGTGAAATCTCTGGGGACCCCACATTTGCTGTGGTAGCCCCCACCCCACACACTGGTCCTCCCCCTGCAGCACCCTGCTCTCTGCTTATCCCTGCAGAGGGCAACAGATCCCAGCTCACAGGCTGATTACTTGTAGAGGCATTGTCACACCTTTCTCTGACCCCCTCCCCTGTCACAGCTGCAGCTGAGTGTGTGTCTATGGTGTCTATGCAAGCAGAAATATCAGAGTTCACTCCCTCCTCCCTTACATCATTCATAGATAACACATTAACATTGTCCGGAGGCATGTCAGTACGGGCTGAAGGTTCAGCCCTTGGTTGGGGCCCAAACTGGGAGGTTATCTGCCCCAAATCTGTCCCAAGTAGCACGTTTGCAGGGATCCGATCAGTTACCCCCACCTCCCTCACCCCTCGCCCTGCGCCCCAGTCCACATAAATGTCAGCAACAGGCAGCGCCGGGTCAGTGCCTCCAATCCCGGAGACAGCGAGGGTTTTTCCAGGGATCAAGTCTTGGGGGGACACCATCTCAGGCCGCACCAGAGTCACCTCCGAGGCGCTGTCTCGCAGTCCTATGGTCACAGACCGGCCGACGGTGACAGGTTGGAAGCTGTCCAGGGACCTACCACCACCCCCACCCACACAATACACCTTGGGCGGCCCTTGGGACGGGGACGGAGCCGGGGCCTTGGGACGCTGAGGGCACATGGCCTTGAAGTGTCCAGGTAGGTTGCACTGGTGGCACCGTCTTGGTTCCGCCACGGGCCTGGAGAGGGGAGTTGAGGGGGACACCCCCTGCAGTCTAGGGGCAGGTGGGGCAGTCGCAGAATTCATCTTACCCCCTCTCCAGGTGCTGCTGGTGGCCGCTCTCCTGGCCTCAGGGGCCCGGTTGTTGGTGTAGTCATCGGCAAGGGCAGCTGTAGCCGTGGACCCCTTTGGCTTCTGGTCTCGGATGAACTGGCGGAGATCCTCAGGGCAGTTCCACAAGAGTTGCTCCGTGATGACCAAGTCCAGGATCTCTGGTCCGGTGGAAAGCTGCAGGCCTTGGGTCCAGTGGTCGGCAGCTCGGGCAAGTGCCCGCCGGTGGTCAGCCCAGGAGTCCTTTGGTCCCTTCTGTAGGCTCCGGAACTTCTTGCGGTAGGACTCTGGAGTGAGGTTGTACTGTTGGATCAGGGCCCGCTTGATGGTGTCGTAGCCCTGATCTGCCTCAGCAGGCAAGTCCCCAAGGATATCCAGGGCCTTACCCCTTAAACGGGGGGTCAGGTATTTGGCCCACTGGTCCTTGTTCAGATGGTGCTGCAAGCAAGTCCGTTCAAAAGCAGTCAAGAAAGAGTCCAAGTCTCCATCCTTCTCCAGCACTGGGAAGTCCTCAACACGGACCTTTGGAAGTTTGGTGTCTTGAAGGTCACGTGTGGCTGATGAGGGCTGGAGCTTGGCTAGATGCAGCTGGTAGTCACGGTCTGCCTGTCGCTCTCGCTCTTCACGCGCTGCCTGCCGCTCTCGCTCCGCAGCCTCACGCTCTGCGTGCCGCTCTGCCCTGCGCTCTGCCAGGAGTTCCTTGTAGCCCTTCTGGTCTCCAGCCTGGAGAAGGGCCATAGCCATTTGAAGAAGGCTATCCGAGCCTCCCAGGCTCGGTGGAATGGCACGTGGTGATCTGCGGCCCGCTGCGGAGCCTGGTGCTTCACTGTCCATTGCAGAGCGGAGGGCTGGCATCTGGCTCGTTGAGGACCCTTGGGTGAGCTGCTCCTCATCTTGTCCATAATTGCTAGGTCGTGCAATGTCCTCTGCAGAGCTGTTTTCTGGCGTCGAGCTCCTGGAGGACTCGTGGGCAACCTCCTCATTACTGTCCACAGCACCGTCCTCCCTCTCTTCGGCTCCTGCTTTAGCATTGGCCAGTTGCATAGCTCTGCTCCTGGTGCCATCAGCCATTCTTGCAGACTTTTGGTCACTGACACAGAACTGACACCTGATGCCTCCACACACCTTACAGTATCTGCACTCTGACACTCTAGTGTTGAGCTAGTCTGAAGACCCCAGCAGCCACAGCTGCTGCAGGCAGTCTTTAGTGTCTGGGAGTATGGGTCTCACACTCACACACACTATTATCTCGATCCCACCGCTGCCACCAATATGTCACAAAACACCGGGGGGTCACTCAGAAATCCCCCGCGCTGGCTACCAGTACGTCACAATCGGGGGGGTAACAAGTGGGGGTCACCCCTCCTTTATACCTCCCGACCGACAGACAGAGCACGTGACGCGCTCTCTAGCGCCCCTCTTATAGTCAGGCCAATTATGGAATTGCCCGACAATAAGCAAGGAGGCCGCTATACTACTTATGCCGATTATTGAAGGGTCCCCAGTGAGAGTAGGGTATATATTCCCCCGACCTCCGCGGGCGGAATATATAAAATCTCCCCGAATCTCACTGGCCTCCCCACAATAGTCCTTGGCACAATTCGCTGCCACCAACCGATTTACGGTAACTATTAGCCGAACACACAGACGTGGGATTCAAGATCGAGATAACAGAACAGCCCAAGATTAATTATATAATTTAATCAGCCTAAAGCACACTAGAAACTACAATATATACAATAGGGAATCTACAGAATATACAGTTATGTCAGAGTACAGTTACAATCAAAGCATGGGTTACAAACAGGCATACACAGTTCCAGCAGTTACCTTGTTGCGTCTGGCCACAGGGGGGCGCTGTAGACCAGGTTTCCAGGAACTCCCTCACAGGTCTTTCCCAACCAGGCCCCCGAGCAGAAGAACACTGGAAAATGGCCGAAGTAGGGTTATCAACCTGGGCAATCCAGGTCCCCTCCTACCTTAGTGACCTCACAGGGAAGCACTGCCACTCCCCCTGCATGGATCAGAATTATCCAGCAAAGGGGATATTGGCCATAACTTTGCCTGGGAGCGTCGTAGGCAGACGCCAATGCTCTCATTGTGACAGTTATGAATTTAGCTACAGAACGAGGGGACTCATGACCTGTCTGCCAGTTCCCCATTGGCTGATATCACGCCTGGGGCATTTCCCAATGTCCTGCTCCCATAAAAAGGGGGTGCCGGCATCGTCCACATGCGGAGACACCATTTTTATGGTTGCCATATTTATCGGAAATATGGCTTGCGAGATATGAACCATTTTTTACTGGAGTCGTTCTGTCTGGCTATTTCCATAGCCTTGCTAACTAGCTAGCAGCTCCTACTACAGGGTGACGGCAGGGAGTCATCCTGTGTCCATTGTCCTAAAGCCACCTAATTTCCATATCACAGGACATGGCCATGGGATTTGTTGCTAAACCAGTTGTGTGAAGGAAAGGGGGGGTGACACCAGGAGAGGGCTTCCTGACATACTTGAATATCATGATTTATCGTCATATCTCCGGATTTACCTCACAGACGGCGCGGGACCCTTGACCCAGGATTACTGCGGAGGGGGGTTCTTTATTTTAATAAAGATGGAGTCACTAATTGTGTTGTGTTTTATTTGTAATAAAAATATTTTTCTGTGTTGTGTTTTTTTTTTTTATCTGTACTAGAAATTCATGGTGGCCATGTCTAATATTGGCGTGACACCATGAATTTCGGGCTTAGGGCCAGTTGATAATAGACAGCTAGCCCTAACCCCATTATTAACCAGTGAGCCACCCATCACCAGGGCAGCTGGAAGAGTTGGATACAGCGCTAGAAGATGGCGCTTCTATGAAAACGCCATTTTCTGGGGCGGCTGCAGACGGCAATTCGCAGCAGGGGTGCCCAGAAAGCTTGGGCACCCTGCGCTGCGGATTCCAATCCCCAGCTGCCTAGTTGTACCTGGCTGGACACCAAAATTGGGCGAAGCCCACGTCATTTTTTTTTTTTAATTATTTCATGAAATTCATGAAATAATTAAAAAAAAAAAGGACTTCCCTATATTTTTGGTTCAGGAAGCTGGGGGTTGATGGCAGCCCGTAGCTGCCTGCTGTACCTAGCATACAAAAACATGGCGAAGCCCACGTAATTTTTTTTTGGGGGGGGCAAAAAACTCCTGCATACAGTCCTGGATGGAGTATGCTGAGCCTTGTAGTTGCATGCATGTTGCATCCAGGACTGTATGCTGGAGGGTAAGACAGGGGGAGCAGAACTACAAGGCTCAGCATGCTCCATTCACTAGTGTATGCAGGAGAGCAGACAGCAGCTGCAGAACTACAAGGCTCAGCATGCTCCATTCACTAGTGTATGCAGGAGAGCAGACAGCAGCTGCAGAACTACAAGGCTCAGCATACTCCATCCAGGACTCTATGCAGGAGTTTTTTGTCCACCAAAAAAAATGACGTGGGCTTTGCCATATTTTTGTATGCTAGGCTGCCCCCAACCCCCAGCTGCCTATTTGTACCTGGCTGGGAAATAAAAATATAGGGAAGACCTTTTATTAATTATTTCATGAATTTCATGAAATAATTTAAAAAAAAAAAAACACGACATGGGCTTTGCCCCATTTTTGTGTCCAGGCAGGTACAACTAGGCAGTTGGGGATTGGAATCCGCAGCACAGGTTGGCCCGAGCTTTCTGGGCCCCTCTGCTGAGAATTGGAGTCTGCAGCTGCCCCAGAAAATGGCGCTTTCATAGAAGCGCCATCTTCTGGCACTGTTTCCAACTCTTCCAGCTGCCCTGGTGACAGGTGGCTCACTGGGTAATAATGGGTTAATACTAGCTTTGTTTTACTAGCTAGTATTAATCCAGAGATTCTTAATATCAGGCAAGTTTGACCCGGCCATTAAGAATCTCCAATAAAGGGTTAAAAAAAAGTCATTGCACAGAGAAAAAATACTTTAATAGAAATAAATACACAGACACACTTAGAGACTCCATGTTTATTACTCCCTCTCACCCCTCCACGATCCTGGTCTTCTGTCTTCTTTCTCCTTCAACCCATGCAGCTCTGCCACATCAGACAGCACTGCCTGCATGGGAGGAAGAAGATGCTGCTCCTGTGCAGTCTAATCACTCAGTGAGTGAGCAGAGGCTGCGGGTTGTAAGCGGTGACGTCACCGCTGCCACCGTTGAAATAGTAATCTGACAGGTGGGTTACTATAGCAACGGGGATCGCCAAACACCTGATTCTCGGTGCCGCTATTCATCGGCTGTGGCATCCAGTCCTTGCATGTGGGCTGACTCTGTAAAGAGCGCTGACATGCAGGAACCAGGAGCCAAGCATGTGCCCAAGCATCTCGCCGGTACACAGAGATGCTCAAACGAGCACTGCGTACCGGAGAGATGCACTGACACGACCTAGCATGACGTCTAGCCATATGACCAGTCTGTAGCCAATGAGATAATACACACGTGACTGGTCACATGCTATGACGACGTCACGTAAGGTCTTATCATCAGTGCTGGTTACCTGGAGGGCGCAGCGTTGATCGGAAGGAAAAGCGGCGGGAGACAGAATGCAGGACACATCGCGGAGACCTGTAAGTATAATGGTAATGTTTATTAACTGTATGTGTACATGTATAATGTGTTTGTATGTGTTTGTGTTTGCCTGCCATTGTTTTCTATGGGGTTCGAAGGTGTTCGTCGAATGTTCGCCAAACACACCCGCCGTTCGACTAACTGAACTCGAACACTAGGGGGGTGGCTCAACACTAGTCATGAGTCAATTCCTTTCTCTAGGGGGACTAGTAAAGTCAATAAAAATGTTTTAAAAAAAAGGTTTTAAAAATATGAAAAAATAAAAAAAAACTAAAAGTTCAAATCACCCCCTATTCGCCCCATTGAAAAGAAAAGAAAAAAGAAAAAAACACACATATTTGGTATTGCCGAGTTCAGAAATGTCTGATCTATCAAAATATAAAATCAATTAATCTCATCAGTACATGATGTATAGAGACAAAATTCCAAACACCGAAATTACATTTTTTTTGGTCGCCGTAACATTGCATAAAAATGCAATAACAGGCGATCAAAACATCACATCTACAAAATCATGGTATATTTAAAAATACCAGCTGAAGGCACAAAAAATAAGCCATTACTGAGTCCCATATCCCAAAAAATGAGAACGCTACGGGCCTTGTAAAATGATGACAAAAGTGCAATTTTTTGGGGGGACAAACTACTGAATTTTTTTCCACCACTTAAATAAAAGTAGAAGTATACAAGTTTGGTATCTACGAACCCGTACTGACCTGAAACATCATACAGACACGTCAGTTTTACCATATGGTGAACAAGGTGAATTAAAAAGAAAAAACAAAAAAACATTGTGGAATTTCCCTTTTTTCACAATTTCTCCACGTTTGGAATTTTGTCCATTTTCATGTTCCCTCATATGGTAATATTGATGGGAAAAAAAAAATGATGGCTCTTGGAAGAAGGGGAGGAAAAAACGGAAATGAAAAATGGAAAATCACTGGGGAATGAAGGGGTTAATATATAGCAAAACCTCTAAAACAATGAAAACTGCATTGAATAGTAATATATATTTATATATATATATATATACATATATATATATATATATATATATATATATATATATATATATATATATATATATATATATATATATATATATTATATCTGATGATACTGAGAATCTGTCATAGTATATTAGGCTACTTTCACACATCAGTTTTTTGCCATCAGGTTCAATCCGGAAAAAAACGGGTAAAACGGATCCGGTACCGCATCCGTTTTTTCCCCATAGACTTGCATTGGTACCGGATTGTACCGGATGGCTTTGCGGTGCATCCGTTTTTTTCCGGATGCGGCAAAATTTATCAAAGCGGCGGCCGGAGGCAACGTATCTTGCAACGTTTTTTTGTCCGGCAAAAAAACCGCATCGCGCCGGATCCGGCGCGATACGGCGTGTTTTACAATGAAAGCCTATGGACGCCGGATCCGGCGCAATGCGGTAAAAAATGGATGCGGCTACCGGATCCGTTTTTGTAAACTGCGCATGCACCAAATTAATTAAAAAAGCTGATCCTTCAAAAAAAAGGACAAACCGGATGCAAAAACGGATGCAAACCGTATCCACCGGATCCGGTTTTGTACGCATCCGGCATAACGGATCCGTTAAAAACCGGATCCGGTGGATACAGTTTGCATCCGTTTTTGCCGGATCCTTTGCATCAGGAAAAAAAAGGATTGTGCCTGAATGCAGAAAACTGATGTGTGAAAGTAGCCTTAGGGTGGTGTGCTCAAATAAATAGCCATGTAATGCTAGAACAGCTTTAGTTCTCGAGAATACAAGCCACTTATAGATATCTCAATATGTGAACTATAAGGGTGTGCCGCCCCTGCCTAAGCAGCCGGGCTGCTCGGATCCGGATCCGCGGTGGCTCGAGAGTGCTCCGGATCCGGGGTCGTGCGGCTCCTCAAATGAAGGGGAGTTATGTACAGGGGATGGTGTGGACAGTTTGTGACGCCACCCGTGGTGCGTGATAAGATGGAGTACCACCGCTACGATGGAGAGTACCCGGTGGCAATGGTATGGGCAGCTAGGTGTTTAACCCCTCCACGGGTAGGGGGAATGCCCCGGGACTCTGTGATGGTGGATAGGGACGTGCCATTGGGCCATTGAGCCCAGCTCCTGACTTATGACCTCTCCTCTTGAGAGTCACCACTCAACTGACTGTCTCCTGACACTCCTGACCTCCACTAAAACCAACCCCCCAAGTGGGCGACCCTATTCCACTCAGGCCGGCCACTGGTATGTCTGGTGGGTGTGGTGCAGAGTGTTCCTAGGATTTTGATTAGTTTGTTCTTGGCAACACCAAAGGTTAGGGACCCGTAACCAAGGAGGAGGTGGATATTGTACCGAAGGGCAGATGGCACAATACCCTGTGACGACCTGATAGGCCAGGGCGTCACATTCCCCCTTGGTTAAACGTAGCTCATCCCCGAGCTACAGGACATCAGAGGTTTATTAATTTTTTTTTCAACTGTAGAAAAAGGGTAGGAAAATGAACATTTCCAGAACATCCCTCAGGACAGCACCACAGGAGGAGTTAATCCCCTTGACCTATACAGGGACAGGATCACAGAGAGGTTTAAAAGGCCCCTCCCACCTCCACCCTCCAGTGTTTTTCCTGTCCCTTCAGGAGACAGACGCATGAGAGGTGCTCCTAGAGTGGAGCTATTTTACATCTGCACCTTGGGAATGGTGAACAATGCTTCCCTCAAGTGGTCGGCTGATTGCTAATATCGGAAGACGTGCCTTCCAGACTCCAACTTTTCATGTCTTTAGTTTTCATGACGGTCCGTCTCATTACTTGAGATCCAGTAGTTTATGCATTGACATCTTGGGCTTCTGGGGCCAGAATGTAACCTCTGGTGGTACGGTGGGCTGGTCTGTGACCAGGGGTAGTCGTTTGAGCCTAGGAGAGCTGATGACAGTACTGACCTGGTTTATTAAGCACGGACAAGTTTATTCTTGATCTAAGACGGTGGTCATTCTATCGGGCTATGGTTTATTCATCCATTGATAGGCTGTTAAGGACTTTGACGTCTATTCTATAGTTGCGGTGTTAAGAATGTTCATCTAACCTATTTTTCGGGTATTTCTCACTATATCTGGTTTCTGTAGTATAAGCTGTCTACCTCATTTATTCTGAATATTCAGAAGTATAGAATATATCACACTCACTATGGTGATTTACCTTGTAGTTTTTCAGTACACAACGGTACTTATCAAATAATTAGTCCTTCTAATGTTCTTCAGACATTGGTGGGTTCTGGGTGTTATGGATCCTACACCAGCCATGTTTGGTAACCCTTAAGATGCGCTGCATAGGATTTCATATGCTTGCAGATTCTTACTACTAGCCATATGTTTGGTTTTACAGATTGATATGTCTAACCTATTTTTGCCCGGGACTTGTGTCCTTAAGGCTTCTGTACCCGCCCTGAAATATTACTTTGGTACTGCTCCTGTGGTGCTGTCCTGAGGGACGTTCTGGAAAATATGAATTACACCTACCGGTATTTGGTAATTCGGTTTCCAGTAGTCCCTCAGGACAGCACCCTTATTTCCCTCCCCTTAGGGTTTATCTTGCAGATGAGTTACTATTTGTTAGTATAAACCGTTTGTATCCATCCTTCTGTAAGTACTTGAAAAGACACTGGAGGGTGGAGGTTGGAGGGGCCTTTTAAACCTCTCTGTGATCCTGTCCCTGTATAGGTCAAGGGAATTAACGCCTCCTGTGGTGCTGTCCTGAGGGACTACTGGAAACCGAATTACCAAATACCGGTAGGTGTAATTCATATTTTTTATTTACACGTTCATCCCACATTAGGGAGGCTTGTTACTTAAACGTTACCAACATTTTTAAAGAGTTCATCTCCTCAACGGTGGGATGCTACCGGTTTCAGTGGTAGCGGAGACTCAACCTGCTCCGTTGCAGCCTTTTCCCACGACAGTCCAGTCCCAATGTCCCGGATCCCAATAACCCGCCACGCAATCAACCTGACCCCCTCGAAACCTATGGTGGGTCCGTGACCAGTTTAAGGTCCCGGGCGTTGTATTTGACGGCTCTGGTGGGTACAGGAGGTGCAACTATGTACAAAACACAAGTTTGTGTTGGTCACGCCAGTCCTGTGACCGTGGTCCATTTTTACTAAATATCTATATATATAATTGCCTTATTCTGTCTGTCTGTCTGTCTGTCTGTCATGCTTCAAAATTGTGTCCTTCCGGTGACATTGTGTCCTTACGGTGACACAAAGCTGATTGGCCGCTGGGCTCGCCATGGCCCCGCCCCCCCACACGGATTGGCCTCTCGTCCCGGCTCTCTGCAGGCCCCGCCCCCCTCACGCAATGCACGCTCGCTCTGGCCCAACTGACACGGAGCTCCGATTCCCAGGTGAGTACACACACACATCACACTCACTCTCACACACACCTCACACATCACAACATCCTGGGATATCGCTTGCTTCTACACCGGCTCCGTCAGGATCCCAGCAGCGCCAGACATAACCTTGCGATGCTGGGATCTTGACGGAGGCCGTGAAAGCTGGTAACCATACACATCGGGTAACTAAGGTCCCTTAGTTACCCGATGTGTATCATAGTTACCAGTGTACACCGGCTCCCACTCACTCTCACACACACCTCACACACACATCACATCGCATCCACACATCAAGGTCCTGCAGCGGCGGAAAATACAGACACATAACAGCACACACACACACATACATACATCAGATCACACTCACCCTCACACACACATCACATCGCATCCACATACTCACAACATCCTGGGATATTGCTTGCTTCTCGGCCTCGATACTGTGCTGTGAGCTTCCAGGACCTGACGGAGGATCACATGGCCAGAAGCATGTGATATCTCCGGATGTTGTGAGTATCAGCGCGTATGTGCGATTTCGTCAGTGTCTGTGTGTGTGAGTGTATGCGATCGGGTGTGTGTGAGTGTATGCGATCGGGTGTGTGTGAGTGGATGCGATCGGGTGTGTGTGTGAGCGCGTATGTGCGATTTCGTCAGTGTCTGTGTGTGTGAGTGTATGCGATTGGGTGTGTGTGAGTGTATGCGATCGGGTGTCTGTGAGTGTATGCGATCGGGTGTGTGTGTGAGTGTATGCGATCGTGTGTGTGTGAGTGTATGCGATCGGGTGTGTGTGAGTGTATGCGATCGGGTGTGGGTGAGTGTATGCGATCGGTTGTGTGTGTGAGTGTATGCGATCGGGTGTGGGTGAGTGTCGGCAGAGGAGCACGGCGTGCTGGAGGAGGCTGGGAGCAGAGAGGCTGATCTTGGGGAAGGCTGGGAGGGGGAGGCTGATGCTGGGGGAGACTGGGAAGGGAAGGCTAATGCTGAAGGAGGCTGGGAGGAGAGAGGCTGATCCTGGGGAAGGCTGGGAAGGGGAGGCTGATGCTGAGGGAGGCTGGAAGGAGAGAGGCTGAGGCTGGGAGGAGAGAGGCTGATGCTGGGGAAGGCTGGAAGGAGAGAGGCTGAGGCTGGGAGGAGAGAGGCTGATGCTGGGGAAGGCTGATGCTGATGGAGGCTGGGAGGGGAAAGCTGATGCTGGGGAAGGCTGGGAGGACGGAGGCTGGGAGGAGAGAGGCTGATCCTGGGGAAGGCTGGGAGAGGGAGGCTGATGCTGGGGGAGGCTGGAAGGAGAGAGGGTGATGCTGGGAGAGGCTGGAAGGAGAGAGGCTGATGCTGGGGGAGGCTGATGCTGGGGAAGGCTGGGAGGACGGAGGCTGGGAGGAGAGAGGCTGATCCTGGGGAAGGCTGGGAGAGGGAGGCTGATGCTGAAGGAGGCTGGAAGGAGAGAGGCTGATGCTGGGGGAGGCTAGAAGGAGAGAGGCTGATGCTGGGGGAGGCTAGAAGGAGAGAGGCTGATGCTGCGGGCAGAGAGGCTGATGCTGCGGGCAGAGAGGCTGATGCTGGTGCAGCATGGGGAATGGAGCACGATGGGGGGTGCGCAGCATGGGGGATGGAGCACGTTTGGGAGTGCGCAGCATGGGGGATGGAGCACGTTTGGGAGTGCGCAGCATGGCGGATGGACCACGTTTGGGAGTGCGCAGCATGGAGGATGGAGCACGTTTGGCAGTGCGCAGCATGGCGGATGGACCACGTTTGGGAGTGAGCAGCATGGCGGATGGAGCACGTTTGGGAGTGAGCAGCATGGCGGATGGAGCACGTTTGGGAGTGCGCAGCATGGCGGATGGAGCACGTTTGGGAGTGCGCAGCATGGCGGATGGAGCACGTTTGGGAGTGCGCAGCATGGCGGATGGACCACATTTGGGAGTGCGCAGCATAGCGGATGGACCACGTTTGGGAGTGCGCAGCATGGCGGATGGACCACATTTGGGAGTGCGCAGCATGGCGGATGGACCACGTTTGGGAGTGCGCAGCATGGCGGATGGAGCACGTTTGGGAGTGCGCAGCATGACGGATGGAGCATGTTTGGGAGTGCGCAGCATGGCGGATGGAGCACGTTTGGGAATGCGCAGCATGCCGGATGGTGCACGATGGGGAGTGCGCAGTATGGCGGATGGAGCACGTTTAGGAGTACGCAGTATGGCGGATGGAGCACGTTTGGGAGTGCGCAGCATGGCGGATGGAGCACGTTTGGGAGTGTGCAGCATGACGGATGGACCACGTTTGGGAGTGCGCAGCATGGCGGATGGAGCACGTTTGGGAGTGCGCAGCATGGCGGAAGGAGCACGTTTGGGAGTGCGCAGCATGGTGGGTGGAGCACGTTTGGGAGTGCGCAGCATGGCAGATTGAGCATGATGGGGGGTGCGCAGCATGGCGGATGGAGCACGTTTGGGAGTGCGCAGCATGGCGGATGCAGCACGTTTGGGAGTGTGCAGCATGGCGGATAGAGCACGATGGGGAGTGCGCAGCATGGCGGATGCAGCACGTTTGGGAGTGCGCAGCATGGGGGATGCAGCACGATGGGGAGTGCGCAGTATGGCGGATGGAGCACGTTTGGGAGTGCGCAGCATGGCGGATGGACCACGTTTGGGAGTGCGCAGCATGGCGGATGCAGCACGTTTGGGAATGCGCAGCATGGGGGATGCAGCACGATGGGGAGTGCGCTGCATGGGGGATGGAGCACGATGGGGGGTGCGCAGCATGGGGGATGGAGCACGTTTGGGAGTGCGCAGCATGGCGGATAGAGCACGATGGGGAGTGCGCAGCATGGCGGATGGAGCACGTTTGGGAGTGCGCAGCATGGGGGATGCAGCACGATGGGGAGTGCGCAGTATGGCGGATGGAGCACGTTTGGGAGTGCGCAGCATGGCGGATGGACCACGTTTGGGAGTGCGCAGCATGGCGGATGGAGCACGTTTGGGAGTGCGCAGCATGGGGGATGCAGCACGATGGGGAGTGCGCTGCATGGGGGATGGAGCACGATGGGGGGTGCGCAGCATGGGGGATGGAGCACGATGGAAGGTGCACACTTCCCCCCAACACACACACACACGTGCACTGCACAACACACACACACTGGGAACCACAAACAACGCCCTACACAGACACCCACACACACAGACAACGCTGCACACACACAACACCCAACACACAAACACCGCAGCACACACAAATATACGCACATACCGCACAACACACACATTGCTCAAAACATACCTCCCCCCAAAACACACCACACACACACAAACCGCACAACACACACACACACAACGCTACAGACACACAGCGCTCCACAAACAACGCAACACATACAACACCGCTCTCACCCCCCGCCACACCCAGAACATGTACAGCGCCCTACACAAACACTTGGTAACTACACACAACAACATCTATATATATATATATATATAACAAAAATCATACATGAACTACACAATACGTAAATTCTAGAATACCCGATGCGTAGAATCGGGCCACCTTCTAGTATATGTATATAAACTTAACGAAGTCCATATACCAGGTGTACACATCTTAAAGAATCTTGTTGCAAATTAGGTAATTTTCACTCTTTTCATTAAAACTGGTTGATTAGGCATTTATTTACTAACATTTTCTATATGGAAAACAACAAACTGTGAAAAACAATAAACGAAAGCACCGATGCCTAACAGTTCTATGGCATCGTTAAACTACTGGTACTTCTAACACGCTAAGGCTATGTGCGCACGTAGCGTTCTGCCCTGCAGAAATTTCTGCAGCGATTTGAACAGCACATGTGCGCTTCAAATCGCTGCAGAAAGAGTCCATAATGAAAAGAAGAAAAAGCCGACCCCATGCGCTCTGAGTGCAGCCCCTCCCATAGACAGAGTGGGGGATGCATGCAGAGCGCACGGAATAGGTGACATGTCACTTCTTAGAACGCGCGCTTCGTGCAGCAGCCGAAGCGCTGCGTTCTAATACGCCACCTGCGCACGTATCCTGCATAATCTTCATAGATTATGCTGGGGACGCAGGATGCATGCAGTTACGCTGCGGTGCAGATCGCAGCGTAACTGCATGCAAATACGCAACGTGCGCACATAGCCTTAAACTACCGGGTCCCTTAGCCACGCTTCCTTGCAAGTACGTGCTACTGACGCCGGCACAAACTCTTCTTCAGGCATCACATGCTTGGTAACTTCCAGGGCATACCAGCCCCGCTCTCCGCAATGTCGGGTATAGGTGACCATATCTCCCGGTTTGAGATTGTGCTCGGGGTACCCCCAGGGGATGTGCTGCGCCACGTCCCTCCGGTACACATACACCCCAGCTGTAAGGCCTGCTTCCCTGATAAAACCCCATCCTTGCTTGGGGTCAAACCAAACCGTGGCCCTCTAACTCGTGAAGTAGCGCTCCTCACCTGCTCCTTTTCCTCTCTGTTATGGACACCCATCGTCGCCGATTCCTTGTCGTTATTTCTGCTTGTAACTGTTGGTTATGTTGTTCCCAGTAGGGAGTGTCGGCATCTGGCCTCAGCTCCCTAGCTGGCTCTTGTTTTAAGTAGACTCTTGCGGCCCTAACAGCCGTTGGGATGCCACGCGGCAGTGGAACCGGTGGATCTTTAGGCTCCACTTCCACCTTGGTGGACTGAAGGACCGACTGCTCCGTAGCCTGGGTTGCAGGGTCCGGGTGCTCCGCCTCTGAGGACTGGCCCGGTGATGCGGCCGGGTCTGGTCTGGCCTTCGTCTGGATGACCACTGACATGACCGGGATGAGGGTCTGAACTGGAGTTTCTGCAGCTGGAGCTTCACTCAAAGACACCAAAGGTTCCGCTGCCGGGGTTGACGTGGGCAGCTCGGTGTTCGCCGAGGATGAGGTTAGTGACGGTGGAGTGCTCACCGCGAGCGGGGGCAGTCCAGATCCCGCAGCCGCTGTTGCCGGATTTGGGCAATCAGTAGGGACTGGGTAACCGCTCACCACCCTCTCTTCACGTGGGATTTCAATCTCACGGGCTTGCACCGCCATCGCCAGGCTCCTCATCTCTTCACGCCAGTGATTCAAGATGAACAGGAACTGCGTCCGCATTCTCCTGCACAGCTGCTCTGTCTCCTCCTCAATCCAGGTTGCGGTCCCAGGAACAGCATATTTCGGTGACCAGTCTCATTCCGCCATCTTGTCTCTGGGTTGTCCAGGAACGTTATGGCAGAGTCCTGGCATCCCTGCTTCTCTTCCGGTGTAGTTACATTCCAGCACGCCACCTCGGTTTTCACTCAGCACTCTTTCATGCGCTGTGGCCCTCTGGGAACTTCCAGTTCCGGCCTCACACTCAGGACGAAGGGCGGGGCTTTTGCTTTGCGCGCTTTCAGGGAAGAAGACAGCGTTTTGGCGCGAAAAGATGGTGGAAGATGGCGGAATTGGCGGGCAAGGGATTTTGACTCGCGGTTTTCAGCTCTAAGGCGCACATCACCCAGGTGAGTGGGTCCTGCTTGGATCCTGTTTGTGACACCAGGTAATTTGAGGGTGTGCCGCCCCTGCGTAAGCAGCCAAGCTGCTCGGATCCGGATCCGGATCCGTGGTGGCTCGAGAAGGCTACGGACCCAGGGGTCGTGCGGCTCCTCAAACGGAGGGGGGTTATGTACAAGGGATAGTGTGGACAGTTCGTGACTCCACCCATGGTGCGTGGTAAGATGGAGTACCACCGCTGCGATGGGGAGTACCCGGTAGCGACGGTGTGGGCAGCTAGGTGTTTAACCCCTCCACGGGTAGGGGGAATGCCCCGGGACTCAGTGATGGTGGATAGGGACGTCCCGTTGGGGCGATAAAGGTCACTTGCGTACTCACTCAGTCCAATAACGCTGACACCAACAACTGTAGGAAACCAAAGTTCTGGACACCGCTGCCACTTGAAGGGAGCACGCCTGGATCCCATGCCCATTGTTGTTGCCCGTTAGTCTGTAACCTTCACCTTGACGCCTAGTGTTCTGGTTGGTCCTTATTAGTGTGAAACTAATCGGGTCCCACTCTCCAGTATGGCTAACTGGAGGATCTTGCTCTCAGGCTTCACGCTTGAGATTTGCTGGACCGAATGTGTGGAAAGTCCAATTCCCCTCGTTGCGCTAGTACCCCGATTTTGGAGCGGGTGGAGAACGGGTCTTGAAGGCTCCGTCCTCGTCGGGTAAATTGTCAGGACGCCTGAAGCTACTCCCTGACCTAGGGTCCACGTACCCCGTCGTCCCTGGCCCCTGCCCGGTGATAGCACAAGGCCGCCGGCTGTCCTCCTCAACAGTCCGTGCCCCTTGTCACAATCCCTCTGCGACCGGGGTCCAGCTCCTACCAGGCCCAGACCAACGCCTGTCACCTAATAGTTTCAAGGAGCCCAGCTCCTGACTTATGACCTCTCCTCTTGAGATTCACCACTCAACTGACTGTCTCCTGACACTCCTGACCTCACCTTCAACCAACCCCCCAAGTGGGTGACCCTATTCCACTCAGGCCGGCCACTGGTGTGTCTGGTGGGTGTGGTGCAGAGTGTTCCTAGGCTTTTGATTAGCTTGTTCTTGGCAACACCAAAAGTTACGGACCCGTAACCAAGGAGGAGGTGCATATTGTACAGAAGGGCAGATTGCACAATACCCTGTGATGACCTGATAGGCCAGGGCGTCACAAGGGCTCATGCGCACGTTGCGTAATTGCATGCATTTGCGCTGCGTATTGCACTGCAACGTAAATGCATGCGTCCTGCGCCCCCAGCACAATCTATGTAGATTGTGCATGATCCGTGCGCACGTTGCTTTTTTGAACCCAGCGATTTGGGTGCTAAAATTTTGACCCAGATCCATGCGTACAAAAAAGCAGCATGTCAATTAATTTGTGCGCTTTGGATGCAGCTCCAACACTTTCTATGGGAGAGACAGCATTCTGAGCGCATTAATTAGGCATTTATTCTGCTGAAACACTGCATCCATTATGCAGTGTTTCTGCAGCGATTTGAAGCGCACATGTGCTGTCAAATCGCTGCAGAAATGTCAGCATGTACGTGCGAACATAGCTTCAAACGTTTTACTTCACGAACCCATTGAACCCAAAAATGACAATATATACAGCTTTAAAGCAATGACAGGACATAGCGTACTGCCCTTCTATACATACACATTGTATCAGAATGAGCAATGTGTCTTGTGTCACATAGGGACGTAACAGATATTCGCAACTGGAAACCAGAGATCGTGTTTTTAAGTGGACATTTCATTTAAAGCTATATCAAACCAGCAATGAGCAGACGCATCCTTTATGTTGTAGGTAATGCTTTCCCAGCCATGGGGCCAGGGACTTAACAGCTGTTCTGGAGATTTGCCAGAATAGGCTTTGTTATTTTTAAGGCTTACTCTCTTAAAAATAGAACGAGTCTTTGTATATGTCATCCAATAAGAAACCTCATATTACATGCACCTTAAGGATATCCCAACACGATAATTGAGTGTAAAGCCTATATGTCATGAAGATGCAATTTTTGGAAACCATATTATTATGATCATTTTCTGTTTTACATGTTATTGTGATGCCATTAATATTTATGCATAATGACTGTTTTTTCATGTACAACACATTCAGTGTCTGTTCACATATACTTTCTGCACTTCTTTGGCCATGTATACCCGAAAATCGCAGGGATGTACACTAACAGGACCATGTGTAGGTGTGACGCCCTGGCCTATCAGGTCGTCACTAGGGTGCCGTGCAATCTGCCCTTCTGCATGGTACCCGCTCCTCCTTGGTTATGGTCCTGTCAATTTGGTGTTGCTACCAACAGGTGTACACAAATCCTGAGGCACACTCTGCACCACACCCACCAACCACCCATTGGGCAGCCTGAGGGGAATAGGGCCACTCAGATGGGGGGATGGAAGAGGGAGGGCAGAGATGTCAGGAGTTGAGTAGAGTTGAGCAGTGAGACAGCGGTGACAGTGCAAGTCACGCTGTGGAGCTGGGCTCCTGTACCCGTCCCAAGTGCCAGACGTTGGCCTGGCCAGAAGGAGTTGGAACCCCGGTCGCAGGGGGTAGTGACAGGGGGTGCGGTGCTGCTACAGAGAACAGGCCGGCTGCCTTGTGCTACAACCGGGCAGGTGCCAGGGCATGACGGGGTACGCGAACCCTAGGCTGGGAAGTAGCTTCACGCAGCCCAGTAATTCACCCGACGGGAACAGAGTCTTCAGGAACCATTCCCCACCCGCTCCAGAATTGGGCTACTAGCACAACGAGGGGGATAGGTCTTCCCAAAATCGTCCAGAAAATCCCAAGCGTGAACCCTGAGAGCAGGCTCACCTTGCTTGCCACGCAGGTGAGCGGGACCCGAGTAGTCTTAGGTGAAAGGGATCCACCAAGTTACATACAGTGCCAAGGGACAAGGCTTCAGACCAACCAGTAACACCAAAGGGGCACGGACCCAGCGTGCTCAACCAAGAGAAACAGAGCATTCAAGAGTTTGGTTTACCTGGTGTCAGCGTCAGTGACTTTGGGCTGTGTGAGTACCCGATATCCCTTCACCCCCGATGGGTTCCCCACTCCATCCCATCACCGGACCCCGGGACATCAAACCCCCTACCCACGGAGGGGTTAAATATCCTGCTGCTTCAACATCGTCACCGGGCTCCCCAACAGCAGCGGTGGTCTCTCAAATTACCACACACCGTGGGTGGCGTCACGAACATTATCCCATTCACCACCCAAAACACATTTCCCCCTTTTTATTTCCGAGATAGCTGCGCGACCCAGCCTCGGATCCGGAGACCCCTCGAGCCACTGCGGATCCGGCTGTCGCGGGGGCGGCGGCACATAGGCCTTGTGTCTGAACAACCCTGGGCCAAGCCCCACCCGTGTAAACACACACACACTCACACACTTAACTGCTGAGACCCCAACAAACCCAAAACTAATCGTCCCATGTAATGAAAAACCACACTCAGATATATATATATCTTTTAGTGGATGGTGGTCGGTCACAGCATAAAATATTAAGATAAAACCACAGTAAACCAGTACAAAGCGTTATGCCGCCACTGGACTCCCAGCACAGGTAGCTGTTGTACAAAAAACCATCAACGCTGTTAAATTGACCACCAAGGAGGAGCAAAGTAGCAAACTGCGCTCCGACCCCCACCCATAAAATAAGGAACACTAGATACAAAAGAAATAAATCAGCTCTAATTTCCAGTAAGTATACTATCGGGAAACAGAAGCTGTGAAAAGTATGCTGCAAAGCAAATAAAACGTGACACTCCAACATGAAGTGGACTCCATGATCCCTAAATAGCCGTCATGTCATACACACGAAGAATGACCTCTGACTAAACCAAAAGAAACCATGGAACACATCATAGTGGAAAACTGCGTTAAACGGAAGAGGCAGAGGTCATTCCCAGCAGGATGGAAAAACAAAATAAGAGGTAAAGAGGCACCCAGGAGATCCCAACTATTGGTCCTTGATGCCTTTCAGGGAACATCCAAACCCTGAAAACCCAAATCCTCTTCCACGTGCATGGTTCTCCATTCTCTTGGCCGCCCAAGATAATTGAATGGCCAAAAACGATACCACATGTTTGACACCATCTGTAATAAAGAAAATTGTTACAAACGCAATAAAACCGGTCTAATATACATGAAGAAAAAACTCAGCACGGCAACTATAAATACGTTGAATTTCAGGATTGGCAAGTAATGGCACCAATTATGATACATGTCCCCAAGTATGCAGGAACCAGTGCAATGGTGCCAAAAACACATCTTCAACAAGTGAGCACCTACCTGAATATATGATGCAAAAAGCCTGGATACCAATATAGACTGGTGTAAAATAAATAAAACAATTGCTAACTCATATTTCCTTTACTTAGAAATTTTGATTTGACATAAGCAAAAAGTATATATATATATTTTTTGTTTTGTTTTTCTTTTATATAAATATATTTATCAGGTCAGTTCATTTCTAGAAACAAACATTTAATAGCGAATGTATGAAGAAATAGTGATCGCCCACACATACCACTCTCACCATGTTTTACTGTGAGCTTACCATGTTGCACAGACACCAAAAAACCTCACCAGTGTTATCGTCTGTATTCAACACTTCCCACATGAGGGATGGAAATGGACACTCAGGCATTGGGGTGAAACTCTCAGAACATAATGAAAACGAGAAAGTGTCAGCAATGATATTTCACCAACTAAAATGTACCGGGCCCATAACCAAATGTTGAAACCAAAGCCCTAAGGAACAATAGACATAACTTTATTACCGAGGGGTGAGGATGAGGATACTATGACAAATGGTTTAAGAGTAACAATGCTTATGTTAGCGATGACAAATAGTTTAAGAATCACAATGCTGATGCTAGCGGCCCAAAAGCAAAAGAGTCAAAGCAAAAAAGCGTCAATCCAAAGTGTGGTATCAATGGGAAACAACACAGCAAGGAAAGATGAATTTACCAACCCCTAGGACACTGGAGACCACTTAAAACCCACAGAACCAACAGTATAAAAAGATAAATTCCTGATAGTCGAACCTGGGAGCTGAACAAGGCAAGTATACAGTCATGGCCAAAAGTTTTGAGAATATTACAAATATTAATTTTACAAAGTCTACTGCTTAGGTTTTTCTAATGTCAATTTGCATATACTCCAGAATGTCATAAAGAGTGATCAGCTTAACAGCAATTACTTGCAAAGTCAATATTGGCTAAGAAAATGAACTTTAACCCCCAAAACACATTTCAACATCATTGCATTCCTGCCTTAAAAGGAGCAGCTAACATTGTTTTAGTGATTGTTCCATTAACACAGGTGTGGGTGTTGATGAGGACAGGGCTGGCGATCAATCAGTCATGATTAAAGGGAACCTGTCATCAGAAATGTGGCTTTCAACCTAAAAGTTTCCCCCTCTGCAGCTCGTGGGCTGCATTCTAGCAAGGTTTCTATACTTTTTCTGCCCCCTTTTAAACCAAAATAAATACTTTATAAAACTGTACCTTTCGGTTTGAAAATCTTGTAAATCGTCCATGGGGGCGGGCCGTGTGGCGTCCATTGCTGTATCTTACGCCGTCCCCCATGCTCCAAATCATCCCTCATAACGCCGCCCACTGCGCCCGAGGTCCCGTGCACGCCGGGACACCTGGTGACGTGGTCGCACGCTCGAGAGTATGGGCGGCGCTGTGATTGCATCGCAAGTGCGCGCCCATACTCTCGTGGGCACGCTCTCCCCTCTGTACGTTGCTCAGATCCTCTCCGCTTCTCCTGTAGTGGCCTGCTCCGCTCCTCCCATCTATTTCCTGCTGCAGGGTACGATGGGAAGGAGGTGACGTCGGGCCGGCGGAGAACGCTGGAGGCAGTGGGGAAAGGGCGGGAACGAGAGTATGGGCGAGCACTTGCAATGCAATCACAGCGCCGCCCATACTCTCATGCCTGAGACCACGTCACTAGGTGTCCCGGCATGCACGGGACCTCGGGCGCAGTGGGCGGCGTTATGAGGGATGATTTGGAGCATGGGGGATGGCGTAAGATACAGCAACGGACGCCACACGGCCCGCCCCCATGGACGATTTACAAGATTTTCAAACCAAAAGGTACAGTTTTATAAAGTATTTATTTTGGTTTAAAAGTGGGCACAAAAAGTATAGAAACCTTGCTAGAATGCAGCCCACGAGCTGCAGAGGGGGAAACTTTTAGGTTGAAAGCCAAATTTCTGATGACAGGTTCCCTTTAAGTAAGAATGACACCACTGGACACTTTAAAAGGAGGCTGGTGCTTGGTATCATTGTTTCTCTTCAGTTAACCATGGTTATCTCTAAAGAAACACGTGCAGCCATCATTGCTCTGCACAAAAATGGCCTAACAGGGAAGAGTATCGCAGCTACAAAGATTGCACCTCAGTCAACAATCTATCGCATTATCAAGAACTTCAAGGAGAGAGCTTCCATTGTTGCCAAAAAGGCTCCAGGGTGCCCAAGAAGGACCAGCAAACGCCAGGACCGTATCTTAAAACTGTTTCAGCTGTGGGATCGGACTACCAGCAGTGTCGAGCTAGCTCAGCAATGGCAGCAGGCTGGTGTGAGTGCTTCTGCACGCACTGTGAGGCGGAAACTCTTTGAGCAAGGCCTGGTTTCAAGGAGGGCAGCAAAAAAGCCACTTCTCTCCAGAAAAAACATCAGGGACCAACTGATATTCTGCAAAAGGTACAGGGAGTGGACTGCTGAGGACTGGGGTAAAGTCATTTTCTCAGATGAATCCCCTTTTCGATTGTTTGGGACATCTGGAAAACAGCTTATTAGGAGAAGAAGAGGTGAGCACTACTACCAGTCTTGTCTCATGCCAACTGTCAAGCATCCTGAAACGATTCATGTGTGGGGTTGCTTCTCAGCCAAGGGAATCGGCTCACTCACAGTCTTGCCTAAAAACACAGCCATGAATAAAGAATGGTACTACAATGTCCTCCAAGAGCAAGTTCTCCCAACTGTCCAAGAGCAGTTTGGTGCCCAACAATGCCTTTTCCAGCATGATGGAGCACCTTGCCATAAAGCAAAGGTGATCACTAAATGGCTCATGGCACAAAACATAGAGATTTTGGGTCCATAGCCAGGAAACTCCCCAGATCTTAATCCCATTGAGAACTTGTGGGCAATCATCAAGAGACGGGTGGACAAACAAAAACCAACAAATTCTGGCAAAATGCAAGCATTGCTTATGCAAGAATGGACAGCTATCAGTCAGGATTTGATCCAGAAGTTGATTGAGAGCATGCCAGGGAGAATTGCAGAGGTCCTGAAGAAGAAGGGTCAACACTGCAAATATTGACTTGCTGCATTAACTCATTCTAACTGTCAATATAACCTTTTGGTACTCATAATATGATTGCAATTATATTTCTGTATGTGATATAAACATCAAACACAATTAAAAACCAGAGGGCAACAGATCATGTGAAAATATAATTTTGGTGTCATTCTCAAAACTTTTGGCCATGACTGTAGGATAAAAGAAGCTCTCAAATTGTCAAGTCATCTCACTCTAACATGCTATACCGTTATTAAGGGGAATGTCAACTATCCACTGGTGGGACCAGGACCCAAAGTTCTGTCTGTAACCCGCACACTTACCATTGAGCTATACAAGCCATCACAGCCAAAACCTGTTGTTGGAAGCAACAACCAACGAGGGAAAATTTAACCCGTTGGAAGAATTATCATCTGAACAAACAATACAAAAACAGAGTGCGAAACTGAATAGGTGACGCTGGACAGAGCATTAATGAACAAATAGCGTTTAATAAATTTGACAAGAATTAAATCATCAAAGTTGTGTATGATGGGACAATACCTGTCACATACTAAATGACCCATTTCAGGAAACAACTAAAATGGCTCAAAATAACAGAAATTAAAACAACCCAAAGGAAAAACGTGTTAAATTAATGTCCGTCTTTAAAATGACCAAAAAGGGGATGCGTATGTTACCAAAGTAAAACCTTTAAGATAAGTAGAAAACTGTTATATACACACACAGGCTGAAAATGTAACTATCGATATGATTATGTTAACGAGAACCCTTGCGATGTTTAAAATTGGTTATATATGTACACAAGACATTATCGGAAGTGCCGTTGTTAAAGCTGATGAAACCTGACATGCATTGAAATTGGACATATCTGTATATACAGAAATGAATTATCAGCAATTCCGACGTTAAAGAACACAAAATGCTCACTGAAATTTCTAAATAAGATGACCAAGTAGTGAAAGCAGCCATGACATCTAATAATTGATTGTTAATAACTACATAATTCACCTGACATTGTGGGAGGGGGGCATCAGAGTGCTGTTCATGACAGAAAAAGACCCATGCAGGCGGTGTAACCGGGGATGGGGGGGACAAACAATGCATGTGGGCAAACCCCAGAAATGCAGACACAAGGCGAGCAAATACAAAAATCCTTATGTGTCTTAGAGGGAACCTGTCATCAGAAATTTAGCTTTAAACCTAACAGATTCCCCCTCTGCAGCTCCTGGGCTGCATTCTAACAAGGTTCCTGTACTTTTTGTGCCCCCTTTTAAACCAAATTAAACACTTTATAAACTTGTACCTTTTTGTCTGCAATTCTTGTAAATTCTCCATGTGGGCGGGCCGTGTGGTGTCGGTTACTGTCCCTCCTTCTGGTTTACGCCATCCCCCATTGCTTCATTTCATAGATCAGGACGCCGCCCACAGCGCCCGAGGTCCCGTGCACGCGAGGACTGCTGGTGACGTGGTCGCAGGCACGATATTATGGGCGGCGCTGTGAATGCATCACAAGTGCCCGCCCATAATACCGTGGCCGTGCTCTCCCCTTTGCCTCCTGCGTTCTGCGCAAGAGCTGGCCAAATGATCCGACGTCACCTTCTTCCCATCCTGCCCTGCAGCAGGAAATAGATGGGAGGAGCGGATCAGGCCACCACAGGTTACGAGGAGACGCTTGCGCAGAACGCAGGAGGCAAAGGGGAAAGTGCGGTCACGAGGTTATGGGCGGCACTTGCTGATGACACTCACAGCGCCGCCCATAACCTCGTGCCCGCGCAAAGCGTCACCAGCGGTCAGACGTGCACACAGTGCACGGCACCGCTACAGTCGCACAGCGCATGCGCGGGACCACGGGCGCCCAGGGGCGGCGTCCTGAGGTTTGAAATTCAGCGTTCGGGGGTGGCATAAATCGGCAGGAGGACAGTAACCGACACCAGGCAGCCCGCCCCCATGGATAATTTTCAAAATTTGCATACAAAAAGGTACAAGTTTATAAAGTATTTATTTTGGTATAAAAGGGGCCACAAAAACTATAGGAACATTGCTAGAATGCAGCCCAGGAGCTGCAGAGGGGGAAACTTTTAGGTTTACAGGTAAATTTCTGATGACAGGTTCCCTTTAAATAGAAACCTGGTAATTTAGCATACCTAGAAACACTCAGGAGTCGAATCCATAATGCCATGTTATCCAGCCATCATATATATTTTTTTTACTTTTTGGTAGACGAGCAGTAACCCTTTCCACTATATCACTGCATGACTGCCTATACACATCATTCCTTCTAGACTGAGCTCAAGGGCAAGATCCGCACTCCAACTGTACCAGGATGTGCCATGTATCAATGATCATGCTTATTGAAGGGGTTTTGTTGTTTTTTGTTTTTTTTATTTTTAATTGTAATAAACACCCTTACACCTAACATGCTATGGTATAAATGGCACAATAATAATAAACAATAATAATAGTAAAGTTATGAATGAAATGTTGGTGTATGTCACAAACCACCGGGGGGGTCACTCAGAAATCCCCCGCGCTGGCTACCAGTACGTCACAATCGGGGGGTAACAAGTGGGGGTCACCCCTCCTTTATACCTCCCGACCGACAGACAGAGCACGTGACGCGCTCTCTAGCGCCCCTCTTATAGTCAGGCCAATTATGGAATTGCCCGACAATAAGCAAGGAGGCCGCTATACTACTTATGCCGATTATTGAAGGGTCCCCGGTGAGAGTAGGGTATATATTCCCCCGACCTCCGCGGGCGGAATATATAAAATCTCCCCGAATCTCACTGGCCTCCCCACAATAATCCTTGGCACAACTCGCTGCCACCAACCGCTTCACGGTAACTATTAGCCGAACACACAGACGTGGGATTCAAGATCGAGATAACAGAACAGCCCAAGATTAATTATATAATTTAATCAGCCTAAAGCACACTAGAAACTACAATATATACAATAGGGAATCTACAGAATATACATATGTCAGAGTACAGTTACAGATAAAGCATGGTTTACAAACAGGTATGCAATTCAATCAGTTACCTTGTGCGTCTGGCCACAGGGGGGCGCTGTAGACCAGGTTTCTAGGAACTCCCACAGATGTTTCCTGCACGTGACCCCCAGCGAAAGAACACTGGAAAATGGCCGAAGTAGGGTTATCAACCTGGACAAATCCAGGTCCCCTCCTACCTTAGTGACCTCAGAGGGAGCACTGCTCCACCCCTGGCTTGAGTTATGGACAATCCACAACATGGAATATGGGCCATAACTTTGCCTGGGAGCGTCGTAGGCGGACGCCAATGCTCTCATTGTGACAGTTATGAATTTAGCTACAGAACGAGGGGACTCATGACCTGTCTGCCAGTTCCCCATTGGCTGATATCACGCCTGGGGCATTTCCCCATGTCCTGCTCCCATAAAAAGGGTGTGCCGGCATCGTCCGCATGCGGAGACACCATTTTTATGGTTGCCATATTTATCGGAAATATGGCTTGCGAGATATGAACCATTTTTTACTGGAGTCGTTCTGTCTAGCTAGTTCCATAGCCTTGCTAATGAGATACAACTCTTGTTACAGGGTGACGGCAGGGAGTCATCCTGTGTCCATTGTTCCCACACCACCTCATCTCCATATCACAGGAGATGGCCATGGGATTTGTTGCTAAACCAGTTGTGTGAAGGAAAGGGGGGGTGACACCAGGAGAGGGCTTCCTGACATACTTGAATATCATGATTTATCGTCATATCTCCGGATTTACCTCACACCTCCCCCCTTTTGAGGGCGCTAGGGGGCAGCACACTCCGGTGTTCCCCCGTGCGCCCGTCCGCGACCTCTCCTTGTCGGGACAGCCCGTCTGCGTTACCGTGGTCACGGCCCCTTTTGTGGCGAATGGTGAAGTTGTATTGCTGGAGCGCAAGGCTCCATCGCAACAGTCGCCCATTCGTCCCAGAGACGGTGTGCAACCAGCTGAGGGGGTTGTGGTCCGTCTCCACGATGAAGTGGCGCCCGTATAGATAGGGTTGCAGACGCTGCAGGGCCCACACTATGGCCAGGCACTCCTTCTCCATTGTGGAATAGGCCACTTCCCTCGGTAACAGCTTCCTGCTCAGGTACAAGACTGGGTGCTCTTGGCTCGCAGAGTCCACCTGGCTGAGCACCGCACCGAGGCCGAAGTCACTGGCGTCGGTCTGTACTACAAACGGCCGCGTGAAGTCGGCTGCCTGTAGCACGGGCGGGCTGGACAGGGCGTCCTTTAGGGCCCGGAAGGCTGTCTCGCAGTCCATTGTCCAATCGACTGCAGAGGGCAGCTTCTTCTTGGTGAGGTCCGTCAGGGGCTTTGCCAGGCTACTATAGCATGGAACAAACCTCCTATAGTACCCAGCGGTCCCCAAGAAGGACATCACCTGCTTCTTGGTCCTGGGGGTGGGCCAGGATGCGATGGCCTCCACTTTCTCAGGCTCGGGCTTCAGTGTTCCCCCGCCTACCCGGTGACCGAGGTACTGGACCTCGCTCATGGCCAGCTGACACTTGCCCGGCTTGATGGTCAAACCTGCCCGGTGGACCCGCCTGAGCACCTGTGCTAGATGCTCTAGGTGATCTTCCCAGGTGGGACTGAAGACGGCAATGTCATCCAGGTACGCGGCCGCGTACCCTTCAAGTCCCTTGAGCAGGGTGTTGACCATCCGCTGGAAAGTGGCAGGGGCATTCCTCATCCCGAATGGCATCACCGTGGACTCGTACAGTCCAAATGGGGTAATAAAGGCAGAGCGTTCCCTGGCCTTGCGAGTCAGGGGGATCTGCCAATATCCCCGGCTCAGGTCCATGATGGTCAGGTACTGAGCCCCGGCCAACTGATCGAGCAGGTCATCGATGCGTGGCATTGGGTACGCATCGGCGACCGTGACAGCATTGAGCCCCCTGTAGTCCACGCAGAACCGAGTGGTTCTGTCCTTCTTAGGGACGAGGACTACAGGCGAGGCCCAAGCGCTGTTGGATGCCTGGATCACCCCCAGCTTCAGCATCTCGTCCATCTCCTGGCGCATGTGTTGCTGCACCTCCAGGGAGACCCGATATGCTGAACGCCGGATCGGGGGATGATCCCCAGTGTCCACGTGATGGACAGCCAAGTCAGTCCTTCCGGGCTGGTTGGTAAACAACCCCCGGAAGGGGTGTAGGGTGGCCCACAGCTGGGACCGTTGGTCCTCCAAGAGCTGGTGGCCAACCTCCACATCCTCAATGGATCCGCCTGCCCTAACCTGGGCTAGCATATCCAAGAGGGTTTCCGCTTCTCCCTCCTCGGGCAGGTTGCACACGGGGAGCGCACATGCCTCCCGCTCATGATGTGCCTTCATCATGTTCACATGGAAGGGCTTCCGCCTTCCACGGGCAGGGTCCAGGGTGACCAGGTACGTCACAGGGTTGAGCTGCTGGTACACGAGGTATGGGCCTTCCCAGGCTGCCTGAAGCTTGTCCTGTGGTACGGGGACCAGTACCCACACCTTTTGACCCACTTGGTAGGTCCTCTCACAAGCGTTCTGGTCGTACCAACGCTTCTGATCGGCCTGGGCTTGAGCCATATTGTCGTGTACCAGTTGCGTCAAGGCCTGCATTTTGTCCCGGAAGCGCATGACATACTCGATAACCGACACTCCAGGGGTGGCCAAATCCCCTTCCCAAGCCTCTTTCACCAGAGCCAGGGGGCCCCGCACACGTCGCCCGTACAGGAGCTCAAACGGTGAGAATCCTGTTGAGGCCTGTGGAACCTCCCGGTAAGCAAATAACAGGTGTGGGAGATACCGCTCCCAGTCACGCCCATGGGAGTCGACCAACATCTTAAGCATCTGCTTTAAGGTGCCATTAAACCGCTCGCACAGGCCATTAGTCTGTGGATGGTACGGGCTGGCCACCAGATGTCGCACCTGGACTTGCTTACAGAGGGCCTCCATCAGCTGGGACATGAATTGGGTCCCCCGGTCAGTGAGCATTTCCTGGGGAAAACCCACTCGGGAGAAAATCCCCAGCAATGCGGTGGCCACCTTGTCAGCCCGAATGGACGACAAGGCCACTGCTTCTGGGTACCGGGTGGCATAGTCCACTACCGTCAGTATGAAGCGTTTCCCGGAGCTGCTGGGGATGGCCAGCGGGCCGACCAGATCCACAGCCACCCTCCTGAAAGGCTCATCGATGATTGGCAGAGATACCAGTGGGGCTTTGGGGTGTGGCCCCGCCTTCCCCACTCTCTGACAGGTTTCACACGAACGGCAGTAGGCAGCCACATCGGCCCCCATTTTTGGCCAGTAGAAATGCTGGTTTAACCTGGCCTTGGTCTTAGCGATCCCTAGGTGTCCGGCCATCGGAATCTCATGTGCGATCCGCAACAACTCCGTCCGGAACGGATAGGGTACCACTAACTGTCGGTCCCTGGGCCACGCCTCCGGTGAACCCTGCTGGACCGTGGCCCGGTACAGCCGTCCTTGGTCCCAGACCACTCGCTCCGGGTCCGAGTCCGAGGGAGGCTGTGCCGCCTGCTCCTTAAGAGCTTTCAGGCTGTCGTCAGCTTCTAACGCTGCCTGAAACCCCTGACTAGATGTGGCCAGAATCGACGAGACTGTCACATCTTCGGTCAGTACCCCGGGACCTGTGTCCTGGCCTCCGCCTGACTCGGCTGCCACTTGGTCAGAAGGGGAAGAGCTATCGGACCTCCGGGAGGCCCCTTGGCTTCCAGCACTCCCACTGCGGGTGACAGCGGCCACAGCCGCTGCGACCGTGGGTCGTGCCTGCTCCTCCTCCGTTCCTGACCAAGTCGCCGGTTCAGGCAGACCTACCTGGCTTCCTGACACCCCGGTTGTGGGGGAACCATGCACCGAGATCTTACCTGGGAGCACTTCCGCTCCTGGACCGGCCCCAATCTCACCTGCCTGTTCCCCTCCTGCAGCAACAGAACCCCGCTGTGAAATCTATGGGGACCCCACATTGGCTGTGGTAGCCCCCACCCCACACACTGGTCCTCCCCCTGCAGCACCCTGCTCTCTGCTTATCCCTGCAGAGGGCAACAGATCCCAGCTCACTGGCTGGTTACTTGTAGAGGCATTGTCACACCTTTCTCTGACCCCCTCCCCTGTCACAGCTGCAGCTGAGTGTGTGTCTATGGTGTCTATGCAAGCAGAAATATCAGAGTTCACTCCCTCCTCCCTTACATCATTCATAGATAACACATTAACATTGTCCGGAGGCACGTCAGTACTGGCTGAAGGTTCAGCCCTTGGTTGGGGCCCAAACTGGGAGGTTATCTGCCCCAAATCTGTCCCAAGTAGCACGTTTGCGGGGATCCGATCAGTTACCCCCACCTCCCTCACCCCTCGCCCTGCGCCCCAGTCCACATAAATGTCAGCAACAGGCAGCGCCGGGTCAATGCCTCCAATCCCGGAGACAGCGAGGGTTTTTCCAGGGATCAAGTCTTGGGGGGACACCATCTCAGGCCGCACCAGAGTCACCTCCGAGGCACTGTCTCGCAGTCCTATGGTCACAGACCGGCCGACGGTGACAGGTTGGAAGCTGTCCAGGGACCTACCACCACCCCCACCCACACAATACACCTTGGGCGGCCCTTGGGACGGGGACGGAGCCGGGGCCTTGGGACGCTGAGGGCACATGGCCTTGAAGTGTCCAGGTAGGTTGCACTGGTGGCACCGTCTTGGTTCTGCCACGGGCCTGGAGAGGGGAGTTGAGGGGGACACCCCCTGCAGTCTAGGGGCAGGTGGGGCAGTCGCAGAGTTCATCTTACCCCCTCTCCAGGTGCTGCTGGTGGCTGCTCTCCTGGCTTCAGGAGCCCGATTGTTGGTGTAGTCATCGGCCAGGGCAGCTGTAGCCGTGGACCCCTTTGGCTTCTGGTCTCGGATGAACTGGCGGAGATCCTCAGGGCAGTTCCACAAGAGTTGCTCCGTGATGACCAAGTCCAGGATCTCTGGTCCGGTGGAAAGCTGCAGGCCTTGGGTCCAGTGGTCGGCAGCTCGGGCAAGTGCCCGCCGGTGGTCAGCCCAGGAGTCCTTTGGTCCCTTCTGCAGGGTCCGGAACTTCTTGCGGTAGGACTCCGGAGTGAGGTTGTACTGTTGGATCAGGGCCCGCTTGATGGTGTCGTAGCCCTGATCTGCCTCAGCAGGCAAGTCCCCAAGGATTTCCAGGGCCTTACCCCTTAAACGGGGGGTCAGGTATTTGGCCCACTGGTCCTTGTCCAGATGGTGCTGCAGGCAAGTCCGTTCAAAAGCAGTCAAGAAAGAGTCCAAGTCTCCATCCTTCTCCAGCACTGGGAAGTCCTCAACACGGACCTTTGGAAGTTTGGTGTCTTGAAGGTCACGTGTGGCTGATGAGGGCTGGAGCTTGGCTAGATGCAGCTGGTAGTCACGGTCTGCCTGTCGCTCCGCAGCCTCACGCTCCGCCTGGCGCTCTTCACGCGCTGCTTGCCGCTCCGCAGCCTCAGCATCACGCGCTGCCTGCCGCTCTGCCCTGCGCTCTGCCAGGAGTTCCTTGTAGCCCTTCTGGTCTCCAGCCTGGAGAAGGGCCATAGCCATTTGAAGAAGGCTATCCGAGCCTCCCAGGCTCGGTGGAATGGCACGTGGTGATCTGCGGCCCGCTGCGGAGCCTGGTGCTTCACTGTCCATTGCAGAGCGGAGGGCTGGCATCTGGCTCGTTGAGGACCCTTGGGTGAGCTGCTCCTCATCTTGTCCAGCAGTGCCAGGTTGTGCAATGTCCTCTGCAGAGCGGTTCTCTGGCGTCGAGCTCCTGGAGGACTCGTGGGCAACCTCCTCATTACTGTCCACAGCACCGTCCTCCCTCTCTTCGGCTCCTGCCTTAGCATTGGCCAGTTGCATAGCTCTGCTCCTGGTGCCATCAGCCATTCTTGCAGACTTTTGGTCACTGACACAGAACTGACACCTGATGCCTCCACACACCTTACAGTATCTGCACTCTGACACTCTAGTGTTGAGCTGGTCTGAAGACCCCAGCAGCCACAGCTGCTGCAGGCAGTCTTTAGTGTCTGGGAGTATGGGTCTCACACTCACACACACTATTATCTCGATCCCACCGCTATGCCACCAATATGTCACAAACCACCGGGGGGGTCACTCAGAAATCCCCCGCGCTGGCTACCAGTACGTCACAATCGGGGGGGTAACAAGTGGGGGGTCACCCCTCCTTTATACCTCCCGACCGACAGACAGAGCACGTGACGCGCTCTCTAGCGCCCCTCTTATAGTCAGGCCAATTATGGAATTGCCCGACAATAAGCAAGGAGGCCGCTATACTACTTATGCCGATTATTGAAGGGTCCCCGGTGAGAGTAGGGTATATATTCCCCCGACCTCCGCGGGCGGAATATATAAAATCTCCCCGAATCTCACTGGCCTCCCCACAATAATCCTTGGCACAAACTCGCTGCCACCAACCGCTTCACGGTAACTATTAGCCGAACACACAGACGTGGGATTCAAGATCGAGATAACAGAACAGCCCAAGATTAATTATATAATTTAATCAGCCTAAAGCACACTAGAAACTACAATATATACAATAGGGAATCTACAGAATATACATATGTCAGAGTACAGTTACAGATAAAGCATGGTTTACAAACAGGTATGCAATTCAATCAGTTACCTTGTGCGTCTGGCCACAGGGGGGCGCTGTAGACCAGGTTTCTAGGAACTCCCACAGATGTTTCCTGCACGTGACCCCCAGCGAAAGAACACTGGAAAATGGCCGAAGTAGGGTTATCAACCTGGACAAATCCAGGTCCCCTGCCACCAATATGTCACAAACCACCGGGGGGGTCACTCAGAAATCCCCCGCGCTGGCTACCAGTACGTCACAATCGGGGGGGTAACAAGTGGGGGGTCACCCCTCCTTTATACCTCCCGACCGACAGATAGAGCACGTGACGCGCTCTCTAGCGCCCCTCTTATAGTCAGGCCAATTATGGAATTGCCCGACAATAAGCAAGGAGGCCGCTATACTACTTATGCCGATTATTGAAGGGTCCCCGGTGAGAGTAGGGTATATATTCCCCCGACCTCCGCGGGCGGAATATATAAAATCTCCCCGAATCTCACTGGCCTCCCCACAATAATCCTTGGCACAAACTCGCTGCCACCAACCGCTTCACGGTAACTATTAGCCGAACACACAGACGTGGGATTCAAGATCGAGATAACAGAACAGCCCAAGATTAATTATATAATTTAATCAGCCTAAAGCACACTAGAAACTACAATATATACAATAGGGAATCTACAGAATATACATATGTCAGAGTACAGTTACAGATAAAGCATGGTTTACAAACAGGTATGCAATTCAATCAGTTACCTTGTGCGTCTGGCCACAGGGGGGCGCTGTAGACCAGGTTTCTAGGAACTCCCACAGATGTTTCCTGCACGTGACCCCCAGCGAAAGAACACTGGAAAATGGCCGAAGTAGGGTTATCAACCTGGACAAATCCAGGTCCCCTCCTACCTTAGTGACCTCAGAGGGAGCACTGCTCCACCCCTGGCTTGAGTTATGGACAATCCACAACATGGAATATGGGCCATAACTTTGCCTGGGAGCGTCGTAGGCGGACGCCAATGCTCTCATTGTGACAGTTATGAATTTAGCTACAGAACGAGGGGACTCATGACCTGTCTGCCAGTTCCCCATTGGCTGATATCACGCCTGGGGCATTTCCCCATGTCCTGCTCCCATAAAAAGGGTGTGCCGGCATCGTCCGCATGCGGAGACACCATTTTTATGGTTGCCATATTTATCGGAAATATGGCTTGCGAGATATGAACCATTTTTTACTGGAGTCGTTCTGTCTAGCTAGTTCCATAGCCTTGCTAATGAGATACAACTCTTGTTACAGGGTGACGGCAGGGAGTCATCCTGTGTCCATTGTTCCCACACCACCTCATCTCCATATCACAGGAGATGGCCATGGGATTTGTTGCTAAACCAGTTGTGTGAAGGAAAGGGGGGGTGACACCAGGAGAGGGCTTCCTGACATACTTGAATATCATGATTTATCGTCATATCTCCGGATTTACCTCACAGTGTAAAATTAAGCTGAATCTTAATAACTGTTTTGATGTCTAAAGCCTGCTTTCCACGTTGCAATTTCGCATACGATTTCGTATGCGATTTGCAACGCCCCCATCGTATGTGTGGCACGTTCAATTTGTTGAACGTGCCACACATACGAGTAACCCCCCGTCACACATAGTTACCCGTCCATACGACCTCGATGTGGGCGGCGAATGTCCACTTCCTGGAGTGGGAGGGGCGTTCGGCGTCACATCGACGTCACGCGGCAGCCGGCCAATAGAAGCGGAGGGTCGGAGCTGAGCGGGACGTAAACATCTCGCCCACCTCCTTCCTTCCACATTGTGGGCCGGGAGCCGCAGGACGCAGGTAAGATCTGTTCATCGTTCCCGGGGTGTCACACACTGCGATGTGTGCTACCCCGAGTACGATGAACAATCTGACGTTCAATTTATGAGAAATGAATGACGTGCATGCGATGAACGTTTTACTGTTCAATCGCAATTGCACATACCTGTCACACACTGCAATGTACTTACGATGCCGGATGTGCGTCACTTACGACGTGACCCCGCCGACACATTGTAAGATACATTGCAGCGTGTAAAGCGGGCTTAAGTTTGAACCTAGTAAAAGACATTCTTATGTATGCTGGAAGGAAGACCCTTACCTGAAAAAAGGGGGTGTTAATGAACACTACTACAAATCAGGCAGAAAAGTGACTAGAAGGCAAGGGAAATAATGCTGGGTATCCCCCCACCCCTGAATACTGGTACTTACCAACACTGTGCATGATGAAGGTTCTGCAGTGTGTCTACAATAGTGTCTGGACCTGTAACCCAACTGCAGGCGAATCACCGATGAATGTGAGGGCTCTTTCTCCACGTGAGGGTCTTGAACAATGGAGCTGCGTGAATAATAGCTGCTGATGGATGGGAACCCTCAGGACTATGAGAGTCAAGGCAAAAACAGGCCAGCGCAGCGGGTAGCGCGTCCTTAACGGACCGATGATCAAGCACCCACTGGGCTGACATTATGTATGGTGAAGTGGCATAGAGGCCACAGTCACTAATGAAGGAGAGGGAAAAAGGGTGGGTAAGGGGGGCTTGTTTGATGAACCCTGCCAGTGACTGAGGCAGAGCAGCGTCAGCAGGCAGTGCAGGGGGAGGTGGCAGGGGTGAGCTTGTGTCTGGTGAAATGTTCCAGTGACTAAGGACAGAGCAGCATAAACAGGCAAGGGGGGAAAGGGGGAGCCTTGCTTACAATAGGAGATGCTGCTGCTCCTGTGACTAAGCAGCAGGCAGCTCAGTGTTACAGGTGCTGCTGCAGCCTGACCTCCCATAGTGAGAGGAAAAGCACTCCGGTCAGGAGGGGGATTGGGCAGGAAAGGGAAACTTATAGGACCCACAGGCCGGAAAGGAGCTAAGTCACTGCGTACCTGCCAAGGTGGGTGTGCAGCTGCCATGTTACTAATAGTATGGGGTGGGAAATAGGGAATAGTTAACAAAGATGGCGGCACTGTGTAGCCTCGGAGACAGGGCAGGCATGCAGCCGTCGCATCATTCAAAGCAGGGCGAATGGGTGCGGGCAAGACGGGACAGCGTGCAGCTTCAGCGCTCTCCCTGTCAGGAAAGGGAAGGAGAACTCAAGCAGTACAGCGGGCGTGTTCGCCGTGCGTTCCGCCGGCCGCTGTGCATAAGTGCCTGAGCCTCAGGAGAGAAGGGAATTTGCTCACCGTGAGGCAGGTGAATCAGGAATCGCCTTCCCCCTGATTCTGTCTCTAATGGTGTCAGCCATCTTCTCTCACCAGCGACAGGATGCATCAACAGGAACAGCAAGTCTCCAGGTCTCACAAGTGAGGAGAGGCAGAGCAGAGCAGGAAGTAGGTTTATATAGGGGGAAGCAGGAGGAGGAGCAGAATCACTGGCTGCAACAAAACAGGGAGGAGGCAGAAATTACATGGGACGACCAGATTAACCCTTTACAACGGGACACAGCAGTCAGGGTGCACCCAGTCAAATACTGACGTGCCCTACAACATGAATATTTACATTAGCGCCAAGATAAAATGTGTACGTGCTAATACATAATAGATGCACATGTACACATTAAGCACACATACAGTATAGATCAGATGTCTCAAACACGTGGCCCACGGGCCGCATGCGGCTGGTTTTTGCGGCCCGCAGACCCCATGATGATCGTGTTGAGGAGAGCCATAAGATGAAATACTTAATTAACCTCTTGACAAGGGATTGTGGGAAATATGTCGATTTGCTTACATGATTTAGGCTTCAGATCATATACATGACACAGATATAAAGATGGCTGCCATTTCCTGTTCTCCACACCTTGCCTGGAATGCGAGGAATGTCCAGATGTAAGAAGACCACCATATAAGGGAGGACCCCTGGTCAAGCTAGAAGACCAACCCCCAGATCAGATGACATCATGGATTCATCCATTGAAGTCAGACCCGCCCAGCAACAGCAACACAGATCTCCCCATTGGCTAGCCCATGAACTGTCCCACTAAATGGGTATATCTGAACTTGTGTACGCCCCTAGCCTATATCAGAAGACGCACGCTCTGTACTCAGGCTGTTCGGTGCCATTTTTACTGTGACCAAGGAGAGATTTCATATCCGACTGTGTCTGGTGTGACTTCTTTTACGCATGCACTTGGTCTATACCAATAAGGCCAGGCAGTAGGCAACTAGTGATCTCTGGTTAAGAGTTCACCCCAACATTAATGGCGCCCAACGTGGGGCCAGCATAGGGGAAACTCTGCAATCTTGAGAAACGGCGATTGGAATGGCAGGACGTGCTGGATACCCTGAGCCAAGAGTCTGATCAACTCTTATACGAGAACACATGGTAAGTGTTATGATCCGGAACCATGGAAGACCACCACAAATCATTCGCAAAAGGTGACAAGATCATTGGCAACTAATCTGGCCGCCATCCCCTTACTAACCATCAACACTAGAAGTAGCCGAGGGGTGAACTAACATCTTATGCACCGTGAACCCAGCCGGAGAACTAGCTATCCTGAAGGAAGGAAAGATGAATAACTCTCTGCCTCAGAAAATAGATAAAGAATAGCAAGCCCCCCACATTCAAAGACTGCGGTGATATAGGAAAACACAATACACAGATAGATGATAGGATTAGCAAAAGGTGAGGCCCCCACTGACTAAAATAGGAAAGGACAGGAAAGGGTCTGATGGTGGCCAGAGAAAAACCCTGCAAAATTCCAAATTCCTGATAGTACAAAAAGGCCCTCAGATCTGCACTCCGTCCTATACCAGGCGCTCTTGTTATACCAATGAACAGAAAACTAGAATCATTACAAATTCAAAAAGCCACAAACACATGGACTAATAGGAGCTATACTCCAAACATAACTGCAGGGAGTTTCCCAGCTAAGCAACTGAAAGGGAAGATCCCTGCATGCAAATAAACTGAAAACAACCACAGCAAATGACGAACTCAGATAAGAGTAAAAGAACCAAACAACAAATAAAGAGCAAGCACTTATCTGGGGTAGATGTGGAGCAGAATGAAGCAGGCTGGTGAACAAAGAACAACTGACATCCGGCATAGCCTGCTATCAGACCAGGATTTAAATAAGCAGAGAGTTAGCAATGGAAACGCCCATTGCTCAACACACCTGGTCTATGTCCAAACCATTCCTGGCCACAAGAGGGAGCCTCCCAGCAGCCAAAGCATAACTGACATTCACAACAGGTAAGTCTACTAATTTTTATAATCTGAAGTCTTACTTGTGTGTCTCAGGGTGTGTGGCACTGATTGCTTGACAGTGTCCGGTTTTTGTGATTTCTGTGACAGCAGAAGAGTCTCTCCGCTGCTGGCCATATTTAATTGCGGAAGAACCGTCACATATTCAGTTGCCTGCTGCCTCTTGTGTATTTGTGAATAGGGGAGTTTGACTGGTAGTTAGGAGAGCGAGTGGGTTTTTGAGCAGTGTTTGGAAACGTGGAGGACGCTCCATGTGGTACGGTTTTTGGTTGTTGCCTGTCATATGTTTTGCGGTTCTGGTGGAGATTTAAATAGAGTTGTGGCTAGAGGCCTAGAGTGAATGACTCGGCAAGAGGCCTAGAGATAAAGCACAGGTTTTAATTGTTCAGGTTAGGCACATGTTTTTCACGGGCTCTCAAATTTGTTGATATGGTAAAGGATATTGTCTGTGGTATAGTATATGGTTGTCACCTGTGGTACAGTTTATGACTCTGTGAGGAAATACATGGGATTGCTGGTACGTGGTAATCTTGGGGCCTAGAGCAGTGTAGTGTGGAATGGCTGGTACGGATACCATTGGGGCATAGCATTGAAGTTGCGCGTTGTGGCTAGTACATGGTAGTCTTGGGGTCTAACGCTGGACGTGAAATGGCTGGTATGGATACCATTGGGGCTTAGCGCAAGCTTGGGTGATATAATTGGTATGAGGTGTCTTGGGGTCTAGAAAAAGCGCTGGACGTGAATCGGCTGGTACGGGCACCTTGTAGCCAGGGGTGACACCATTGGTGTCTTTATGAATTACGGACCATGTAGAAACTGGGCAGGGACAGCGTGACGAGACGCCTGCTGCAGACTTAACAAAACTTTACTTAGTGTTCAAGTTGTGTGTCAGTTGTGAGTCATCTCCTCCTGTGTTTGTTCGTTGGTTTTGTTGGTGTTGTTTATCTTGAAAGAAAGATTGAGAAATTGATGTTGTGTCTAGTTGTGGTCGGAAAAATCCAGATGAGAGTGGACTTTGTTGGGATGTGGGGACTCTAGGCCGCAATCCTGTGATAAACCATGTGCTAATCATGGAGGCAGACATTTTAGGTCAGATTTTAAAATGGTGGATGAAGCACATGGTGGCTGAGGCATGCATGGTTTAAACAAAGAAAAGGCAGTGAGTCGGGGGATGTGTGAAGAAGATCATGTGCTCTGTAAATATTTGAACAAAGACTGGGTGGACTACTATATACTTACAGAAAAATGAGTGTTTTTAACTGTAGTTGGATCAGGACTGTAGATATCTGAAAATGTGTGTATATAATATAAATAAATGTATGTGTGTGTGTGTATAAAATAGACTATAGGGGGAAATAGTTGTGCAAAAGAAAAAATCAGTTTACCCTCCCTTCCCACATGGTCCTATTCTAGCAAGGAGACCATGTGCTGTGCAGCCATCTTTAGTAGGAATTAGATGAAATGAGTATTTGCAGTGTGAGGCTTAGGGATTAATAGTTAAAGTCCATTACAATACTAAAAATAATAGGTTAGGAAAGCATTAAGGTAAAAATTCATAAATAACGTACCTTTGCAGTAGAGGTCATGATAAGTAAGTAGATAATAAATATTCCAGTTATGGATCTGATAGAATAAATCCTGAGAGTTGTATTTTTTTAAAAAAATAAATTAATAAATAAATAAATATATCCATGAGAAAGAGGTTGCAATGTTGAGTTGTCTTGCAAAAAAAAAACAAACAAAAAAAAACAAAAAACCTGTTTGTGTGTTTGTGGCTACAGGGGGAGGACTAAAATACAGGTTTTTCCACTAGAGTATCAGATTACAAGGGTGGGGGGGGGTTAGTTCTATCTATTTAAGTTTACACCTTAAAGAGCAGCCCAAGCAATAAAAAAAAAAAAGCTCTCTGCATTTAATTCATTGCAAATTGTAGCGGAAAAAGGTATAATTTATTTTAATAATTTTATCCTACAGGAATAAAACTTAATTGTGTAAATGTTTAGATTTATTGGTAGATACAAGAGCATAGGAAGCTGTTTAATGAGATGGATTTCTATGGTAAATCAGCATTTTATAAAAAAGTAATAGTATTCATGGACAGAACTATCAAAGAGATGCTGAAAATTTGCTGATGATATCCTCAATTTTGCAAATATGAACACCTCTATATCCAGAGGTTGTGTTACATTATTATTATTGTTGTTAATAATAATGATAATAATAATAATTTTTATTAATAATAATTTATTCATAATTACAATAATTTGGTTTAAAAGTATGTGGATGATTTATGGCATTCTGTGTTTTATATATATAATGTATTCAATCATCTGTTTTCTTTTTATAGAAAGATTATAATGCAGATTTCTGTGGTTCAAGCGACGGTTGAAAAGGCATTGAAATAGTTTTCAATTATAAGGTTACACATAACACGATACTTATAGTGTTCCCGATTAGGCACAATCGACACAATGTGTCTTTCATGCCTAAATGTAGAGCTCCGGGGCCACACACTTTTTGAATCTAATTATGTTTTGGATAATAGATTCAAAAAGGGGGGGGGAAAGATGATGTGGAAAATCACACACATTATTTAAGGTTTTAATTTGTTCATCAATTGAGTTTTTCTATTACGTTTTCTTTATTTTTTTTATCTGTGAGGAGGATACAGAAGACATACATATATCTCATGATTGCTCTGACGTAACAAGAATCGTCAGGTATTGAACATGTCTCAGATGACCCCATTGCTAATGCAGATTTTGAGTTTTTTCGTAGATGGATCCAGATACCAAGATGCTGGTTGATTCTGCACTGGATATGCTGAGGTTACGCAACATGAGGTAATAAAAATCAAACCACTCGCTCCTCTCCCATCGAAATAGGAGAACGAGATGAAGATTTGCGATCACTGTGATTTGTAGAGCGGAGGGGGGTAAGATAGTCAAAATGTGGATACAGGCAGCAGCCGGAGGAGATGCTCGCATAGGTGCAGACAACAAAGAAGCAGTGAACAGGCCTAGAGTTGAGAGTCCTTTACCAATGCAGACCAGTACTAGTACCTCGGTGGCTCCTGTCACGACGTCCGTGACATTAGTCACTCCTTGTGTTTTTAAATCCCTACAGGAACAAGCGATTCAGCAAGGGACGGAGTGTGAGATGCAGGGAGCGAGCTGACTGAGGAAGGTCTGTGGATAAAGGGCGGTAAGCTTTCTCTGCCAGGAGTGCTCTACTCAATAATGGCCCAGGTAACACATGTGACAAAGGTGTTGGGATGGACAAGATATGGGCGGCACCACTGCTTCAATACCTAGGTGGCCAGACACATCCAGACTTGTAAGACGTGTCTATTAAGATAGAAAAACTGTAAAAACCTTGTAACAGCACCCCCATCATCCGCTCTACTGCTCCGGTGATTGCAGATTAGTCATATACATCTACCATGAGTAGGTTTATATGAGTTTGTGCGTGTTGTGTGAATTTCGTTTCAGGCCTGCTGTGACACATATCCAGTATGGAAAACGTTACTGCTGAAAAACTCATGATGCTGGTGGTATGTAAGAATGGAGTTCCTAAAAAGCGGTAAAAGTACATATTCTATAGCAGAGGCCATTATAGAGATCAGTACCTAGGGATGCCCCTGATGAACCCCTGTCTGCCACTGTGAAGAGGGGAGAAATGCGTTGCGCTTCTTTCATGCTAAGTATCTGACAAATATGTGTTTATTTTATTAGCCTGAGTGTGAATTGGACAGTGGAGGGTCTGTGATTGGACGAGATCTCCTCATGACTTTACCTGGCATTATTATTATTATTATTATATTTATACAGTGGGTACATGTTATACACGTGAGCTATTTAAATTCTTTTAGGGTTTGTTCCTTAAATTTGCTAGATCATATTGATTTAAGCTACCAAACAGCTATGTAAAATACAGAGTTTGAATATTTAATCTTTGGGAATGAATTGGATATATATAATTGCATATTGACGCCTCTTTATCCCCTGTATCTCACGGTTTCTATATTCCCTCATTGACATTAGCAGCACGTATTAGCTTAGCAGTGTAGGGATAGGAAGGGTGAGCCGTTGGTGAGCGGGGGCGCCAATTCGCCTTATAGGGTGCCGACCTCCGCTGCGAGGTAGGGAGAGTTTAGGGGTTTTGCCCCAATCCCTGCCCCCTCCTTTATTGGAATATCTAATTGTGTCTATAGTTATTCTTCACATGGGTGTATGTTGTTTGGAATTTTAATGATTATAACATAAACATGTAACGATCCACAAGATAATGGTGAATGCTGACAAATCATGTAACAAATGTTCGTTTTCCTTAATAATTAGATCTTTATATAAGATATTTTTGGTTTATTACCTACAATGTGATTATATTTCTCATAAATACTTCAGATACAGTGTGATGTCCTGACCAGTGATGTACGAGCCTTATACAACTGCCTATATAGTGTGTTAAACATGTGTATCCTCCAATTCCAGATCCTAAACCAGTGTTAGGAGCACGTGGTCTCCAGCCAGAGGCTGGGTGATCCTAAAAAGACACGTCAGAATGATCCCCGAATCAGAATCAGGTGGACCGATCCAGCTTTTCCTGACCACAGCAACTTCCATGAAGCTTGAGGGAAAACCCATCTGGAGACAAAAGCCGCTGTAATGAGTCATCATACCGGCAGAATGAGGGCCACAACACACATAGTGCTGATTATCTCACATAGAACGTTATGGAGAATTTCTAGATTGGGGATGACTATATGGGAGAGAAAAGGCATAATAGGGTCTTACCCGATATATTGGGCAAAATCATAAAGAAGTAATGCACTCACCTGATCGGGTTGTGCCAGTCACAACTCCATTGACAGCTCCATTGAAGTTCTTTTTCCCTGAAGAAGGAGACAGTTGGGGTCCCCGAAACGCGTAGGAATGAAATAATAAAAGAATCATCTGTTCTGACATCAATGTCTGTGGTCTTCAAGCGCGGCATAAAACCTGTCTTCTCCAGTTTTTTCCTTTGATGTTCTAGATTGGGGATGAAACATGGGAAATAACCATGATAAGGAAACAATGGGTACAGGAACATTACACAAATAAGGGCTCATGGTGGTAAAAACATTATCTGACCTGAACCAGCTCATTATTTTATGGGTTTAAGTGACCTTTTAAGGGTAACATACACTTGTAGGTAACTGGTATTAGCTTATTTGTTGGTATTTGAAGCCGTAAAAGTGCTACTCTGTGTTACTGAAGGTAATATGATCCATGCATAAGGGAAATCTTGTAAAAGGCCTCCTGGTGGTAGATTATGGACCCGAGACAAGAAGAGATCCATTAGGCGGGCTTTGCACGTTGCAACATCGGTAACAATGTGTTACCGATGCTGCAGCGATAGTCCCGCCCCCGTCGCACGTGCGATATCTAGTGAAAGCTGCCGTAGCGATTATTATCGCTACGGCAGCTTTACACGCACATACCTGCCGTGCGACGTCCCTCTGGCCGGCGACCCGCCTCCTTCCTTAGGGGGCGGGTCGTGCGGCGTCACAGTGACGTCACACGGCAGGCGGCCAATTGAAGTGGAGGGGCGGAGATGAGCAGGATGTAAACATCCCGCCCACCTCCGTCCTTCTCATTGCAGCCGGGAGGCAGGTAAGGTGAAGTTCCTCGCTCCTGCGGCTTCACACACAGCGATGTGTGCGGCCGCAGGAACGAGGAACTACATCGTACCTGTCGCTCCCCCGGCATTATGGAAATGTCGGAGGCTGCAGCGATGATACGATGACGACGATTTTGCGCTCGTTCATCGTATCATCTAGGATTTACACACTACGACATCGCAAGTGACGCCGGATGTGCGTCACTTTCGATTTGACCCCACCGACATCGCACCTGCGATGTCGTAGTGTGCAAAGCCCGCCTTAGAGTTGTGATACAATCAGGTGTATTCAGGTAGAAAAGTCTCGAAGATGCGGACAGCACTCGGATGTTCACTGAGAATCAGTCTTTCAGAAACGGTAATGCTAAAAGCTGCAGCATAACCGTAAGAAGCTTATTCTTACAATTGCCTTACTCTTTCTAATCGATTAATCTCAAAATCTGGGTGAGCTTTTCGGCATTAAATAGTCTGTCATAAGGACTGGGACATTACCTGTGCCTCTGTGAACTGTGTGCGGGATTTGATCAACTCTCTGATCAACAGTCTGTACTAGTGGGGGCAAAGGCTTAGCATTGCTTGTATAGCGGATAGAAAAATGAAAAAAGTTGCAGTTACAGCATTAGAGCTGATGTGTTAGAGGACCACGGTAGGGTCAGAATGTTAATAAAGTATTTAGAGGGGACTGTTGAGGAGAGCCATAAGATGAAATACTTAATTAACCTCTTGACAAGGGATTGTGGGAAATATGTCGATTTGCTTACATAATTCAGGTTTCAGATCATATACATGACACAGATATAAAGATGGCTGCCATTTCCTGTTCTCCACACCTTTCCTGGAATGCTAGGAATGTCCAGATGTAAGAAGACCACCATATAAGGGAGGACCCCTGGTCAAGCTAGAAGACCAACCCGCAGATCAGATGACATCATGGATTCATCCACTGAAGTCAGATCCGCCCAGCAACAGCAACACAGATCTCCCCATTGGCTAGCCCATGAACTGTCCCACTAAATGGGTATATCTGAACTTGTGTACGCCCCTAGCCTATGTCAGAAGACGCACGCTCTGTACTCAGGCTGTTTGGTGCCATTTTTACTGTGACCAAGAAGAGATTTCATAATCGACTGTGTCTGGTATGAATTCTTTTACGCATGCACTTGGCCTATACCAATAAGGCCAGGCAGTAGGCAATTAGTGATCTCTGGTTAAGAGTTCACCACAACAATCGCATCTCTATACCGGGAGCCGGCGCCGACAGCCAGGGTTTTATAGTACAGTTGAATCATTTTCGGTGCCGTGCAGTGGAGCTCTGAGCTCTATACTAATGGATGACGCGGCCAATCAGATGCAAGGAGGTGCTGTCTCTGTATGACGCCACCTCCTTGCATCTGATTGGCCGGTGGCAGCCATTGGTATGGTGCTCAGAGCTTCTCTGTGTGGCACCACAAGAGCTGCAATCGTAACAGCGTCTGCAGGTCGCAAAAAGCAGGCATTTGCCCACGATCGAGACATGCTGTGTCCTGGATGCGGCGGGTGCTGACTGCGGGGCCGCGAGTCTCCTCCGCAGGAGAATACAGGAGACCGCAGCTGCTCGCGCTCACGATCTGGGTTCTTAGGTGCTCTTTAGTATATTATTTCCTCCCTTGGCAACATATATAGCACGGTCTTATCACATGTGACCGCTATTCAATTTTCTTCTATCCTGGATATCAGGTATTTTATTTTATTTTACATGGTTCTTATTGACACTATGTACTGACTATACATTACACTTTTTATAGTGTTTTCTCCAGATCACTTGCCCATACGTCCTTTATTAGACACCACTATTATATGGATATCATGGATATGGTTTGGGAGCAGTCTCTTCTTAAACCTTTCCCATGAACAGGTATTTTTGTCTATGATCTGCGTTAATATACTTACCATCTTCTCAATATATTTAGTCTGTCATGCCTTTTTAGGGTTCACTTCCATAGGGTTTCATATAGACTGGATGCGTGTCTCCATGGCTTCACTAGCTTTTTTGCAATTGCATCATGTTGTTATCCTGATTGATAGAGGCCCTAATTAGCTTTCATAATTTCATAATTTGCTCACTTTATTGACACATATACTAAAATTGACCATTATTCACCTATTGCTATCCCCCCCTTACCTTCCCCCCTCTTTTTCTCATATCTTTTTTCTCATATCTTTTTTTTTCTCAGTATTTCTTTTCCTTTTTCTATCCTCTCTCCTTTTTTATCCCTGTCTGCCTCCCCTTCCTTGTGATTCGTTTTGTATAGTCTTGTGAATAATGATCTCTTCAGTTGAAGAAATTCCTATTGTTTGCATTTTCTTTGTACAGCATATACTGATTATTATGTATCTTCATTGTAGACGACAGAATTGTCAAACTGATGACGAGGTTTTCATGCATATTTTTTGATTATACCCTGTATACTGTACATAGGTAAAAGAAAAAAAAAAGGTCTCTTTATTTTTCATCTCTTTTCCACATATGTAAATAAACGTTGAACGAACTATGATTGTTGTATTTGTCTGAAAATATTCTCTGTTTATATTTTACACAGTTTATTGAGAAAGGCTATTGTATTAGCCGAAACGTCAAACAACTGTTTTTTTCTTTTTTCTTTTTCCATATGAAGAACTGTGAGGTAAATCCGGAGATATGACGATAAATCATGATACTCAAGTATGTCAGGAAGCCCTCTCCTGGTGTCACCCCCCCTTTCCTTCACACAACTGGTTTAGCAACAAATCCCATGGCCATGTCCTGTGATATGGAAATTAGGTGGCTTAGGGACAATGGACACAGGATGACTCCCTGCCGTGACCCTGTAGTGGGGGCTGCTAGCTAGTTAGCAAGGCTATGGAAATAGCCAGACAGAACGACTCCAGTAAAAAATGGTTCATATCTCGCAAGCCATATTTCCGATAAATATGGCAACCATAAAAATGGTGTCTCCGCATGTGGACGATGCCGGCACCCCCTTTTTATGGGAGCAGGACATTGGGAAATGCCCCAGGCGTGATATCAGCCAATGGGGAACTGGCAGACAGGTCATGAGTCCCCTCGTTCTGTAGCTAAATTCATAACTGTCACAATGAGAGCATTGGCGTCCGCCTACGACGCTCCCAGGCCAAGTTATGGCCATATTCCATGTTGTGGATTTTGTCCATAACTCCAGCCAGGGGTGGAGCAGTGCTCCCTGTGAGGTCACTAAGGTAGGAGGGGACCTGGATTGCCCAGGTTGATAACCCTACTTCGGCCATTTTCCAGTGTTCTTCTGCTCGGGGGCCTGGTTGGGAAAGACCTGTGAGGGAGTTCCTGGAAACCTGGTCTACAGCGCCCCCCTGTGGCCAGACGCAACAAGGTAACTGCTGGAACTGTGTATGCCTGTTTGTAACCCATGCTTTGATTGTAACTGTACTCTGACATATGTATATTCTGTAGATTCCCTATTGTATATATTGTAGTTTCTAGTGTGCTTTAGGCTGATTAAATTATATAATTAATCTTGGGCTGTTCTGTTATCTCGATCTTGAATCCCACGTCTGTGTGTTCGGCTAATAGTTACCGTAAATCGGTTGGTGGCAGCGAATTGTGCCAAGGATTATTGTGGGGAGGCCAGTGAGATTCGGGGAGATTTTATATATTCCGCCCGCGGAGGTCGGGGGAATATATACCTTACTCTCACCGGGGACCCTTCAATAATCGGCATAAGTAGTATAGCGGCCTCCTTGCTTATGGTCGGGCAATTCCATAATTGGCCTGACTATAAGAGGGGCGCTAGAGAGCGCGTCACGTGCTCTGTCTGTCGGTCGGGAGGTATAAAGGAGGGGTGACCCCCACTTGTTACCCCCCGATTGTGACGTACTGGTAGCCAGCGCGGGGGATTTCTGAGTGACCCCCCCGGTGGTTTGTGACATATTGGTGGCATAGCGGTGGGATCGAGATAATAGTGTGTGTGAGTGTGAGACCCATACTCCCAGACACTAAAGACTGCCTGCAGCAGCTGTGGCTGCTGGGGTCTTCAGACTAGCTCAACACTAGAGTGTCAGAGTGCAGATACTGTAAGGTGTGTGGAGGCATCAGGTGTCAGTTCTGTGTCAGTGACCAAAAGTCTGCAAGAATGGCTGATGGCACCAGGAGCAGAGCTATGCAACTGGCCAATGCTAAGGCAGGAGCCGAAGAGAGGGAGGACGGTGCTGTGGACAGCAATGAGGAGGTTGCCCACGAGTCCTCCAGGAGCTCGACGCCAGAAAACCGTTCTGCCGAGGACATTGCGCAACCTGGCATTGCTGGACAAGACGAGGAGGAGCTCACCCAAGGTTCCTCAACGAGCCAGATGCCAGCCCTCCGCTCTGAAAGGGACAGTGAATCGCCTAGCTCTGCAGCGTGCCGCAGATCACCACGTGCCATTCCACCGAGCCTGGGAGGCTCGGATAGCCTTCTTCAAATGGCTATGGCCCTTCTCCAGGCTGGAGACCAGAAGGGCTACAAGGAACTCCTGGCAGAGCGCAGGGCAGAGCGGCAGGCAGCGCGTGACGCTGAGGCTGCGGAGCGGCACGCAGAGCGTGAGGCTGCGGAGCGAGAGCGGCAGGCAGCGCGTGAAGAGCGAGAGCGACAGGCAGACCGTGACTACCAGCTGCAGCTAGCTCAGCTCCGGCCCTCATCAGCCACATGTGACCTTCGAGACACCAAACTTCCAAAGGTCCGTGTTGAGGACTTCCCAGTGCTGGAGAAGGATGGAGACTTGGACTCTTTCTTGACTGCTTTTGAACGGACTTGCTTGCAGCACCATCTGGACAAGGACCAGTGGGCCAAATACCTGACCCCCGTTTAAGGGGTAAGGCCCTGGATATCCTTGGGGACTTGCCTGCTGAGGCAGATCAGGGCTACGACACCATCAAGCGGGCCCTGATCCAACAGTACAACCTCACTCCAGAGTCCTACCGCAAGAAGTTCCGGAGCCTACAGAAGGGACCAAAGGACTCCTGGGCTGACCACCGGCGGGCACTTGCCCGAGCTGCCGACCACTGGACCCAAGGCCTGCAGCTTTCCACCGGACCGGAGATCCTGGACTTGTTCATCACGGAGCAACTCTTGTGGAACTGCCCTGAGGATCTCCGCCAGTTCATCCGAGACCAGAAGCCAAAGGGGTCCACGGCTACAGCTGCCCTTGCCGATGACTACACCAACAACCGGGCCCCTGAGGCCAGGAGAGCGGCCACCAGCAGCACCTGGAGAGGGGGTAAGATGAATTCTGCGACTGCCCCACCTGCCCCTAGACTGCAGGGGGTGTCCCCCTCAACTCCCCTCTCCAGGCCCGTGGCGGAACCAAGACGGTGCCACCAGTGCAACCTACCTGGACACTTCAAGGCCATGTGCCCTCAGCGTCCCAAGGCCCCGGCTCCGTCCCCGTCCCAAGGGCCGCCCAAGGTGTATTGTGTGGGTGGGGGTGGTGGTAGGTCCCTGGACAGCTTCCAACCTGTCACCGTCGGCCGGTCTGTGACCATAGGACTGCGAGACAGCGCCTCGGAGGTGACTCTGGTGCGGCCTGAGATGGTGTCCCCCCAAGACTTGATCCCTGGAAAAACCCTCGCTGTCTCCGGGATTGGAGGCATTGACCCGGCGCTGCCTGTTGCTGACATTTATGTGGACTGGGGCGCAGGGCGAGGGGTGAGGGAGGTGGGGGTAACTGATCGGATCCCTGCAAACGTGCTACTTGGGACAGATTTGGGGCAGATAACCTCCCAGTTTGGGCCCCCCCCAAGGGCTGAACCTTCAGCCCGTACTGACATGACTCCTAACAATGTTAATGTGTTATCTATGAATGATGTAAGGGAGGAGGGAGTGAACTCTGATATTTCTGCTTGCACAGACACCATAGACACACACGCAGCTGCAGCTGTGACAGGAGGGGAGGGGGTCAGAGAAAGGTGTGACAATGCCTCTACAAGTGACCAGCCTGTGAGCTGGGATCTGCTGCCCTCTGCAGGGATAAGCAGAGAGCAGGGTGCTGCAGGGGGAGGACCAGTGTGTGGGGTGGGGGCTACCACAGCAAATGTGGGGTCCCCAGAGATTTCACAGCGGGGTTCTGTTGCTGCAGGAGGGGAACAGGCAGGTGAGATTGGGGCCGGTCCAGGAGCGGAAGTGCTCCCAGGTAAGATCTCGGTGCATGGTTCCCCCACAACCGGGGTGTCAGGAAGCCAGGTAGGTCTGCCTGAACCGGCGACTTGGTCAGGAACGGAGGAGGAGCAGGCACGACCCACGGTCGCAGCGGCTGTGGCCGCTGTCACCCGCAGTGGGAGTGCTGGAAGCCAAGGGGCCTCCCGGAGGTCCGATAGCTCTTCCCCTTCTGACCAAGTGGCAGCCGAGTCGGGTGGAGGCCAGGACACAGGTCCCGGGGTACTGACTGAAGATGTGACAGTCTCGTCGATTCTGGCCACATCTAGTCAGGGGTTTCAGGCAGCGTTAGAAGCTGACGACAGCCTGAAAGCTCTTAAGGAGCAGGCGGCACAGCCTCCCTCGGACTCGGACCCGGAGCGAGTGGTCTGGGACCAAGGACGGCTGTACCGGGCCACGGTCCAGCAGGGTTCACCGGAGGCGTGGCCCAGGGACCGACAGTTGGTGGTACCCTATCCGTTCCGGACGGAGTTGTTGCGGATCGCACATGAGATTCCGATGGCCGGACACCTAGGGATCGCTAAGACCAAGGCCAGGTTAAACCAGCATTTCTACTGGCCAAAAATGGGGGCCGATGTGGCTGCCTACTGCCGTTCGTGTGAAACCTGTCAGAGAGTGGGGAAGGCGGGGCCACACCCCAAAGCCCCACTGGTATCTCTGCCAATCATCGATGAGCCTTTCAGGAGGGTGGCTGTGGATCTGGTCGGCCCGCTGGCCATCCCCAGCAGCTCCGGGAAACGCTTCATACTGACGGTAGTGGACTATGCCACCCGGTACCCAGAAGCAGTGGCCTTGTCGTCCATTCGGGCTGACAAGGTGGCCACCGCATTGCTGGAGATTTTCTCCCGAGTGGGTTTTCCCCAGGAAATGCTCACTGACCGGGGGACCCAATTCATGTCCCAGCTGATGGAGGCCCTCTGTAAGCAAGTCCAGGTGCGACATCTGGTGGCCAGCCCGTACCATCCACAGACTAATGGCCTGTGCGAGCGGTTCAATGGCACCTTAAAGCAGATGCTTAAGATGTTGGTCGACTCCCATGGGCGTGACTGGGAGCGGTATCTCCCACACCTGTTATTTGCTTACCGGGAGGTTCCACAGGCCTCAACAGGATTCTCACCGTTTGAGCTCCTGTACGGGCGACGTGTGCGGGGCCCCCTGGCTCTGGTGAAAGAGGCTTGGGAAGGGGATTTGGCCACCCCTGGAGTGTCGGTTATCGAGTATGTCATGCGCTTCCGGGACAAAATGCAGGCCTTGACGCAACTGGTACACGACAATATGGCTCAAGCCCAGGCCGATCAGAAGCGTTGGTACGACCAGAACGCTTGTGAGAGGACCTACCAAGTGGGTCAAGAGGTGTGGGTACTGGTCCCCGTACCACAGGACAAGCTTCAGGCAGCCTGGGAAGGCCCATACCTCGTGTACCAGCAGCTCAACCCTGTGACGTACCTGGTCACCCTGGACCCTGCCCGTGGAAGGCGGAAGCCCTTCCATGTGAACATGATGAAGGCACATCATGAGCGGGAGGCATGTGCGCTCCCCGTGTGCAACCTGCCCGAGGAGGGAGAAGCGGAAACCCTCTTGGATATGCTAGCCCAGGTTAGGGCAGGCGGATCCATTGAGGATGTGGAGGTTGGCCACCAGCTCTTGGAGGACCAACGGTCCCAGCTGTGGGCCACCCTACACCCCTTCCGGGGGTTGTTTACCAACCAGCCCGGAAGGACTGACTTGGCTGTCCATCACGTGGACACTGGGGATCATCCCCCGATCCGGCGTTCAGCATATCGGGTCTCCCTGGAGGTGCAGCAACACATGCGCCAGGAGATTGACGAGATGCTGAAGCTGGGGGTGATCCAGGCATCCAACAGCGCTTGGGCCTCGCCTGTAGTCCTCGTCCCTAAGAAGGACCAAACCACTCGGTTCTGCGTGGACTACAGGGGGCTCAATGCGGTCACGGTCGCCGATGCGTACCCAATGCCACGCATCAATGACCTGCTCGATCAGTTGGCCGGGGCTCAGTACCTGACCATCATGGATCTGAGCCGGGGATATTGGCAGATCCCCCTGACTCGCAAGGCCAGGGAACGCTCTGCCTTTATTACCCCATTTGGACTGTACGAGTCCACGGTGATGCCATTCGGGATGAGGAATGCCCCTGCCACTTTCCAGCGGATGGTCAACACCCTGCTCAAGGGACTTGAAGGGTACGCGGCCGCGTACCTGGATGACATTGCCGTCTTCAGTCCCACCTGGGAGGACCACCTAGAGCATCTAGCACAGGTGCTCAGGCGGATCCACCGGGCAGGTTTGACCATCAAGCCGGGAAAGTGTCAGCTGGCCATGAGCGAGGTCCAGTACCTCGGTCACCGGGTAGGTGGGAGAACACTGAAGCCCGAGCCTGAGAAAGTGGAAGCCATCGCATCCTGGCCCACCCCCAGGACCAAGAAGCAGGTGATGTCCTTCTTGGGGACCGCTGGGTACTATAGGAGGTTTGTTCCATGCTATAGTAGCCTGGCAAAGCCCTTGACGGACCTCACCAAGAAGAAGCTGCCCTCTGCAGTCGATTGGACAATGGACTGCGAGACAGCCTTCCGGGCCCTAAAGGACGCCCTGTCCAGCCCGCCCGTGCTACAGGCAGCCGACTTCACGCGGCCGTTTGTAGTACAGACCGACGCCAGTGACTTCGGCCTCGGTGCGGTGCTCAGCCAGGTGGACTCTGCGAGCCAAGAGCACCCAGTCTTGTACCTGAGCAGGAAGCTGTTACCAAGGGAAGTTGCCTATTCCACGATGGAGAAGGAGTGCCTGGCCATAGTGTGGGCCCTGCAGCGTCTGCAACCCTATCTATACGGGCGCCACTTCATCGTGGAGACGGACCACAATCCCCTCAGCTGGTTGCACACCGTCTCTGGGACGAATGGGCGATTGTTGCGATGGAGCCTTGCGCTCCAGCAATACAACTTCACCATTCGCCACAAAAGGGGCCGTGACCACGGTAACGCAGACGGGCTGTCCCGACAAGGAGAGGTCGCGGACGGGCGCACGGGGGAACACCGGAGTGTGCTGCCCCCTAGCGCCCTCAAAAGGGGGGAGGTGTGAGGTAAATCCGGAGATATGACGATAAATCATGATACTCAAGTATGTCAGGAAGCCCTCTCCTGGTGTCACCCCCCCTTTCCTTCACACAACTGGTTTAGCAACAAATCCCATGGCCATGTCCTGTGATATGGAAATTAGGTGGCTTAGGGACAATGGACACAGGATGACTCCCTGCCGTGACCCTGTAGTGGGGGCTGCTAGCTAGTTAGCAAGGCTATGGAAATAGCCAGACAGAACGACTCCAGTAAAAAATGGTTCATATCTCGCAAGCCATATTTCCGATAAATATGGCAACCATAAAAATGGTGTCTCCGCATGTGGACGATGCCGGCACCCCCTTTTTATGGGAGCAGGACATTGGGAAATGCCCCAGGCGTGATATCAGCCAATGGGGAACTGGCAGACAGGTCATGAGTCCCCTCGTTCTGTAGCTAAATTCATAACTGTCACAATGAGAGCATTGGCGTCCGCCTACGACGCTCCCAGGCCAAGTTATGGCCATATTCCATGTTGTGGATTTTGTCCATAACTCCAGCCAGGGGTGGAGCAGTGCTCCCTGTGAGGTCACTAAGGTAGGAGGGGACCTGGATTGCCCAGGTTGATAACCCTACTTCGGCCATTTTCCAGTGTTCTTCTGCTCGGGGGCCTGGTTGGGAAAGACCTGTGAGGGAGTTCCTGGAAACCTGGTCTACAGCGCCCCCCTGTGGCCAGACGCAACAAGGTAACTGCTGGAACTGTGTATGCCTGTTTGTAACCCATGCTTTGATTGTAACTGTACTCTGACATATGTATATTCTGTAGATTCCCTATTGTATATATTGTAGTTTCTAGTGTGCTTTAGGCTGATTAAATTATATAATTAATCTTGGGCTGTTCTGTTATCTCGATCTTGAATCCCACGTCTGTGTGTTCGGCTAATAGTTACCGTAAATCGGTTGGTGGCAGCGAATTGTGCCAAGGATTATTGTGGGGAGGCCAGTGAGATTCGGGGAGATTTTATATATTCCGCCCGCGGAGGTCGGGGGAATATATACCTTACTCTCACCGGGGACCCTTCAATAATCGGCATAAGTAGTATAGCGGCCTCCTTGCTTATGGTCGGGCAATTCCATAATTGGCCTGACTATAAGAGGGGCGCTAGAGAGCGCGTCACGTGCTCTGTCTGTCGGTCGGGAGGTATAAAGGAGGGGTGACCCCCACTTGTTACCCCCCGATTGTGACGTACTGGTAGCCAGCGCGGGGGATTTCTGAGTGACCCCCCCCGGTGGTTTGTGACAAGAACCATTAATGAAAGCAATCTTTTCCAAAAGAAACACATTTTCCATTGTTTCCTTTTGAGTGCCAAAGTTCTTTTCTTTCTCTTGTGTTTGAGACCCCTGGTATAGATAGTGTACACATGCAGAAATAGGTATACGTATGTACAGAATATACACATAACACAAGTATGTAGAGATGAGGGGACCCGTGAAAGTTTGGTTCGGCAGGTTCAGCTGGACTTGAGATAAAGTTCGATTTGGCCCCGGACTTGACCTGAACCCCAATGGAAGTCACATACAGCCAACCATAACCAGATCACTTCCAGGGGCGGGTGAGTGGGTTTTTTTCCTTTTTTTGGTGTGTAGGAAAGTGTGATGGGACACTGCCCTCTGCTTGCCGAAGGAAGAACAACAGACAGGGAACCAAAAATCACCTAGGGTATATGTAGCGCCCCTAAAGCCATCAGGGAGCTACAAGTTACTGCGTCCCCACCAGGATGCAGGACCTACCCCCTAGGGATCCAGAAGACCAGTGCCGGTAATAACCAAACACTCCAGATAATCAGTGTTTTCCCCAATTCCCCCATAGAATGGTACCAGGCTAGAGTCGGACCAATGGATGGCCGCCTAGAGGTGGAGCCAATCCAGTCCAATAGACGACCAGGTGGGAGGGACAGACAGTGGACAGAGAGTGTGAGAGACAGTAGTCGAGAGGTGACAGTGAAAGAGAGAGGACAGACTGTCAGGAGTGTCATGGTGACCTGAGTGCCCAGGCTGTTAGTTGCCGATGAATTGCGGTGGAGTATTCCCGGAACTATGCACCAACAGGGTACAAAATCCTAGGTTAGGCAAACCTGATAAAATCTGAACAGTGAGGGGACCATCAAGGACCTCACTAACCTTGAAGTTCGGGACACAGTAGCAATGGGAGAACCGGGGACAGGACCAGAGACTCCAACCCCACAGGGTTCACTCTACTGTTATGGGCGGGGGGCGCTGCCGCTTCTCTCGGGGGCCTGCTCGGATCCGGGTTTGCTGCTGCGGCTCGAGTGGTGACCGTACCCGGGCTCGCACGGCCACCCATTGTCACAACCGTCGGAAAGGGGGATATTTACAAGGGAGGTTGTCTGTGACGTCACCCGTGGGTTGCGGTGAGGGATGTTGGCACCGCCGCTGCCTGTTGATGGGAGCGCCCGGGGCTGATGGAGCGGGGCAGCAAGTTGGGATCCCCTCCATGGGTAGGGGAGGTATAGTCCCGGGGCCCAGGGATGGAACACTGGAGTGATGGCTACTGGAGGTGGTGCGCCGGACCGGACCGGGGGACAGTGGTGTACTCACAGTTCAATAACTTCACACAAGTCCAGTAGTAAACCAAGTTGTCAGTGGCCGGCCGCCTCTGGAGGGTGCATTCGGGTCTCACACCCAGATTGATGAGCAGATAACCCTTCCTCCTGCACTTTGTGTTTCCTTCTCTTTTGGACAACTTCACTGGATCGGAGAAGTCCACTTCTATTTGTGTTGGGAGCTGTGGCCCGCCAAAGCCAGGACCGGAACCAACGGCCTAGCTAATTAACCAATTGAGGGCAGGATTACAGGTCCTGTCCCAACCAAAGTCCCAAAAGCAGACAACAGCCCACCGCGGGGGATAGGGCATCAACCAGGGCCCGGTAGATCCCAAGCGCCAGCATCAGCGGGCAAGGCTCCCACCCTTAGTTTTGGGAGCGGGCTTCCATGTTCCATACCGGAGAGCCCAAAGAGAACTCACAGTAGTGCAGAGGAAAGTGACACAGACCATCAGCCCGGGTGTGGTTACCCGAATGCACCCAGCTGCGGCGGCCGGCCACCACCACCTTGGTCTACCACTGGACTCGTCTGATTTAATTGTGAGTAAACTGGGACTCCTTGGTCTGACCAGGCGCGCCGGCCCCTGCCATCACCGTCCCCTGCACCGAGTCACCGGCGGCCCCGGGGCAACCATCCCTACCCACGGAGGGGTTAACAACGAGCTGCCATCCCATCGTTCACGGGTGCTCCACAACAGCAGTGATGGTGCCACACTTCACCATACACCGTGGGTGGCATCACAGACAATTTACAGCAAATCCCGTACAAATATGTCCCCTTTTATTTGAAGTGTCCGCGTGACCCCCGGGTCTGGAAGAATCCCTGGAGCCACACTGCGGATCCAGATCCGAGCAGCCCAGCTGCTGGCACGGGGGCGGCACACATGTGTAGACCACATCAGTCTACACGTTTCAAGCAGTACAACTGCTCTTAATCATGACAATATACAATGGTGTTACACAGACTTATAAATCCAACACCCATGAGGGGTGGAGCAAATACACTGTGTGGTAATTAGAAAAACAGCAAGACTTAACTCCTTCAATGAAAAGTCGCAAATACAAATACATATGAACATGGGTTTAGATATAATTACAAAATTAAATGCTGTAGAAATGGATCAGCAACAAAAACATAAATACATGTATTAAAATAAATAACATGGTATAGAACATATCTGAAGAGATTATACAATGGATGAATAATATCCTTTCAGGTCTCCTTTATTCATGGCTACAGGTATATGAATTTCAGTCGTTCACTGCTGTAAACTTGATAGATGTCTTAGAAGAAAATCTATGTCATAAAAAAAGAAAAATATCAGACACAGGAAATATATATATATATAATATATGTACCATCATATTAATGCATTAACACAGATCTATATAATATGCGATAAAATAAACGATCACTATGTGAACAATAATAATTAATATAAATAAAACAGATAAGTTCTATAATTTAGACCTTTTGGATATCTAGTGTCAAATTATATTATCCAGTATGCCTCCCTTTTAAAAAGGAGACCAATCCAGTCACCCCCCCCCCAGCAGGGAACCGATTAACCCATTCTATACCTTGTACAGTAGAGAGATGTAGTTATTCCCTGGTGGACTTCCAAGAAATGGAGTGACAAACCGAACATAGACGCCTTCACATTAAGCGGCTGTGGAATAGTATCTCTTACATGTTCGTCAATCCGAATCTTAAGTTTGCAAGATGCACAGTCAGGGCCAGAAATATTTGGACAGTGACACAAGTTTTGTTATTTTAGCTGTTTACAAAAACATGTTCAGAAATACAATTATATATATAATATGGGCTGAAAGTGCACACTCCCAGCTGCAATATGAGAGTTTTCACATCCAAATCGGAGAAAGGGTTTAGGAATCATAGCTCTGTAATGCATAGCCTCCTCTTTTTCAAGGGACCAAAAGTAATTGGACAAGGGACTCTAAGGGCTGCAATTAACTCTGAAGGCGTCTCCCTCGTTAACCTGTAATCAATGAAGTAGTTAAAAGGTCTGGGGTTGATTACAGGTGTGTGGTTTTGCATTTGGAAGCTGTTGCTGTGACCAGACAACATGCGGTCTAAGGAACTCTCAATTGAGTTGAAGCAGAACATCCTGAGGCTGAAAAAAAAGAAAAAATCCATCAGAGAGATAGCAGACATGCTTGGAGTAGCAAAATCAACAGTCGGGTACATTCTGAGAAAAAAGGAATTGACTGGTGAGCTTGGGAACTCAAAAAGGCCTGGGCGTCCACGGATGACAACAGTGGTGGATGATCGCCGCATACTTTCTTTGGTGAAGAAGAACCCGTTCACAACATCAACTGAAGTCCAGAACACTCTCAGTGAAGTAGGTGTATCTGTCTCTAAGTCAACAGTAAAGAGAAGACTCCATGAAAGTAAATACAAAGGGTTCACATCTAGATGCAAACCATTCATCAATTCCAAAAATAGACAGGCCAGAGTTAAATTTGCTGAAAAACACCTCATGAAGCCAGCTCAGTTCTGGAAAAGTATTCTATGGACAGATGAGACAAAGATCAACCTGTACCAGAATGATGGGAAGAAAAAAGTTTGGAGAAGAAAGGGAACGGCACATGATCCAAGGCACACCACATCCTCTGTAAAACATGGTGGAGGCAACGTGATGGCATGGCCATGCATGGCTTTCAATGGCACTGGGTCACTTGTGTTTATTGATGACATAACAGCAGACAAGAGTAGCCGGATGAATTCTGAAGTGTACCGGGATATACTTTCAGCCCAGATTCAGCCAAATGCCGCAAAGTTGATCGGACGGCGCTTCATAGTACAGATGGACAATGACCCCAAGCATACAGCCAAAGCTACCCAGGAGTTCATGAGTGCAAAAAAGTGGAACATTCTGCAATGGCCAAGTCAATCACCAGATCTTAACCCAATTGAGCATGCATTTCACTTGCTCAAATCCAGACTTAAGACGGAAAGACCCACAAACAAGCAAGACCTGAAGGCTGCGGCTGTAAAGGCCTGGCAAAGCATTAAGAAGAAGGAAACCCAGCGTTTGGTGATGTCCATGGGTTCCAGACTTAAGGCAGTGATTGCCTCCAAAGGATTCGCAACAAAATATTGAAAATAAAAATATTTTGTTTGGGTTTGGTTTATTTATCCAATTACTTTTGACCTCCTAAAATGTGGAGTGTTTGTAAAGAAATGTGTACAATTCCTACAATTTCTATCAGATATTTTTGTTCAAACCTTCAAATTAAACATTACAATCTGCACTTGAATTCTGTTGTAGAGGTTTCATTTCAAATCCAATGTGGTGGCATGCAGAGCCCAACTTGCGAAAATTGTGTCACTGTCCAAATATTTCTGGACCTAACTGTACATCCGACATAATCCTGATTGCATATGTGGCATGATGCTAAATATACATGGTAATCTGTATTACAATTTACCAATTGATTGATATTATAAACATGTGCATTGTTACAACTCTTAAATGTGGTGGTACAAATCATATGTCGACATAAACTACATCTATTTGAAAAACATTTGAAACTACCTTTTTGTTGGGAGCCAGGCAATTGCCAATAGACATTACTTTACGAGCAGAATGCCTGACACCCATATTCAAAATTTTTTGCAATTTCTCATCCTAATAGAGCATAGGAATTTTTTTATTAAATACTAGCTGTACTACCTGGCTTCGCCCGGGTTAATAACTGATGTTAACAAAATAGGATGTATTAACAAAAATTTATTCTGCACACAAAAACCACAAAACAAATAGAAATGTAATTATTAAAAGGCAAAAACTAAGCTAATAGAAGCATTTCACAACATATATTTCAACACCCCAGATATTCCACACAGATTTAACTACATTGGCCAAGTAATGTGCTCCGTCTATCTCTTTCCAGGTCTGTCTCTTTCCCCATCTGTCTCTGTCTCTTTTCCCGTCTGTCTCTTTTCAGGTGTCTCTTTCCAGGTCTGTCTCTTTCCAGGTCTGCCTCTTTCCAGGTCTGTCTCTTTCCAGGTCTGTCTCTTTCCAGGTCTGCCTCTTTCCCCGTCTGTCTCTTTCCCCGTCTGTCTCTTTCCCCATCTGCCTGTCTCTGTCTGTCTCTTTCTTTGTCTATCTCTATCTCTCTGTTTCTTTCCCCATCTGTCTCTTTCCCCGTCTGTCTCCCCATCTCTTTGTCTGTGTCTTTTTCTGTCTGCCTCTTTCCCTGTCTGCCTGTCTCTGTCCGTCTCTTTCCTTGTCTGTCTCTATTTCTTTGTCTCCTTCCCCGTCTTTCTCTATCAAGGTCTGTGTCATTCCCCATCTATCTTTGTCTGTCTCTCTGGCTGTCTCCTCCTTCCCTGTCTGCCTATCTCTGTCCCTGTCTGCATGTCTGTCTGTCTCTTTCCCCATCTGTCTCTTTCCAGGTCTGTCTCTGTCTGTCTCTTTCCCTGTCTGTCTCTGTCTGTTTCTTTCACCGTCTGTCTCTGTCTCTTTCACCGTTTGTCTCTGTCTGTCTCTATCTCTCTGTCTCTTTCCCTGTCTGTCTCTCACCCTGTCTATCTCTCTCTCTCTATTCGTCTCCCCATGACATCTTATTACCTCACATATAAGCTTCTTATACTATGAATGTCTTTTGTTCCTATAGAAACCAATCACAGCTCCTACTAATAACCTATAGTTCCAGGTTGCATTTACTTTAATGGAGGCATGTTTTTTGGAGCATAACTGTAAAAGGCGGGGTTAAATTTTCCTGTCAAAACATAGTCTACGATGTTCCCTGGGTCACATGAGGTGTCTGTGCAAAATTTTTGATTGTAAATGCGACGGTGCAGATACACTTTTCGTTTCACTTTTTCCCCATTATGTAGATAGGGGCAAAATTGATTGGTAAATTGGAACGCGCGGGGTTCAAATTTCACCTCACAACATAGCCTCTCGGGGTCCAGACGTGTAAGGGTGCAAAATTTTGTGGCTCTAGTTGCGACGGTGCAGATGCCAATCCCAGACATACACACATACCTACATACACACATTCAGCTTTATATATTAGATAGTGACTATAGCTGAATAATAAGTACTAAAGGCTGTTAGAAATGTGATCCTATTAGAATGATTACCATTCGTATGGTAAGACACAGCTGACTGCTGATTTAATAAAAACGATCTTTCTTTATTGCTTGCCAAATTTTTTGCCCTATTCAAATATTTCTACTGTAGCCTCTAGCTGCCAGCCTACACTCAATATTATGACACTCACTAGAAATAGGCCCGATGCTATCGCATAGGGAGTGCGGTGAAATGAACATCTGTCTATGCTTAGTGGTGCTGAGAGGAGCAGTGGACGTGTCACACTGATTGCGCTTTCCATCATATCCATTGTATGTCATCCCTCCGCACTTGTGTATTGTAGGTGTTGCATCATTTGACCTCTTTCACCCCTGTGTACCGTCTCTTCCTTGTGTGCTTGTGTGCTGTGTATTGTTATCTGGTGTTGTGTTTCTTCAGCTGTGTTGACTATGTGGTGTCTCCACTGTGTGCAGTGTGTGTTTACACTATGTGGTCCCTTGTAAGCTGATTGTCCACGGAATTTTTTTAGAGCTAATTAATTGTGTTAAAGGCTGTGTGTATTTTTATTGTAAATAAACATAATGTGTGTGTGTATATATATATATTTTTGCTCTCTTTCTCTCACACACACAGCTCTGCAATACACTCAGCTCTAACACACACACACACACAGCTCTGCTATACATTCAGCTCTAATACACACACACAGCTCTGCTATACACTCAGCTCTAGCACACACAGCTACAGCTCTGCTATACACTCAACTCTAACACGCACACAGCTCTGCTATACATTCAGCTCTAGCACACACAGCTACATCTCTGCTATACACTCAGCTCTAACACACACACACACAGCTCTGCTATACACTCAACTCTAACACACAGCTCTGCTATACACTCAGCTCTAAAACACACATCTTTGCTATACACTCAGTTCTAATACACACAGCTTTGCTATACACTCAGGTCTAACACACACACACACACACACACATCTCTGCTATACATTCAGCTCTAACACAGCTCTACTATATACTCAGCTCTAACACACTCAGCTCTGCTATACACTGAGTTTTAACACACACAGCTCTGCTATACACTCAGCTCTAACACACAGCTCTGCTATACACTCAGCTCTAACACACAGCTCTGCTATATACTCAGCTCTAACACACACAGCTCTGCTATACACTCAGCTCTAACACACACAGCTCTGCTATACACTCAGCTCTAACACACACAGCTGTGCTATGCACTCAGCTCTAACACACACAGCTCTGCTATACACTCAACTCTAACACACACATAGCTATGCTATACACTCAGCTCTACTACACACACAGCTATGCTATACACTCAGCTCTAACACACACAGAGCTCTGCTATGCACTCAGCTCTAATACACACAGCTCTGCTATATACTCAACTCTAACACAGCTCTGCTATACACTCAGCTCTAACACACACAGAGCTCTGCTATGCACTCAGCTCTAATACACACAGCTCTGCTATATACTCAGCTCTAACACACACAGCTCTGCTATACACTCAACTCTAAAACACACAGCTATGCTATACACTCAGCTCTATTACACACACAGCTGTGCTATACACTCATCTCTAACATACACACACACAGCTGTGCTATACACTCAGCTCTAACACACACACACAGTTCTGCTATGCACTCAGCTCTAACACACACAGCTCTGCTATATACTCAGCTTTAACACACACACAGCTCTGCTATACACTAAGTTCTAACGCACAGCTCTGCTATACACTCAGCTCTAACACACACAGAGCTCTGCTATGCACTCAGCTCTAATACACACAGCTCTGCTATATACTCAGCTCTAACACACACAGCTCTGCTATACACTCAACTCTAAAACACACAGCTATGCTATACACTCAGCTCTATTACACACACAGCTGTGCTATACACTCAGCTCTAACATACACACACACAGCTGTGCTATACACTCAGCTCTAACACACACACACAGTTCTGCTATGCACTCAGCTCTAACACACACAGCTCTGCTATATACTCAGCTCTAACACACACACACACACACACACACAGCTATACTATACACTCAGCTCTATTACACACACAGCTCTGCTATACACTTCGCTCAAATCCACTCCAATCAAGATGCAACCATGAGCTCACAGGACCTGTGTGATGTCATTGTCATGTGATCAGTCACATGATCAGAAGCTTCTGTTCCAGGGGACTCTGCTCTGTGTCTGCAAAACTCTGCTGTGCAGGAGTATGAAGCGGAGTGACAGTGGCGCGGTGCATGCCGGAATAGTGTTACAGAAACTGGAGATTATGTATGTAGATGAGAAAAAGCTGAATCACTAGAACATGCACATCGGGCTTCACCTACGGGCAGGTTTTTGATGATATGTGAAGGGTGGAAGCTAGAGGCATGTAGGACAGAATTCCCACTAATGGTTTTTCTGTACAAAGTAGTGGAAATAATATTGTTTACAGGATCACCCATGAGATAGACATCAAGAAAGGCTACAGAATTGGAGAAAAAAAACTAACAACAAATTTTAAATTGAAATTATTGAAATTCAAAAAATCTGAAAAAACAGGTAGCCCGCAAGTTCAGCACCCCCAAGATCCTCGCACCGTCCAGCAAGCCCCTGAAGATGACCCTCGCCATGCCTGTCCAGGCCCTGCTACGCCTGTCAAGACCTGTGCTACGCCTGTCAAGACCCACACCACGCCTGTCCAGACCCCAACTACACCTGTCAAGACCCCCACTTTGCCTGTCAAAACCCCGATTTTGCTTGACAAGACCTCCAGACTGGACTATGTGGTTAAGACACAGATGTCACCAGTCAAGATAGCCACCCGTAGGTGACCCGACTTCGCTGGGCTGTTGCTTCTTACCCGGCCGTGTGGTACTTAATGCTGGGACTGTATTGATAGTGGTTGGAGCATAGCATACTGTGTGATTCAGTGACTGTAACCCATAGAGACGGGGAGTGTATGATCTGGGGACTATGGACGGAGCCCCTAACATTTCTACACTTTTTCTCACAAGAATGAATGTTTATCTCTTGCCCTGTTAGGCTGCGTTTCATGAGCTACTGTGTTGTTACTTTCCAGTGTAACCAGAAATGGACTATTTTTCCTTTGTGATAACCTTCCCTTGCCTTCTGTTTCCCTATCCCTGCCACCCTGCCAGTAAATTAACAAATCGAGTTGAGTTGCCACTGTCCCTCCTTCTCTGTGTGCTGCATTTTGACCCTGCTCTTACAGGGGCACACTACATCCGTTCAGGCTGTTGTTTCCCCCAGTTTGAGCCATTCAAATGTGCTGCCCACTCTACCGGACCCGGAGGTCACGCGGACACTTCGAATAAAAAGGGGGGGGCGTACTTGTACGGGGGGGTTGTTGAAAACTGTCTGTGATGCCACCCACGGTGAGTGGTGAGATGTAGCACCACCGCTGCTGCTGTGGGGCTCCCGGGGGCTATGGACTGGCAGCTGGATGTTAACCCCTCCGTGGGCAGGGATGGATGCTCCGGGGCCCAATGTCTCTGTGCAGGGGATGATAACGTCAGGGGCCGGCGCACCCGGTCAGACTGGGTATGTTACTCACAGTTGAATAAATCATACAAGTCCTGGCCGGTTGCCGCAGATGGGTGTATCTGGTCCCACACTCGGGCCGGTGGTCAATGCCCCTTTCCTCTGCACTTTGTGTTTTCTTGTGTAGACTTCCCAGTGTGTAACGCAGGAGTCCGCTCCCGGTCCTTTGGCTGGGAGCTGTGACCATCAGACGCTGACCCATGGGATCTACCGGGCCCTGGCGGATGCCCTATCTCTCTCTGTGGGTGGTTGTCTACTTTTCGGGACTTAGGTTGGGACAGGACCTGGAATCAATTGGTTAATTAGCTAGGCCGTCGGTGCCGGTCCTGGCTTCAGGGTCCGAGTACCCCCTTGTGTGCACGGTTTCTGGGTCGGTTCTCTGGTGTCGGTACCGGCGGGCTACAACCCTGCCCCGGTCCACCTCGGATCCGCCGTGCCGTCTTCCCGTCTCCTGCTGGCGCTGACCACTGTCTGCCACCTAGCCAATGCGTCAGGGCTCCGACCCTGGCACCTGTCAGTTTCACCTCCAACCTCAACTCCACTCTAAACTTATCTGCCTGTTTTCCCGCCCCGTGCTCTCCAGACCCCTAGGTGGGCGTTTTCCTTCCACCTGGTCCCGCCCACTGGTGTGTCTGTCCTTCCCTAAGGGGGTGACAAGGATTTTGTCGGCTGGTTTAACCCTGTGTGGGAGCGGTGTTATGCGGGGGCCTATTCTGTGTGACTACCTGGTTTTGCCAGGGCGTCATACAAACACTCCAAGCGGCTTGCACTGCGCTGAGCACCGAGCATACCCAACCTTTTGTGGGAAAGGTCTGTGTTTGATACGAATACCAAACCTCAGGTTCGTTCATCTCTAAACACAAGCATATACATAGTGACATTTTTATGATGACTTGTTCAGACAACCAGACATTTTTTTTCTTCATCTATTCACAGTTGTAACAGCTAAACATTTTTAATTTTACGTAATTTTTTTTAAGACTCATCTTGTTAAGCATGTACGTGAGGCTGTGTGCGCACTTAACGTTTTTTTCATGCATTTCTGCAGCGTTTTGAACTGAAGCGTTTTGATTTCCAAGCAAAGTCTTTGGGAAATAGGGCTTTCTTGTGCGCACAATGCTTGTAAAAACGCAGCGTTTTAGGTGCAGAAAATTTGTCAAAATCTCTGCGTTTAAAGAAGCAGCATGTCAATTGTTTTTGCCATTTTGGCAGCATTTTGCTAACATTGGAGTCAATGAGATCTTTCAAAACGCACACGCAATCAAAATCCTAGCGTTTTACATGCTTTTTTGGTGCTGAATGCATGCGTTTTTGTCATTAAATTGAGGTCATGATGTGTGCGTTTACACACACATATAGTCCGACAATTAAATTAATGAAAATCAATATTTTGACGTTATTTTAGACATAACTATTATATCACAGTTATCATTTTAATAAAATTAGCTATTTTGGTTAAAGATTTTAATCTTGCTATTTGTTATCATTTTTTTCCTTTTTTTTCATAGTGTTTGAATGTTTAAACTTTATTTAGTAGTGTATTTGTATTCAAAACGCATCTGACTTTAAGCAATGAAAAAGCATGTATAACGCGGTAAAAACGCGGCCAAAATGCGGTAAAAACGCAAGCGTATTTTTAGCGTTTTTGTGGTCAAAACCAAATTTGACAAAGACAATTTCTGCCAGGGAATGCGTTTAGAACTGCAAGAAACTCAACGCAAAGTGCGCACTTAGCCTGAGAGTTGCATTTGCGATACTTTTTTTGTATGGGTTTGTAAAGAAATACAATCTTGTCTTTTTTTACACCATTTACCAATCACTACAAATAATATGTTGACTGTATTGTACCAGTTGCTACGATTACAAGGATACCAAGTATGTGCATGTTATTTACTGTTTGTGTGTATTAAGAGTGGGATTATTGTAATTGTTTTTCAATATTTTTTATTAATTTTGTGGGAAAAAAATAATCTCTTGACTTTTATTTTGCTTCTAATGTACAAAAGAAAGGAAAAACTTCTCCAGCGTCCATAAAAGGCAATGGATGAATATTTAAAACTTCATCTTATTCGATTATAGATTAAAAATTATATATACATGCGGCATGGTATGACCACAGAATAAAGGAGGCAATTATCCTACATTTTTCGGAAATAAAAATACTGATATTCATGGATATACCATATCTAAATGAATGCTGACTTATAAAGGAAAAACACAATTATCTGGCAGGGTCAAGAAAGAGAAAAAAAGGGAGTTGTCTCTTTTTTTTTCTTTATTGACCCTTCCAGATAATTGTGTAATCCTATCTTCTCTAGTCCTTGGTAATGATGGGTGGACTTGCAGATAACCGGGACCGGCGAGTCTAACCAGGAAAAAAAAAAATAAAATCCTGGTTCCGTCCTGGGATTGGTCACAGTTATCTGACCGGACACCAGACCACATGTAAGAGGTACTTCTCACATAGCGAGATCGCTGCTGAGTCACGGTTTTTGTGACGCAGCAGTGACCTCATTAGCGATCTCGCTGTGTGTGACACTGAGCAGCGATCTGGCCCCTGCTGTGAGATCGCTGCTTGTTACACACAGTGCTGGTTCATTTTTTTGACGTTGCTCTCCCGCTGTGAAGCACACATCACTGTGTGTGACAGCGAGAGAGCAACGATCTGAATGTGCAAGGAGCAGGGAACCGGCGTCTGGCAGCCTGCAGTAAGTTGTAACCAAGGTAAATATCGTGTAACCAAGGGAAGCCCTTTTTTGGTTACCCGATATTTACCTTGGTTACTAGCGTCCACCGCTCTCAGGCTGTCAGAGCCGGCTCCCTGCACCCTGCACACGTAGCTGGAGTACAGATCGGGTAAATAATCACAGCGGTTTGCTTATTAAAGAGAAGGAGCCAGCACGATTTCTATACAGTATTTGTTGATAAATTAGAGATTTTTGGCAAAACATTGCAATATTTTGAGCCACCCCGCCAACGGCAAATCCCATGGGGCAGTCCTACACTAAATATTATATTTTGTTTGGGGTGCCATATGGCCTCACACATCAAATGCAGAACTGCTTGAGGCAGCACTTACCTGGTGCTTATACTGTGCTAACAAATACAGTATAGAAATCGTGCTAGCTCCTTCTTTTTGAATTTTTTTGGCAGGTGGTTAGCCTCCACCAGGCCGTGCACCCTTTTTGTGGTTGTTCTATCTGTAAACTGGTTTAGCTATTGGTGACTGTTCACACACTGCACCGACCCTGTCCACAGGCTTTTTAATCTTAGCAGCACTTGCCTGGGCCTGTCCCGCCCACAGCTGTGACTCAGTCACAGGTACGGGAATGAAAAGCACCAGGTAAGTGCTGCCTCAAGCAGTTCTGCATTTGATGTGTGAGGCCATATGGCACCCCAAACAAAATATAATATTTAGTGTAGGACTGCCCCATGGGATTTGCCGTGACGTTGGCGGGGTGGCTCAAAATATTGCAATGTTTTGCCAAAAATCTCTAATTTATCAACAAATACAGTATAGAAATCGTGCTGGCTCCTTCTTTTTGGGTTTGCTTATTAACCCGATATGTACTCTGGCTAGGAGTGCAGGGAGCCAGCGCTAAGCGGTGTGCGCTGGTAACAAAGGTAAATATCGGGTAACCAAGCGCTTGGTTACTCAATATTTACCTTAGTTACCAAGTGCAGCGTCGCTTCCATGCGTCGCTGCTGGCTGGGGGCTGGTCACTGGTTGCTGATGAGATCTGCCTGATTAACAGCTCACCAGTGACCATGTAGCGACGCACCAGCGATCCTGACCAGGTCATATCGCTGGTGGGATTGCTGGAGCGTCGCTAAAGTGTGACGGTACCCTAAGGGGTACTTTGCACACTAAGACATCGCAAGCCGCTGCTTGTGATGTGGAGCACGATAGTCCCCGCCCCCGTCGCACATACGATATTGTGTTATAGCTGCCGTAGCGAACATTATCGCTACGGCAGCTTCACACACTTACCTGCTCTGCGACGTCGCTCTGGCCGGCGAACCGCCTCCTTACTAAGGGGGCGGGTCGTGTGGCGTCACAGCGACGTCACATGGCAGGCGGCCAATAGAAGCGGAGGGGCGGAGATGAGTGGGACGTAAACATCCCGTCCACCTCCTTCCTTCCGCATAGCCGGCGTGAGCCGCAGGACGCAGGTAGGAGATGTTCCTTGCCCATGCGGCTTCACACACAGCGATGTGTGCTGCCGCAGGAACAAGGAACAAAATCGTAACATCGGTCCTTCCGAAATTATGGACATGACCGTCGCTACACCGATGATACGATTTCGACGGTTTTGTGCTCGTTAATCGTATCAAAAACGATTTACACACTCCGATATCGACAGCGACGCCGGATGTGCGTCACTTTCGATTTGACCCCAGCTTCAATGTCGTAGTGTGCAAAGTACCCCTAAGTCTATGGGGACTAGAATCCTGTGATTAAAAGTGGTGGTAGAAGGGATAGCGGGATAAGAGCAAGTGCTTCATATTTACCGAGGCTCCATTGCGGCTGTAACTGCTTTCAATCCGCTCATTCACTTCCGTGGGGTCAATCATTTAACTTCATGCATATGCACTGCTTTCCCTCCTAGCGTCTGTGATTGGTTGCAGCCTATGTGATAGCGTCTGACTCCAACCAATCACAGGCGCTGTCTGTGGGTCAGTATCGTGGTGTAAAAATAAATAAAAATCAAGGCATCTCCAGTGGGGAAAAGTGCAGGCCCCGATGGTTTTTCCACTGCATTTTATAAAATGTTTGGAGCCCAACTGGTGCCCCTTCCGGCGAAGGTCTTTTTTTTTTGCGTTTCCGCAGCGTATTAAGCTGCAGCGTCACATTGTCAAAATGCATGAGTTCTGCTTCCCCAGCAAAGTCTATAAGAATCATGCAAAATCCATGCGCACGTTGCTTTTTTGAATGCAGCATTTTGAAAGTCAAAATTTTACAAAATCTCTGCGTTTAAAAATGCAGCATGTCGATTCTTTTGAGCATTTTGGCAGCGTTCTACACCCATTGAAATAAATGAGTTGTTGAAAAACGCTACCAAAATGCTAAGCAGTGCGTTTGCACTGCATTTTTGTTGCAATCCGCATGTTTATTTGACATAACAAATGCAGGTCTTTCGGTCTCTCTCTCTGTCGATGTCGGTCTCTCCCTCCCACCCCCCTCTCTCATACTCACCGATCCCTGATCACCGGCGTGGCGCTGCACAATGTTCACTTTGTGGCAGCTTCTCCTCTTTTGAAAATGCCGGCCGCTCATTATTTCATCTCGTATTCCCTGCTTCCCCCGCCCACCGGCGCCTGATTGGTTGCAGTCAGACATGCCCCCACGCTGAGTGACAGCTGTCTCACTGCAACCAATCACAGCCGTCGATGGGCGTGTCTATATCGTGCAGTAAAATAAATAAATAATTTAAAAAATACAACGTGCGGCCCCCCCAATTTTGATACCAGCCAGGGTAAAGCCGCATGGCTGAAGGCTGGTATTCTCAGGACAGGGAGCTCCACATTATAGGGAGCCCCCCAGCCTAACAATATCAGCCAGCAGCCGCCCGGAATTGCCGCATCCATTAGATTCTACCCGGATCATCCAGAATTGCCCTGGTGCAGTGGCAATCCAGGTAATAAGGAGTTAATGGCAGCAGCCCATAGCTGCCACCAGGTCCTAGGTTAATCATGGCAGGCATCTCCCCGAGATACCTTCCATGATTAATCTGTAAGATAAAGAAAATAAACACACACATCCAAAAAATCCTTGGAATTAATGACAAAAAAAACACCCTCTTTCACCACTTTATTAATCCCCAAATACCCCTCCAGGTCCAACGTAATCCACATGAGGTCCCACAACACTTTCAACTGTGCTACATAAAGCTGACAGCGAGCGGCCATAGACCACGACCGCTCTCTGTCAGCTCCACGCAGCAACTGAAGTGAGCCGCGCGATCAGCGATGACGTCACTCAGGTTACCCGCTCTCAGGTGGAGGACTCCAGCTGTGCCCGCGGGTAACCTGAGTTGTACCGCCCCAGCAGCGGTCAAACCATTCGGATCCGGGTGTCACTGTTCGTGGCTCGAGGGTCTCTGGATCCAGGGGCTCAGGGTCACTCTAAAACGTGATGGGGGATAATTTACAGGGGGATTAGATAGTTTGTGACGCCACCCGTGATGTGCGGTAATAGGAAGTACCGCTGCTTCTGATGGGAGTACCGGGGTTGATGGTACAGGGGCAGCTAGATGACATTTTCCCTCCACGGGTAGGGAAGGCCCCGGGACTCTGGATGGTGGAATGGATTGCAGGGGAGCGCAGGCTCGCTAGGGCAATGGGTGATCAGGCACTCACTCAGAAGGAAAGCAGACACTGACAACGTAGTAAACCAAGTCTCTGGGTGCCGCTGCCCTCTTGGGGGAGCTCGTCCGTGTTCCGTCCCCTGCAGCACTACCTGATGGTTCCGTACACAGATTTTAGTGGTCCAAGAGGCCCGTAAGCTTGAAGATGTCTGTGCCCCACTCTTCACTTTTTGGTGTGAAGGAGCTGTGCTCTCAGGAGCTCACACTTGGGATTTCAGTGGGCTGCTTTGGTTGGAAAGCCCTATCCCCCTTGTTGCGCTAGTGCCCCTGATCTCTGAGCTTCGTGGGAACAGTCCATAAAGGCCCTGTCCTCCGTAGGTTAATTGCCGGGTTGCTTGAAGCCTCTCCCCGACCTAGGGTCCAGTACCCCGACATGCTTAGGGTCCCAGACCGGCTATTGTACTGCTGCTGACCGTCCTCTTAGACTAAGCCAGGCACCCAGTCCCAATATCCCGCGACCGGATCTCCCACTCCTCTGGGTCCAGACTACCGTCTGCTTTCCAATCTATTTCTCCCCTGGGAGCTCCAACTCCCAGCTTCCCCAAGCTCCTCACTGCTCGAGGGCTATCACTGCTCTGACTTGTCACCTCCCACCTCCCTGCCTGACCCCTAGGTGGGCGGCCTTTTTCCAGCTTAGCAGCCCACTGGTGTGCCTGACAGGGTGTGGTGCGAAATGTGATTGGGATTTTGGATGCTGATGGAGGCAGTACTGCAAGTTGGGAACTCAGAAACAATAGGAGTTGAGTCCTGCACTAGAGATAAAGAGCGTGCAGTACCCTGTGACGACCTGCTAACTTTAGTCACTCAGGGGATTTGCGGTCACCGGTGAGTCCTTCACGGGTGACCGCTAATCAGGATGCGACACACAGACAGAGCCGCAGGATGACAATGAAGTTGGGTGAAGTTCATCCGAGTTCATTCTCATCGCCCGGCTCTGTCTGTGTCTGCTGTCAGCGGGCATTTAGCAGAGCTGAATTGACGGGGGACCGCACTGACAAAAATGCATCCAAAACTCATGTAAAATGCATGCAAAATGCATCCAAAATACATGCGTTTTAGTTGCATTCTTTTTGTCAAAATGCAGTGTCAAGTCGGCCAGTGGGTGCGCTTTTTTCTGCACTGGTCAGGACGCAGTGTGCGCACGAGCCCTAACTCGGTCTCGGAGGGGTCTCCCTTTCCTGCCCAGTCCTTGGAGGCTCACATAAGTGTCATTCCAAAACCAGGGAAAGATCACACGGAAATTGCTAATTACCGCCCTATCTCGTTGATAAATGTAGATGTAAAATTTTTCTTCAAGGCTTTAGCTAATAGACTAGCTCCCTTGCTCCCTGGGGTAATATACCCAGATGAGGTGGGTTTTGTGATGGGATGGGAGGCGAGGGACAACACCAACAAGACACTCTTGCTGCTGGCTTGGGCGAAGGCTAAGGCCCATCCCATGTGCCTTTTATCTATAGACGTGGAGAAAGCCTTCGACCGGGTCAGCTGGTATTTCATGTTGGCTTCTCTGAGGCAGTTAGGGCTGGGGAGTTGGTTCATTGGGAAAATTATGTCCCTCTATAAGGCACCGATGGCCAAGGTTAAGGTTAATGGATTTCTTTCATCCCCGTTCACGATTAAAAATGGTACCCGACAGGGCTGCCCCTTGTCTCCTCTCATTTACATTTTAATAATGGAGCACCTTGCAGTGGTCATTAGGAACAACCCCAATATCCATAGGATGCCAAGGAAGGGGGGGGCAGTGTAAGACTGCGCTATTTGTTGATGATCTCCTCTTATACGTTTCCCAGCCACGCATTTCCTTCCCTTCATTAATACAGGAATTTGAGAAATTTGGTCATATCAGCAATTTTAAAGTCAATTATAATAAATCGGAGGCCCTTAATATAACCTTATACGGTGGAGAAGTGACACATATGAAACAGAATTTCCCTTTTAGATGGCAGGCTGAGGTGCTGACTTATTTAGGGGTAGTGGTTCCGACTGACAGGATTGTTTCAACTTAATTACCTATCTCTTTTAGACAAAAAAAAGACTTAAAGAACTAGGACAAAAGGAATCTGACTTGGTTTGGGAGAATAAACGTAATCAAAATGGAGATCCTCCCCCATTTTTTAGACATATTTCAAACAGTCCTATAATCCTGCCCAATGTATTCTTCTCTAAGCTTCAGTCGGCTTTAATTAGATTTGTTTGGGGGGTAATAGACCTCGAATAGGAATTAACACACTGTACAGAGCCAGGAAAGAAGGAGGAGTTGGACTGCCTAATCTCAAACATTATCATAGAGCAGCAATATTAATGTGCTTACTAGACTGGCAGTTCCATAGTTCATCCAAGCAATGGGTGAGCTTGGAGCAGGAGAGCACCGAGGTCTCGTTGTGGTTCCTTCGCTGGATTGGGCCAGACTGCAGAGGGCATCTAAAACAAGAGGCGGAGCTTCTGAGGGTTACCTGAAGGCTCTGGGACTTGGGAGGGGGGATTATGTCACAAGGTAGAGGCCCCATCTCCCCTCATTCAATAACCCAGAATTTACCCCGGGCTTAAAGGTCGACAGATACCTGTGCTGGAGGAGAAGCCAAGATACAAGATTTTTTCACATACTTAAGGGGTCGGAACTCCCTCCTCTCTCTTTTCTGATCATTCTGGAACATATAACCTAATCCACATGACTGGAATACCTCCAACTTCAATCCTTTCTAAAACAACACTGTAAAAACAGTCTAGTCCTTAGCCCCTACACAATTTGAACAGCAGCTGAAAAAGGGAGTAACTCCACAGTGTCCTAAAGGGAAAAGGAAGAAAATAAAGCAAAGGACATACTTAGGATATAAGACTGAGGGTAGGCCCCCTGCATCATGAAGTAATTTCCTGTTATGTCCTGGAAGGCCCTCCCACTCCTATATACTGGGTCTACACTGTTTGGTGAAACATAATCCTGTAGTGGATTGGCAATCCAGAGAAATTGTGGATTGGGGAAATTACTGTCTTGATAACTGCTTAAAGTCTTCCCTCTCTGAGCTTTCTACAGAGACCTTACTGGCATTTTTGTCGGATTTTTAGAATATTTTTTCAGATAAGGGGTGTCAGGATTTGCCTCACCATCGTGTATACGACTGCCCCATTAATCTGCTTCCTGGAGCAAAACCAACCAAATCCAGACTGTATAATCTTTCTGGTTGAGAGAGACAAGCTATGAAAGATTGCATTGCTAATAGTCTGGAAAAGGGACATATCAGCACCTCCTCTTCGCCCATAGTGGCAGAGTTTTTGCCCTTGCTTGGATTTTCGGGAATTGAATCAGATTACTGTCTCATACCATCTTCCTCTGATTCTGGATTTATTCAACCAGATTGTGGGAGCAAAATGGTTCTCTGAGTTGGATTTAAGGAGGGCTTAAGTTAGAATCAGAGAAGGGTATGAATGGAAAACTGCTTTCAATACACCTGAGGGGCATTATTGAGACCAAAATGGCATGACCAGACTTTCAAATACATCAAGCAGGAATCATAGATGGTCAGGGAGTAGTTTGCACAGCCAAATGCTGTGACCTTCTATTGCCAGACACCAAATAACTGTCTGTCACCTGTGACACACCCATGACAACTGTACACACATATCATCACTGTGTCCATTAAAGGGAATCTGTCACCAGGTTATTGCTACCCCATCTGAGAGCAGCATAATATAGAGACAGAGATCATGATTCCAGTGATGTGTCACTTACTGAGATGTTTGCTGTCATTTTGATAAAATCAATGTTTTCTCTGCTGCAGATCTAGTAGTTATTTGAATTTGGAGTTCTATAACCCGACCACAGCACTGATTGGCAGCTTTCTACCCATATACAGTGTACACAGAACGCTGCCAATCAGTAATCAGGGTGGAGTTATAGAGAGCTGATGAATATGCTTGACTACCTGGCAGCAGGACAAGTAGTCCTCTAATGATAATCTCCCACTGACTTAAACAGTGATTTTATCAAAACTTCACTAAGTAGCCCAGTAAGGCTACTTTCACACTTGCGTTGAACGGTATCCGTTGCATTGCGTTGTGTAACGGATGCAACGGATGTGTTGCATATAGTGACACAACGGATGCAACGGATGCTGCAAAACAACGCAATTCGTTTTGATTTTTTTTTTTTTTTTTTTCCCGGTTTTACCAGCGGCAGACTATAGTGAACGATCAGCTGATCGTTCCCTGCAGCCGGCCGCTGGGTGATCAGCTGATTGCTCCCAGTAGCCGGCCGCCGGGTGATCAGCTGATCGCTCCCGCCCGCCGGGTGATCAGCTGATCGCTCCCGGCTGCCGGGTGATCAGCTGATCGCTCCCTGCAGCCGGCTGCCGGGTGATCAGCTGATCGCTCCCGGCCGCCGGGTGATCAGCTGATCGCTCCCGGCCGCCGGGTGATCAGCTGATCGCTCCCTGCAGCCGGCCGCCGGGTGATCAGCTGATCGCTCCCTGCAGCCGGCCGCCGGGTGATCAGCTGATCGCTCCCTGCAGCCGGCTGCCGGGTGATCAGCTGATCGCTCCCGGCCGCCGGGTGATCAGCTGATCGCTCCCGGCCGCCGGGTGATCAGCTGATCGCTCCCTGCAGCCGGCCGCCGGGTGATCAGCTGATCGCTGTCACTTGCCGGCGCCCGGGCATGCCGGCGGGCGGGCGCTCAGCTGAGCGCTGTGACTTGCCGGCGGCCGGGCATGCTGGTGGCCGGTCATTCAGCTGAGCGCTGTCGCTTGCCGACGGCCGGGCGCTCAGCTGAACGTTCGGCCACCGCGAGCCAAAATAAAGTTTGATTTAAAAAAAAAAAAAAAAAAAAAAAAAAAAAAAAAAAAAAAAAGAGCATGCGCAGTGAAATCCAGAGGATTCCGCTGCTCAAAATAACGTTACATGCTGCGTTCCTCCCGCTGGGCGGAAGCAACGGAGCGTCGCCCAGCGGAAGCAACGCAGCTCCTTTTGGTACAATCCGTCAACCATACAAGTCTATGGGAAACAGCGGAATCCGTTAACGGATTCCGCTGTTTCCCAAAAGGGCGGATTGTAACGGAAGGAAAATAACGCAAGTGTGAAAGTACCCTAAGTGACACACCGCTGGAATCTGTCTCTACAGCCTGCTGCTCTCAGATTAGGTGGCAACAATCTGCTGACAGATTCCCTTTACGGCTCAATCTACATTCTCTATCAAAGTATGTCTTTGTAGTGTGGGAGGAAAATGGAGTACACAGAAAAAATTTGCACAAATATGGGGATAACATACAAACCTCACTGCTTGGTGAAATTTGAGAACAATGCCGGAAAGTAACGTTACTAACCACTGAGCTACCTAACTGCCATTGAAAACATGTTTTTAGTATTGCACTGGACAACCCCTATAGGGTAATATCTAGGAATAATGCAGGATGTCAGTAATAACCAAGTGATGCCAATGTTACTTTATCAACTGTGTATCTCTCTCTATGTCTCTGCTGTTATTTTCTTCTACTATGTAACTCACAAATAAGGAGGAACCACTGCAATTTGGATTAAAACAAGAGTATCTTTGTAGACTACAGAGCTGGGAGAGTTTTATTGGTATGTGCAGAAGAAGCCATTAATTAAAATGCAAAATCCTATATAAATAATGTTATACTATAATAAATGTGTGCACAGGGCAAGACAGTCGCTAAGTGATAATGACAGTTATTTTCTGGTTAGGAGCAAGGCAGTCATTTCTAGTCACCAGCTGTTTGCTCGGAAGGAGAATGCAATCATTGTTCAGTAAAATACACCATGTTGTGCAGTCCAGTATATATGCATGTGCTTTCAAGAGAATATTATTTGGCCTTTTAGTCTGTTTCCACAACACCCACAGACTTTACTGTCCACCTTATCATTGTCTTCTACAGGGAAAGCAGCTACCGTCTTTTTCCAAAAATAAGACACTGTCTTATACTTTTTTTGCCCCCCCAAAAAAGCACTAGGGCTTATTTTTGGAGGAGGTGTTATTCTTGGAGAAACATGGTTGGGGGGTAAGTTTATCCCACAAAAAGCAGACCCCCCTCTTCCCAGGAGACTCTTACTTACCAGACCCCGGACGTCTGCGTGGCTCCCAGATCCTCCCTATGATCTCTGGTGGGTGCTGCATGCCGTCCTCCCCTGCTTCTGTCTGACAAACACACACACACACACAGCAGATCACTGACACACACAGCAGGTCGCAGACACACACACACACAGACTCATTCATCACATCCAGCGTTAAAGAATTCTTCCGGCCGCAGGGAATGATGGGAGGAAGACATGTGTGTCCGCAGGTCCTGTAAGCTAATGTGGAGCCCCACAGGTGTTGTGTCGGTGCATTACCTTCAGGGACTCCACTTAGCTGGATCTGGTCACAGGTAGGAGATCTTCTTCTTGTCGTGACGCCACTCTCAGTATTGCGGCCAGTAGGGACCGCCACTGCAGGTTGAGGGTCGCCTGGGGCTGATGGTATGTGCAGTTAGTTGGAATAGCCTCCTGAGAGTGAGGCAAGCCCCAGGGCCCGCTGTAGATGTGTAGAACTACAAGGCGCAGAATGACTCAACACAGGCAGGATGTCTTTCAGGGTTTTTACTCACTTTAGGTGGCAGGGTGAGTAACCCGGGCGTAGCTGGGATGAACCAGGCGGGAACCAGGTGTCCTTCAGGCTGACTTGTGAGGGTGACTACTAACTCGCCTTCCTTAGCCCTTGGTGGTTTGGGGTGACCCCGACTTTGAGTCCCTATGGGGGTCACCCAGGGAAGTTGCTGAAGCCTCACTCCCCTTCGTTTGCCGTGTGCTTGTTGCCTGGGCCAGATCACTCCAGCTTCTTGCCTCCTGTGAACTGTGGGCCCTAACTGTGGCTACGTGGCTGCGGCTTTTAGGTGTTGTGGCGTGGGCTTTGAGAGCCCCACACCGGCAGGTTTAGCAAAAGAAAGCTGGATCTATCTCCGCTTCGGGATCTGCCGCCCGTTTGGGCCTGGTACTCTCTAGCAGTCTCCTTACTTCCCACTCCGTGCTCTCTCTTTAGCTGAAGATGGATTTCGGGTAGCACTCCTAGTTGACCGTTCTCCCCCGTCAGTAGCCACTGCGCGGGCGCTGTTAGACAGCAACAGCCCCACAGGTCTGCTCCTCACTGAGCCCTATGGAGTTCTGCCCTAACTGACTCACTGCCCCTCCTCTCCTGTTCTTGCCTACGCCACCTAGCAACCAGATTCTCTTACCACACCCCTTGAGAGGAGATGGAGGCTTTTGGCCCCCTCCACTATTCCAGTGAAGGTCAAGGCTTTTCCCCCTCCTGGGATCCCCAGGGGTCCTCTCATGGGTACATGTGTGAGAGCTGATTACTATGCGCCTGTGTACCACACCCCTGTCAGCCTTCTGGATTACCTGTATTGTACTGTCCCCAGCATGGGTGCAGTACTCAGTGGTGCCTGACCAGGTCAGGGGCGCCACATTCCCCCTTAGTTATCACCAGCACGTCCTCGGGCTGCAAGACAACATTTTAAAATGCATAAAACATTAAAACATGTAAAACATTTAAAAGCACCAGGTACCATACATCACCACCCTCCACCCACAAGTCCGTTAACCCACCCAAAACCCTCTCACGTTGGCCGCGGCTTCAGCCACTTCTGGCAGGATGTAGAGGCGGCTTACATGGGCTGGTGGTTTCAGGGTATACCTGGCCTGGTGGATCCGCGCCTTCAGCCTCTTCTGGCAGGATGTAGAGGCGGCCTCCACAGTTGGTGCTGACCAGGTACCCTCTTTGTGGTGGAGAGCCAGGCCCCATAAACAGGCATGCTCTCTGGTCGCAGGTGAGCCAAGGCCCTATATACGGACGGGCTCCTCCTGGTTGCAGACGAGCCAAGCCCCTAAACAGGCTGACTCTGGTGGTGGTGGTGCCCTCTGGTGTAACTATTTACACTGCGAGAGTTTGTGGCTATAGCCAGTTCATAGCCTTAAGGTTTATGGTTTTCTCACAATAGTTTTTGTGGGCACATGCTTAAACGTAAACGTTGCAAAACAAACTTTTCAAAACTTTAACTTTCTAACTGCTGACTTCTTACTTTCCTTTACTCCTCCATACCAGGGCTTTGGCCTGTTGGGCTGCGGCACCTGCTGCTTTCTTGCTCTTTGTCGTCGTCTGAGGTAGTCTCATCTGTAGGTTCCTTGTCTTTTCTTTCTTGATCTTCATCTGTTTCCTTTGCTGCATCTGTTCCTTTATCTCTGTCTTTTCTTTCTTCTTTGGGACATGGTGCTACATCTAAGGCATACCAGCCTCTTTCTCCTTGGTGCATGGTGAACTGCACTGTGTCTCCCATTTTTAAGTTTCTGCCAGGGTGTCCTCTGGGCAAGTGGGCTCTCACATCCCTCCTATTAACGAAAATGCCCTCTTTCATACCCGGTGCCACAATAAAGCCGTATCCGCTTTTCAAGTTAAAATCTTCCACAACTCCTCTACAAAGGGGTCCTCTGGCCTGTGCTTTGGCTCTTCTCAGGAACCTTTTTTCTTGTAGGTCTCTGGCCGTGACTTCCCTCTGCTCTGGGGATGGCGGTGCAGGGGACAGCGTTGTTCTGTTGCGACGCCTTGTCCTGCGGCCTGAACTCTGCGTGGTACAGCTTGCAAGCTCCCAGGTGAGACTTTTAGGCAGATCTTCGTCAGCGGACGGTGTCAGATCTTCTTCATCCCAGCGGGAATAGGGCAACATCTCTGGCTCTGGGCATAGATCCACCGCTGGTGGTTCCTGAGTCAGTTCCTCAGCTTCCTGGCCTCCTCTCCCCCTTAGTTCTTCGCTGCACTCTGGTTGTGGCAGCGCTGGGGATGAGTGTTCCTCAGCTGGCCCAGGCGGTGGACTCTTCGGCGTGGTTGCCGCAGGGGTTGCCTTAGGGGTGTGCGGAGGGAGCATGTATCTGTCCACCATCTCCTGTGGGAACTTGGCCTCCAGGTCAGCCTTCAGCTGCCAGTATGCGGAGTCTTCACCTATCAGGGATTTCCTAGTAGGGACTTCTTTGGACTGGGGAGCGGTGTCTGCTCTGGCCTTGCAGGCCGGGGAAAATGGTGATGCAATCTTTCCTTGGCGGGCCGCGCCCGGCATGGCGGCGGCCTGGGTCAGCGTTACGCCTGCGGCGCGGATGAGGGTCGCGGTGGCAGCCGGTTCTTTGCGGGCCGAGCTGGGCATCGCTGCGGCGGGCTGGGCTTGGCGGGCCGCACCTGGCATGGCTGCGGCCTGGCTCAGCGTCGCCACACCGGGCGCCTCTTCAGGGACCGCGGGCGTGGCAGCAGGGGTCGGGGCATCCGGGCCGGCAGGGGCAACACTGGACTCACCCATCGGTAGCAGCATCGGGGTCTGAGTCGTCACCGCCCGGTCTGGCACTCGGTGCGCGGCTCTCTCCTCGTAGGCCCGAACCGCCGCGGTCATTCCCAGGAACTCCGCACGTCCCTCTCTGATCAGCCTTCCGACCCTGGCCTCCAGTTGATCGCAGAACTCGGCGAGCTCCCGACACCACCAGGCAGCGGAGCCTGGCTCTGGGTCTCTGCATTCAGACGCCATTTTCTCTAACAACAAGCTGCTGGCTTCTTCTCTGCTCCGCCGTCTCTGGACGCTTCCGCTCTCTTTACAAGCGAGGTCAGAACTCTGCAGGGGATCTCTGGGTAGCCACACCTCTTCGTGGGCGGTAACTTCTCCCAGCGCGGGCTGCTGTTGTTTTTCAGCGCGCTTTTCATGGTGGCAATATGGCGGCGCTTCCAATTTTTCAAGCGGACCGCCCAGGCACATGGTCACCTGTCTAAACAGGTCTAGTCCTTATCCTGTTCGTGACGCCAGATGTGAAGCCCCACAGGTGTTGTGTCGGTGCATTACCTTCAGGGACTCCACTTAGCTGGATCTGGTCACAGGTAGGAGATCTTCTTCTTGTCGTGACGCCACTCTCAGTATTGCGGCCAGTAGGGACCGCCACTGCAGGTTGAGGGTCGCCTGGGGCTGATGGTATGTGCAGTTAGTTGGAATAGCCTCCTGAGAGTGAGGCAAGCCCCAGGGCCCGCTGTAGATGTGTAGAACTACAAGGCGCAGAATGACTCAACACAGGCAGAATGTCTTTCAGGGTTTTTACTCACTTTAGGTGGCAGGGTGAGTAACCCGGGCGTAGCTGGGATGAACCAGGCGGGAACCAGGTGTCCTTCAGGCTGACTTGTGAGGGTGACTACTAACTCGCCTTCCTTAGCCCTTGGTGGTTTGGGGTGACCCCGACTTTGAGTCCCTATGGGGGTCACCCAGGGAAGTTGCTGAAGCCTCACTCCCCTTCGTTTGCCGTGTGCTTGTTGCCTGGGCCAGATCACTCCAGCTTCTTGCCTCCTGTGAACTGTGGGCCCTAACTGTGGCTACGTGGCTGCGGCTTTTAGGTGTTGTGGCGTGGGCTTTGAGAGCCCCACACCGGCAGGTTTAGCAAAAGAAAGCTGGATCTATCTCCGCTTCGGGATCTGCCGCCCGTTTGGGCCTGGTACTCTCTAGCAGTCTCCTTACTTCCCACTCCGTGCTCTCTCTTTAGCTGAAGATGGATTTCGGGTAGCACTCCTAGTTGACCGTTCTCCCCCATCAGTAGCCACTGCGCGGGCGCTGTTAGACAGCAACAGCCCCACAGGTCTGCTCCTCACTGAGCCCTATGGAGTTCTGCCCTAACTGACTCACTGCCCCTCCTCTCCTGTTCTTGCCTACGCCACCTAGCAACCAGATTCTCTTACCACACCCCTTGAGAGGAGATGGAGGCTTTTGGCCCCCTCCACTATTCCAGTGAAGGTCAAGGCTTTTCCCCCTCCTGGGATCCCCAGGGGTCCTCTCATGGGTACATGTGTGAGAGCTGATTACTATGCGCCTGTGTACCACACCCCTGTCAGCCTTCTGGATTACCTGTATTGTACTGTCCCCAGCATGGGTGCAGTACTCAGTGGTGCCTGACCAGGTCAGGGGCGCCACACTAACATTGCGTCAGGTCCTTGCGCTCCACTGCACAGCCTCTCAGGATTTTGGCGGCGAGAAGAAATTGATGTTGCTGGATGTGGTGAGTATGTGTGCGATCCGATGTGTGTGTGATTTGATGTTTGTGTGTGTGTGCGATTTGATTATTGTGTATGATCCGATGTTTGTGTGTGAGATCTGATTGTGTGATCCGATGTTTGTGTGTGAGATCTGATTGTGTGTGTGTGTGTGAGATCTGATTGTGTGTGTGTGTGTGTGTGAGATCTGATTGTGTGTGTGTGTGTGTGTGTGAGATCTGATTGTGTGTGTGTGTGTGAGATTGGATGTGTGTGGGGGTGCGATCACTGCAGGTCCTCTGCTCGGCGTCTTGGGAGTATGAGTACGGGGTGTCCGCTGTCTATAAGGAAGTGTCTTGCCAGTATCTTTAACTTCTTTAACTGCATGGACACTTCATTATTGAACTGGGACTAGGGCTTATTTTCGGTGGAGGGCTTATACTTAAGCCTTACTCCGAAAATGCTGAAAATCCCTGCTAGGGCTTATTATTAGGGGAGGTCTTATTTTTGGAAAAACACGGTAACATGAATCATCGTGAGAGTGCCATAGGTAAGACACACTTATATCAAGTATTGATTGCATATCCTGTCCGTCTTATTAATGTTTAAAATGGTTTACCGCCTACTGGTCATCACGTTTTCTTATCATATGGCGCCTATGCATTTAATACCATTGTCTCCAAAATGGGCTTTAAAACCAGATCTCACAGATTTTTAGCAATGGTGTTTGGTTTAGATTGTTCCACAAACTATCAAAAAATACACAGAAAAAAAACATTGTTGACAGCACACAGCAACCAACCAGAAGAACTTTTGAAAAGATATCTTTAATCAAAAAATGTATTGTTGCTACTATAAAAAGTATGAAACATCAGGGGTTGACTGGCCATCTGCAATTTGTGACAAATGCTAGATGGATTGGTCCGGCAAGGGGCTGCTTTGGTCTGCATTACTTATAATGGAATCCGGGTCTGTGGCAGAGCAGGTATGCAATATCACTTCATCATGCCGCCTATACTTAGCTGCAAAATGCCCAGGAGAAGGAAGAGGCCACCACCCTTGTCGTGGGAGTAGGGAGGGTTTAATTTATTTTTTTAATGTCAAGGTACAGAGGAGGTGCTATTTCTAGTACCATTACTATATAGAGGCACAGATCAGGGGTAATATTGCTACACAAAGGCACTGTTACTATGTGAGGTTATCATTTTCTCTACTATTGCTATATAGTGGCACAGAGGGGGACACTATTATTCTTTGAATTAACAGAGAGACAGTTGTGGCGCCCCAGGACCTGGTCGCCACAACAGCATTGCCCCTCCAAAGGGTTAATGCTGAGCCTGGAGGTAATTGGGAGGTCTATTGGCCAGTAAGTTTAACATCCAACGCAGTTCTCCCTCAGACCAGCAGGGGGAGCTCTGAACCTGGAGTTCCAGGGAGCATTCCTTAAGTCTGGCCTGAGAGAGGAGTTAGTGGTCAGTCTGTAGAGATAAGTCAGAGCAAGCAGATGCAGAGTAGTGCTGTCTTATGGAACTGGGGCCTGGAGCTGGAGTAGCTTGGCCCAGTGAAGCAAGATTTGCAGGGAGGCACAGAAGAGACTCAGACATCGGAGTCTGTGGTTGCCAGGGTATAAAATCCTTCCCTGGTGGCCGAATCCGGAGGGCAGGAGAGCTGCAAGCCCCTCTGGCCCAGAAGCAATCTGAAGGTACAGCTGCATCCCAAGGGCCCGGTGTGGACTCCTGCAGAGAAGCACCAGAGAGGGCCTGCGCAGCCTACCACACAGAAAAAGGGACGAACCACTGGTCCCAGCAGCAAGAGGGCCATTGCTAAATTCAGAGTGCAGGGTCCTATAGAAGAAAAGGAAAGATCAGGGAGCAGGTCTCATACTCAACTGGCCAAAGAGATCACCCCCAGGCACTTCCAGGCCGGCCGGATCATCTTTACCATCTGTGACGGTCTCCCTGGACTAAACTTCTGCCAAGTAAAAGAGGAGAAGGTAAAGAGACTACTGTTTGTGCCTGTTTCTTTCACTGCCTGTCGGCCCTGCACCGTATTATTCACACATCACACCATAGACTCTCACGAGCACCAACTGTGCCCCGGGGCACTGCTCCACCTGTGGGGAGCAGTACCACCATTGCTGCCATTCCATCACCCCGGAGGCCTCATACAGCAGCGGCGGCTTAATAGCAGCATACCACAGGTGGCGTCACAAACACAAACTTTATTCACCTAGCCATATTTAATTGACACCCACCAGGGCCACGGAGTCGGGCCCCGCCACCACTGACGACCCCCGGACTAGTCCGGCCCGGCACCGGGTGTCCCATAGCCCTGGGGTGGGCGAGTCACAGTCACATCACCACCTGGACCTGCTTTATTGTGCTGCCAGAGATATTGTGTGCCAGAGATATTGTTTTCTGCCCATTGGGTGTGTGTGCTGTTCAGCAGCCCTGCTAGAGTAATCAGCTCCTTCCCATGGCCTATGGGACAGCACCACACCCTACTATATCACCCAGCATTCTGCCAAGAACTGTCACATATTGACGTCATTTACCTCAGATATCACTGGTGCTGTTCATGTGGATATTCTGTTACTGGCCCGGTTTTGTCCTGACCTTGTCTTATCTGTTGTCCTTCCTGATTGTGACCCCGGCTTGTTTGATTCCACTGTTGATTGACCCCTGGCATGCATCATATAAAAAGTGCAAATGCACAGATTTATTACAACTGTACTGTAATATAAATGAGATTTTTAGCAAATAATTGATCAATTCTTTGAGCCACCCCTGCCAACGTCACGGCAAATCTCAATAGGGGGGTCCTACACTATATTCTGTATTTCATGTGCCATGCGGCCTCCTAGATAAAGTTAAAAGCAGAACCATAATGGAGCACACATACCTGTAACCTGTATATATAACCGCTGCTATGTTGCAAAAGAGGCAATTGTGGATAGAGGCCAGCCCAGGTCCCAGCATGTGGAGCAAGCTCTACACATACCAGGACTATATCAGAACTGACCCTCCCAGTGCCAGACACCAACCATTGATAAAGGCGGACCAGATCCAAGTATGCTGCTTAATTAGCAATGCCTGTGGAAAGGGTGAGGCAACTGAATGTGAACAGCTACCAACAGGAGGAATATATTGCAAACCAAGATCAGACGTGCATAGCATGGTGGTGACCAGCTACCAGACATTTGTAGCATAACTACAACCAAACAGAGAAAGAGAGGAGCCAGCACGATATAAAATAGGAGAGGGTATATTCAAAAATAGGGAATGAACTTGTGTTCATGTGGTAAATACAAATAGCAAAACTGAGCCATTAGCTGTGTATAAAAAAAAACAAAAGCTGAAAACAGAGCGGTGATAAGAGGCAGGAAAAAGTGTAGGTATAATCTTACAGGGAGAAGGTTTAGATTTGGAATAAATAAAAAAGCAAAAATAGTGAAAACATTTGGTGAAAAAAATTGTAGAGGGAAGAGACAAAAAGAAAAACTATAAATAAGGGTGCAAATCAAAATTTAAATTGCAGGCAGAGACCCTCCAAAAAACATTTTCAGAGCGAGGTTATCCATAATAGTTGATAAGTGCAGCATTAGCATAATAAAATGCAACTTCCATCAGCACACACCCATCAGTATAGTGTGCCGCCCCAGCAGCGGATCGAACCGCTCGGATCTGAGGGTGGTGTCTGTTCGTGGCTCGAGTGTCTCCGGACCCAGGGGCTAAGGGGTCACACTCTAAAGTGAAAGGGGGTATTTACAGGGGAGTTATAGTTCGTGACGCCACCCTTGGTGTACGGTAATTGGGAATACCGCCGCTGCCGTTGGGAGTACCCGGGGTGATGGAGTGGGGCAACAAGGTGGCGTTGCCCTCCACGGGTAGGGGCAAGCCCCGGGACTCTGGATGATGCTACAGGGTGCCGTGAAGGGGGGTCACTCAGGTACTCACTCAGCAAAAAAGCAGACGCTGACAACCGGGTAAACCAAGTCTCTGGGTGCCGCTGCCTCTCAAAGGGGAGCTCGTTCGGGTCCCGTCCCCTGCAGTGCTGCCTGGTGACCTGCCTCCTGGCACAAAGTTTAGATTCTCCGTAGTGGTCCGGTAGCTTGAAACTTGCTGGGCCCCGCTCCCCACTGTGGCTAAGTGAGGGAGCCTGCTCTCCGGGCTCACGCTTGGGATTTCAGTGGGCTGCTTGTTTGGAAGACCCTATCCCCCTCGTTGCGCTAGTGCCCCGATTCTGGAGCTGGTGGGAACAGTCCATAAAGGCTCCGTTCTCCACAGGTTAATTGTTCGGTTGCCTGAAGCATGTCCCCGACCAAGGGTCCGTGTACCTCGCCGTGCCTTCGGTCCCGGACCGGTGATAGGACCAGGCTGATATCCGTCCTCTTTGACAGGTCCCAGGCACCTAGCCTCAATCTGCTGCGACCGGGGGTCCGACTCCTCCAGGTCCAGACCACCATCTGCAACCTAGTCAGCTTCCCCTGGAAGCCACTACTCCCAGCTTGCTCTGAGCTCCTCTCAGCTCGAGGGCTACCACACTTCTCCTTTCCCACTTCTCTTCTACACTCCTCACCTCCCCTACCTGACCCCTAGGTGGGTGACCCTATTCCGCTTAAGCTGTCCACTGGTCTGCCTGGTGGGTGTGGTGCAGGATGTATCTAGGATTTGATTAGCTGTTGGAGGCAGTAGTTTGTGGCGGTTTTCTAATCTGCTTTTGCTATTGAAAGCATTATTTATGAGCTCAAAAACCTTTCAAATGATGCGGTTTTTTTTAAAAGCTGATCTGCTATTGCAGCTGATAAACGTATCCTCAAAAAATGCAGCAAAAACGCTGTGTGTGAATGTAGCCTTAGATCAGGAATAGAACAGCCATTTATAGGACATTTCATAACTTTCCCAAATTCCTATGAAACAATATTCAGCACATTCTGCATTGTACTACTGTCCCCAATTTATTATATATTTTAGGAGTCGGAGTCGGTGCATTTTATAACAACTCCGACTCCGACTCCACCAAAATGAGCTCCGACTCCAACTCCGACTCCACAGCCCTTGTGACAAGGGGGCACGGAACTGCCGAGGAGGGCAGCCAGTGGCCTTGTGCCATCTCCGGGCAGGGGCCAGGGCACGACCAGGGCACGACGGGGTATGTGGACCCTAGGCCGGGAAGTAGCTTCAAGCATCCTTGTAATTCACCTGACAAGGAGGGAGCCTTCAAGATTCGTCTTTAACCGACCCAACCTCGGTCTAGCTCCCCGGGAGCTACCACTCTAGCTCCTCACTCTTTGAGGGCTGCAACTGAACTGCCTACTTCCTCCCTCCCACCAGTCTGCCTGACCCCTAGGTGGGTGGCCCTATTCCAGCTTGACCAACTCACTGGTGTGTCTGACAGGCCATGATGTGAGGTGTTGATTGGGATTTGTGGTGCTGATGGAGGTGACACCGGTTTCTGGGAACCTGAAACCAGGGGGGGTAAGTCCTTCACCCTGGGTGAAAGGATGCAGTTCCCTGTGGCACCCTGATGTACTCGGGGGCACCACACACATACTGTCCACCTACTTTTGGACCACCCTGTATGTATGCATGTGTATAGCCCCGTGCCCCGTTACCTTCAGGTCGCCTCAGGGTCTTCAGGGACTCCACGTACTGGATAAATCTTCTGGTCACAGGTAGGTTAACCTCAATGGGGGATTCTAGACGCCACTCTCGGTAGTTGCGGTCAGGGCGACCGCCACTGCAGTTCAGGGGAGGCCTGGGGCTGATTTCGAGTGCAGTTAGATGTGGTGGCCATCCGAGAGTGAGGCTGGCCCCAGGGCCCAGTGTAGGTGTGTAGTACCACAGGTCGCAGAAGAACTCACACGTGAAGCAGTAATGTCTTTCAGGGTTTTTACTCACTTCAGATGGCAGGGGTGAGTTAACCCGGGCGATGCTGTGATGCTCCAAGTAGAGAACCAGGCTCTTTCAGGCTGACTTAGGGGGTGGCTACTGACTCGCCTTCCTAGCCCTCTTGTTTTTGTGGTGACCCATACTTGAAGTCCTACGGGGTCACCCAGGGAATTTGCTTCCGCCTGTTCTCCCCTTTTCGGCCCGTTTGCTTGCAGCCTGGACCAAGTAACTCCGGCTGCTTGTGTACCGCCCCGTGCTCGGCAGCCGAGCCACTCGTATCCGGGCCTTCAGTGGGTGGCTCGAGGGTCTCCGCAGCTGGGAGTCTCGCGGTCACTTCAACTGAAAGGGGAGTTGTGGTTTGGGGACGTAGATGTACGGCCGGAGCCGTGTTAAGTTCGTGACGCCCCCCACGGGATGTGGTGCAGGTGGACACCACCGCTGCAGTTACGGGGCACCCGGGGGAGATGTTTGGCAGCAAGTTGTTAACCTCTCCGTAGGCAGGGATGGTGGCCCCGGGACCCGTTGGCAGTGTTTGGCGGCGCAGGGAGAAGGGCGACCGGAGGGTGCTGTTGTACTCACTATTAGTAAACACACGAGTCTCTGGTAAACAAAGGTGATGGTGGTCGGTGCCCGCAGCCGGCTGCAGTCTGGTCCCCCACCCGGCTGGTGGTCTCTGTCTTTCTCCCGCACCTGTGTTGGATGGTGGACTGCCTGTGCTTTCAACTTCAGGAGTCTGCTCCCGGCTTGTTGGTGCCTAAGGAGCAATTTGCCCGCAGACGCTGGCCCGTGGGATTTCTGAGCTGTGGCAGTGGCCGCTTATCCCCCTCGTTGGGCTGTTGCCTTCAGTCGGGACTTTGGGTGGGACAGGACCTTTAGTCCTGGCCACAATCAGTTAATTAGCTAGCCCCCAGTAGATTCTGGACCTAGCATCAGGGTCTGAGTACCCCGCTTTGTGCTCCAGTTTCCGAGCCGGTTCCCCGGGTCGGTACCGGCGGGCCACTACCCTGTCCCGATCCACCTCGGTTCCACCGAGCCGTCTTCCCGGATCCTGCAGACGGAGACCGCCGTATGCCTCCTAGCCAAAGGTACCAGGGCTCCTACCCTGGCACCTGCTCAAATTGGTTTTTCTCCTCTGCTGGAGCTGCACACAGCTGCAGCCCACACACCTCTCCAACTTGAACTCTCAACTTGTTCTACTTATTTTCCCACCTCAGGCTGTCTGAGACTCCTTGGTGGGCGTCTTCCAACCTCCTGATTCCGCCCCCTGGTGTGTCCATCAAGCCCTGAGGGGGGTGACTAGGGTTTAAATGTTTGGCTGTATGTTACCTATGAGGGACAAGTGTAATGCAGGACCCTATCTGTGACTACCTGGCCCGGCTAGGGCATCACACTTGCCTCTTGTCACTATGGGCCCTCTCGTTGCTGCGTGGCTCCGGACTCTGTGTTTGTTTGGTGAAGGGCATGAAGTGCCCCCACCGGCAGGTTGAGCAGGCCAACTGAATGGGCCCCTGCTCTGGGGACCTATAACCCAGTGCGGGCCTGATTCACCTGGCAGTCCCCGTACTCAGCCACATTTTTGCACTCCGGCCTCATGTGGTTTTTGGGCGGCACTACAAGGTGACCGTTCTCCCCCACCAGCAACCACTGCACCTGTGGTGTCTGACTAGTGACAGCCTCCAGGTTCCCTCTTTAGGACTGCTCTCTCTCCCTGAGCTTCACCAACTGACTCGGCTCACTACTCCCTCCCCTCTGTACCTGCCTCCGCAACTTAGCAACCAGACTCTCTACCACACTCCTTGAGTGGATATGGAGGCCACGCCCCCTCCTGGATTCCCCAAGTGTCCCTTAAAAGGTAAGTGTGGGAGACCTGGTTACTATGTGCTTATGTGTCCACACCCCGGTCAGTCTTCTGGATTACCTGTGTTGTACTGACCCAGCATGGGTGCAGTACTCAGTGGTGCCTGACCAGGTCAGGGGCGCCACACTTGAAGAAAATGGGCGGCCGCAGGAGCAGTTACAGCTACACTGGAGATTCAGTAAATATGAAACGCTTTCTCCTATTACCCTATCCCTTCTACCACCATTTTTATTATCCGGATTCAGGTCCCCACAGACTTATATGTAGACCAGCATCTGTCCTGGAACCAGATTTTTTTCAAAAATCCTGTTGGACCTGCCAGTCTCAGTTATCTGTGAGTCCGCCCATCACTAATAGTTAACTAACATAAGGGGAATACAGTCATAAGACAGTGGTGACAGACAGGTTAAAGACAAAAGAGACTGGAATTGGATTAAAGCTGGTGTCACACTAAACGACAGCGACAACGACGTCGCTGTTACGTCACCATTTTCGGTGACGTAACAGCGACCTTGTAAGTCGCTGTTATGATCGCTGCTTAGCTGTCAAACACAGCAGAAGCAGCGATCATAAGGTCGCTGTGCTACATGTTCAGAGAGCAGGGAGCCGCGCTTAGCGCTGGCTCCTTGCTCTCCTGCAGCACACATCGGGTTAATTAACCCGATGTGTGCTGCAGCTACATGTCACAGTTCAGAGAGCAGGGAGCCGCGCTTAGCGCTGGCTCCTTGCTCTCCTGCAGCACACATCGGGTTAATTAACCCGATGCGTACTGCAGCCACATGTCACAGTGCAGGAGCCGGCACTGGCAGCAAGAGCGGAGGCTGGTAACCAGCGTAAACATCAGGTAACCAGGGAAAGGTCTTCCCTTGGTTACCCGATGTTTACGCTGGTTACAGCTTACCGCAGGCTGCCAGTGCCGGCTCCTGCTCGCTTCATTTCGTCGCTCTCTCGCTGTCACACACAGCGATGTGTGTGTCACAGCGGGAGAGTGACGACCAAAAAATGAAGCTGGACATTCAGCAACGACCGGCGACCTCACAGCAGGGCCAGGTCGTTGCTGGATGTCACACACAGCGACAGCGACGGGACGTCGCTGCAACGTCACAGAAAATGGTGACGTAGCAGCAACGTCGTTGTCGTCGTCGTTATGTGTGACACCAGCTTTAGGTTGAAAGAAACTGTGGTAGTCTTCAGTTACACATTGTTATATTGCAAATCACCTGCTGTGTATTGATTTGTCTTATCCAAGTCAATTGTACTATTTTGTGATTTTCCCTCAATATCATTGACTCCCTGCTGCTAAAAAATAAATATTGCAAGAGTCATCACTGAGTGGCCTCTGTTGCGTTCCTGGCACCGGTGTACAGCTATACTATAAAATGTTGCATGTCTGGAATGTCACACTTTGTTGTTTTCCAATTTGCTCTAATGGTTTCAGCATTTAGAGATTTCCAATACTCTTTTAAAATCCATTTTCTTTGATCTGTATTTAAATTATTTGCCATTATGGGTTATCTGAAGTATCTGAAAAGAAAACAGATTTGGGGGAGATTTATCTGTGAAAACTGGATCTGTGAAACTGACTCAGTTGCCCTTAGCAACCAATCAGATTCCACCTTTCATTTTCCAAAGAGTCTGTGAAGAATGAAAAGTGGAATCTGATTTGTTGCTAAGGGTAACTGAATCCCTTTCACTTTACACCATGTTTGATAAATCTCCCATTCATAACCCTATTACACATACTGCCCACCTACTTTTGGACCACCTTGTATATAAATGCATGTACAGTATGTGTGAATGTAAATATGTGCCTGTATACTGGTATATCTGCATTGTTTGGCCCAAAAACTATATGGCAGCGTAATCTGTGCTCTGTATACAGTATGGCTGTGTTATTTGGGAAATGTTTGGACACTGTGGCGGTGGTATCAGTTTGATGGGATCATTAGGGTACAGGACAATAGTTAAATATTATTATAGCCCAATAGCTTTCATTAAAATGTAATGCTGAAGACCTGTGATTTGGATTTTTTTAGGACCTCAATAAAGTCACACCTCTAAATACTGCTCACACTAATCTGTTAATGAAGATGAGAATAATGCATTAATTTATTGGATATTTTGAAAGAGCATGATCTCCCCCACTAACTTGGCCTACTCCGTGTCTGGCACTGAGGCATTTAGCTTACTCCAGAATGCTATCAATCTACACATTGGTTTGTGTTAAAGAAGAAGCGTGGAACATTTCGAAACGCACTGACAATAAACTACATCAAACCCTGTTTGTGTATCCCAATTCTTCCAATGACATTGACTAGTGATGAGCAAACCCAAGGTCTGGTGTTTGGTGTTCGTACCAAACACAGACTTTACGGAAAAACAGAGTTGGGTGCTTTATGTATGCTGACCAATTGCGCGAGCATTGCTGTGCTCGGGTACACTCGGTGCTCAGCCCATTGAGAGCAGCTTACAGTGTTCGAACAGCTCACACTAGGGGTAACAACAGCGTGATCAGGTGTAGTGTGCACCCCCTACCCCCCAAAAAATGGAAAAAAATCTTTCTGTTTATGGCTGGCTGTATGTGGGTGGAGACCCTAGCTGCACAATTAGTGACTTTCATTGGGGGTTGGGTCAAGTCTGGGTCCGAAATCAAACTTTATCTAAGGCTGGAAACACATTTATGCGAGTAAAATCGGTCCAAGTTGGCTGAAAAAAACTCGTCTGATTTTAGTTCACGTTAGGTCAGAGTGCCATGCAAGTGCGATGCTTTTTTTTTTTAATTTAATGACTTGCCTAGCGTGTGTAATGCGTAGGGGATCCGTTTTTACTATATCATCTGCCATTCAGCTCTGCTTCATGGCCGCTGACAGCAGCCACAGACAGCCATGTAGCAGAGCTGAATGGCAGATGACTGCAGACACAGACAGAGCCGCACGATCTGAATGAACTCAGGTGAACTTCACCCGACTTCATTGTCATGCCGCGGCTCTGTCTGTGTCGCGTCCTGATTAGCGGTCACCCGTGAAGGACTCACTGGTGACCGCTAATCCCCTGAGTGACTGAATTGAGCAGCGCGATTAGCGCTACCGTCACTCAGGTTACCCGCAGCCAGCTGGATCCTCCCCCTGTGACTGCAACTCACTTGTGACTTCATCGCTGTCACTCGGGTGACTTGCTGTCACTGTTGGAGGATCCAGCGGTGGCCGCGAGTAACCTGACTGACATCAGCTGATCGCGATACTCACCTCAGTTGCTGCGTGGAGCTGACAGGAGCGTCAGTGTCTTCTGCAGCTCCTGTCACCTTCATGTAGCAGAGCTGAGAGCATCGAGGGACCTCCGTGGATTACGTCGGACAAGGATGGGTTTTTTGAGTACTTAATAAAGTGGTGAACGAGGGTCTTTGTTATTGTTTATTATTTCAAATAAAGGATTTTTTCACTGTGTGCGTTTATTAACTTTAATTTACAGGTTAATCATTGGGGGTGTCTCATAGACGCCTGCAATGATTAATCTAGGATTTAGTGGCAGCTATGGGCTGCCATTAACTCCTTATTACCCCGATTGCCAACGCACCAGGGCAAATCGGGAAGAGCCGGGTACAGTCCCAGAACTGTCGCATATAATGTATGCGGCAATTCTGGGCGGCTGCTGACTGATATTGTTAGGCTGGGGGGCTCCCCATAACGTGGAGCTCCCCATCCTGAGAATACCAGCCTTAAGCCGTATGGCTTTATCTGGCTGGTATTAAAATTGGGGGGGACCGCACACCGTTTTTTTTTAATTATTTATTTATTTATTTTACTGCACAGCATAGACACGCCCACCGGCTGCTGTGAATGGTTGCAGTGTGACAGCTGTCACTCAGCGTGGGACCGTGCAGCGCCGCGCTGGTGATCGGGGATCGGTGAGTATGAGAGAGGGGGTTGAGAGGGATAGACCGACATGGACAGAGAGTGAGGGACAGAGATAGTGACCGACCGACAGACCGACCGACAGAGAGAGAATAGAGACCGAGAGGGAGACACCGACTGACATAGAATAGTGATTGACAGACATTGTGACACATCACTCGTTTCCAGTGTTTTAGGAAACATGCGATAAATGTATTTAGAAAATCGCATGTCACTAGGATGGTGTGAGTGCCATCCCGTGACATCCGATTATTTACACGCTCCCATAGACTTGCATTGGAGAGACTCGCAGTAGAAACTCGCAAAAAAGCAGCATGCTGCGACTTTTTTCTCAGTCCGATTTGGACTGAGAAAAAAAAATCGCAAATGCGAGCTGAATCATTCACTAACGTGTGTCCGATTCCAATGCGAGAATTTCTCGCATTGCTCTACTGCGAGAAACTTGCAAGTGAGAAGCAGCCCTAAAGTGTGGCTGAACCTGCCAATCTGAGCTTCCACGGGTCCGCTCATCTCCAACAGTGACAGCAGCGCGGAGATAGCCACAGCTTTCCTATCATCCTCAATCCACACATCAATATTGCTTTACACCTCGTACTACAAGAAATCTACCCTCGTTATACACATGAAAAAATAACTTAAAATTAATATTATTAATATTTTCAAATTTTGTTAATTATCATGTGAAACAACAAATAGCAGTGATATAATATTATTCTGTTATTGTTTACAGATTTTTCTATAGTGCATATTTCTTACTTGGCCTGTACTGGTCAAAAACAAAGAAATAAAGAACATTCTTAGATTTACTTTTCTAGTGAGTGGCTTATTGGAAATCTGTCAATACATTATAACCACCTAATCAGAGAGCAGCATCATGTAGGGGCAGAGACCCTGATTCCAGCGATGTGTTACTTACTGGGCTGATTGCTATAGTTTTAATAAAATCATTCTTTAATTATCATTAGAAGACTAGTAAGCGGTGATGTAGTCCTCAATATTCATGAGCTCTGTGTAACCCTGTACCCGTTCAAATGATTTTTATTAGGTTTTGTAGTTAACCGTGTAACCCTGTACCCACCACTGATTGGCAGCATTATTATCAATATTATTATTATTACTTACATTGCGCCATTAATTCCTCAATGCTTTACATGATCTTCGCCATCAGGGCTTTAAATTTAAATTCCCTATCAATATGTCTTTGGAGTGTGGGAGGAAACCAACGCAAACTCAATTTTCTGCCTATGAACTGTAAACACACCAAGCTGCCAATCAGTGGTGTTAGAGGGGGTTATATGGAGCTCAGCATTCAGAGAACTAGTAGATTTGCAGCAGATGAAACAGTAAATTTATCAAAACTGCAGCAAGCAGCCCAGTGAGTGATACTTTATTGGAATCAGGATGTACACCGCAACATCATGTTGCTCTCAGAGAGCAACAAGCTAATGACAGATTCCCTTTAAGAGATTTAATAATTTCTTCTATTAATAAAATTAGAGTCAAATACACATTAGATGCCTGGCAAGCAGGGTCGGACTGGCCTACTGGAGAACCGGGGGATCCTTCGGTAGGCCCAGGCACTGGCACTTGCTGGCAGGGCCACCATTAGGGCATTACTGCGCTTACAGACGTGGCCCGGGCCCAGCCGGGGTACTTACTTTGCTTTATTAAGCCTGGAAATATATTTATAAAAATATTTATTAAGATATATATTGATTGAGAAATATTTATTAAGAAATATATTTTAAAAATATTTATTAAGACTGGAAATATATTAATATTTCCAGTCGAGACCATACATGATGTAACTTTGCACCATCATTTATATATATATATATATATATATATATATATATATATATATATATATATATATTTATTTTTTTGGGGGGTTCTTGAACCATCCAATGTTACATTAGAGTTTAAAAAGCAAAGACAAATGACCTCACTTTATGATTTTTTTTTATTTTAATCTGTGGTCCTAGAATAAATCACATAAAATATTAAAACAAGAATCTGAATCCATATCAGTACAAATACATCTGTTTTACTCCTTCTAACACTTCCCACCCCATAGAAAAAATCCCCCCTCCCCCGTCCCCGGTTATTAAAAAAAATACTGCAAGAAGCACCAGTTCATTGTGAACTGTTGGCGAGCGTTAATAAGGATGTAACAATATGTAGGTTGGTGACGGGTACAATATATCCCACATTACTGTAATAATTAGGACGTTTTTGCTGTAACTTGTGCAAATATTGCAGTTTTAGGCTGGTCATGTGATACCCTTCACAGTCACCATAAATTGTCCTGCATGTGATCATTTCTTCTTTGGCCAAGTAACTAGTCGGACTAAAGTCTCCTATATTTGGTGCTGAAGTGTTGTCTCTAGGAGGTTGCACAATGTTCCTTCTCCTGGCTCCCCGGTGCCCTCTTCATAAACCCCTCTTCCGTTAGCAGCGTGTTCATCTCATTCTGCCGGTGCTCCTTACCACGGTACGAGTCTCCGTGCCTCTGGCGTCTGCGGCTACAAGCCTTAGCAATGAGGAAGAACACTTCAGCTACATTTAGAACAATGCAGACTCCTGAAGCCGTGAGCATGAAGACTGTGAAGATGGTTTTCTCTGTTGGACGAGACACAAAGCAGTCCACAGTGTTGGGGCAGGGGTAGGCGCTGCATTTGACAAGTCGTATCATGGCATAACCAGGGTAGATGAGGTAGAATATGTACATGAAAGCTCCTTCAAAGACGATTCTGAAAACCACACTCAGTGTATATGTCCACCACAGAGTGCCTGAGATTCGGACCTTTTGTTTTTTCACTTCTGCCAGTTCTTTAGGATCATCATGGCCAGACAGACGTAAGATCTTCTTTTCCTGGTGCTGCACATGAGCCACATGCATAGCCACAAGAAGGGCAGGCGTGGATACGATAATGAGCTGAAGGGCCCACAGTCGGATGTGAGAGATGGGGAAGAAGTGATCATAGCACACACTGTTACATCCAGGCTGTTGTGTATTGCAGGTAAATGAGGACTTTTCATCTCCCCAGACACTCTCTGCGGCTACGACAAGCACCATTATACGGAAGATGAAAACTACAGAGAGCCATATGCGGCCAATCCCAGTGGAATAGCGGTTCACACCACTCAAAATGGCATATAATCCTGCCCAGTTCATTGCGTATTAGCTCTGTGGATAAAACAGAAAAGAACATGAACATATTTGAAAACTACTATATTACTATTATACTATACTATACTACTTATGTTATAGAAGAGCATAATCTACCTATACATGTTATACTGTTAGTGAATACATTCTTACATCGTTTTCAGATTATGTTTCGCCGCCATCTACAAGGCTCCATCAGGGGCTCCATCTCAATCCCTAAAAATCACATTTCAAAAAGCAACTCCTGACAAAGCCTAGTTTGTTATCTTATCTTATCACCTAGTTATATTATCCAGCATATTGTATATGGAAGTACATCATGACTCTGTATGAGTCTATGATTAATCTTGATGCAGCTCTACTTCTGCCTTGGGCATTTTGTCTATAGTTAATTGAGATCACCCCTTTTGGAGTTAAAAACTCTTTTCTCTCCATCTTTCTGGGACATGTGGGGTTCTTTCCCCTTCAGCACTCCTTCTCCTTGTCCTATATTACATTGTATATTTGTCATACCCTAAGTGCACTACCTAATAAATATTCTAAATATTCAACATATTTGCTTGTTTGGGTACCCTTTTTTGCTTTTAGCAAATTTAAAGACTCTTTTTTTCTGCTCTTTGACATTATACATGTCGTCGTTGGCTAGGGATACAGGATGACATGTCGCCGCTTCTGAATGTGCTAAATTTTGGGTTGCTAGTTGAGTTGCTTGCAACATATTTGCCAAAGACATCAGTGTAAGCTGCACATGACATGCAACATGTGTGCCACTTATCTGCAACTTGGCCATTTTATATACAGTAAAATCACAGCTGTAAAATATTCAAATTGTCTCTCCAGGAAAGGAGACAAACTCTAGTGCCACCTATTGGAAGTAGCAATCCTAAGGCTATGTGCCCACGGGGACAGTGTCCTGCGGATATATCCGCAAGACATTCCACAGGTGCTCCCAGGAAACAGCACCACAACTTTTGTCTGTTCCCATGCTGCGGAATGTCGTGCAGATATGGTGCGGGCTTTCTGCATTGAGGATACAGTACCATGGCTTCGGCTTCAGAACAAGTGCTGCAGTGATCGGGGGAGTTCATACTTACCTCCATCATGCAGCACCTCGCTTTCCGGCAGCCGGGTCACTCTCTCAGCGTCTTCAGGAGAAGGTGGGCGGGCCTGAACTAGCTCCGGCTGTCACATGACCGGAGCTCGTGCAGGCTCCGCCCACCTCTTCCTTCCTGACCTGGATTCACCGCGCTCCTGTACACCGGACGGAGAAAGTGACTCCGGTGAGGCAGGTAAGTATATGGGACCCTGCGGAAAAATCCGCAACAATAATTGACATGCTGCAGATTTTTCCGCACGGAAATCCGCACGATTTCCGCTGCGGAAAAATCCGCAGCGTGGGCACAGCATTTCCCAAATGCCATAGAAATGGCTGGGGAGTAGCTGTGCTGCAGATTTCTGGAAAATCTGCGGCTTTTCCGCGAGAAATCCGTGGCAAAATCTGCGCATTTTCCTCAGCGTGGGCACAGTCAAAAGTGGCCTTTTAAAAAGCCTTTTCCTATGACCTAGGATATATACCAGATCAGAATCCCAATTCTGTAAAATAGTCACTGACTGCAAGTTGTAGACAAGCAGCACAAATATTTTTGGTATGTGACTTTTAAAAGAATTACTGTCAAGTGACACCTGTGACTGTGTAGGCGTGGTGGAAGCTGGCTGATGGATTCAATCTTCTATGTTGTTTCTGACTGGATGCAAGTTCTCAGGCTGCCACAAGGGGGCGATAGGCTGAGCTGCAGACTCGGAGCCACAGATAGATCTGTGGGCAGAAACCTAGCTAAATAACATTTCTGCAATATTTCCTAAATAGCCCTAGCATCTTAGCTTTCTTTTCTTAATGACTTAGGGATCTGCAAATCTAGGTAAAGTTAACTTAATAGAGCACAAGTAAGCTTCCTAAAGCTAATTACAGACATTCAATTTATAAAGGCTGAATGTGCTGATCTCGATTATCAGAAAGCAATTGAATGTGCATGGTGCAGTCCGGAGTGACAGTTGTCGGTCTGTCACGAGATAGCCAGATGTACAGTTATGACCGAAAGTGTTGGCACCCTTGAAATTGTTCCAGAAAATTATTTATTTCTCCCAGAAAATTATTGCAGTTACATATATTTTGTTATACATCTTTATTTCTTTTTTTTATGTGTTAGAACAACACAAAAAACAAAAGAGTAGAAAAAGGCAATTTTGATATAATTTCACACAAAACCCCCAAAACTGGATAAAGTTGTTGGCACACATCTTGGTAAACAACTTTGTTTCGAGCATATGATTCACCTTCAAAATCACCTGTGGCAAGAAGTGTGGGCAATAAGAAAATCACACCTGAATCCAGATAAAAAGGGTAGAAGTTGACTCATTGTGTGTCTGTGTGTGCCAGACTAAGCATGGAGAACAGAAAGAGGAGAAGAGAACTGTCTGAGAACTTGAGAACCAAAATCATTGAAAAATATCAATAATCTCAAGGTTACAAGTCCATCTCCAGAGATTATGAAGTTTACAACCCATGGCACTATATCTGATCTCCCTCGACACGGAGGGCAGAGAAATATTGATGAAAAGTTGCAACGCTGGTAGTCTGGATGGTAGATAAGCAGCCCCAAACAAGTTCCAAAGAAATTCAAGCTGTCCTGTAGGCGCTGGTGCATCAGTGTCAGCACAAACTATCCTTCGACATTTGAATTAAATGAAATGCTATGGCAGGAGACCCAGGAGGACCCCACTGCTGACACAGACATAACAAAAAGCTAAATTGCAGTTTGCCAAAATGTTTGTGAGTAAGCCAAACTCCTTCTGGCAAAATGTCTTGTGGACAGATGAGACCAAGATAGAGTTTTTTGGTAAAGTACATCATTCTACTGTTTACCAAAAATGGAATGAGACCTACAAAGAAAAGAACCTACAGTCAAATGTGGTGGAGGATCAAAGATGTTTTGAGGCTGTTTTGCTGCCTCTGGCACTGGGTGCCTTGACTCTGTGCAAAGCATCATGAAATCTGAAGATCACCAAAGGAGTTTGGGTCATAATGCAGTGCCCAGTTTCAGGAAGCTGGGTTTGAGTCTTAGGTCATGGGTCTTCCAGCAGGACAATGACCCCAAACATACTTAAAAAAAACAATCCAAAAATGGATGGGATGAGAGTTCTGAAGTGGTAGCAATGAGTGGGATCTAAATCACATTGAGCATGTGTGGTGAGATCTTAAAATTGCTGTTGGTAGACGACGCCTTCAAATATGAGACACTTGGAGCAGTTTGCAAAAGAGGATTGGTCCAAAATTCCAGTTGAGAGGTGAAAAGCTTGGTGATGGCTATAGGAAGCGACTGATTGCAGTTATTTATTCCTAAGGGTGTGCAGCCAAAGACGAGGGTGCCAACAATTTTTTCTGGCCGATATTTGGAAATTTGTGTGAACTTATGTCCAATTTGACGTTTTTTCTTTGCTGTTGTTTTTTGTCTTTTTCCAAAACACTTAAAAGGAAATAAACATAACAAAACGTGTAATTGCAATAATTTTCTGGGAGAAATAGTTCATTTTCCAGAACAATTTCATGGGTGCCAACACTTTCGGCCATGCTTCAAAAGGAACCTGAAGACCCACCTCTTCCGACAAGCCTACAACCTGCCATAACAGTCTGTCTGATACAGCGCCGCACTACAATCTCTACCTTCACCTGCTGCATCCTCACCCATCCCTTGTAGACTGTGAGCCCTCGCGGGCAGGGACCTCTATCCTCCTGTACCTGTCTGTGCCTTGTATTGTTTATGATTATGGTACTTGCCCATGCTATGTATACCCCTTTCACATGTAAAGCGCCATGGAATAAATGGTGCTATAATAATAAATATTATTATTATAATTATTAATAATGTCTGCAGATCCTAGGTATTTGTGTGGCGGGCATTGGTAATATAAGACTGCCATGGATGATATAGATCTACTAGAAGGTGGCCCGATTCTACGTATCGGGTATTCTAGAATTTACGTATTGTGTAGTTAATGTATGATTTTTGTTATATATATACATATATAGATGTTGTCTATAGTTACCAAGTGTTTGTGTAGGGCGCTGTACATGTTCTGGGTGTTGTCTGGGTGTGGCGGGGGGTGAGAGCGGTGTTGTATGTGTGTTGTGTTGTTTGTGGAGCGCTGTGTGTCTGTAGCGTTGTGTGTGTGGGTGTTGCGCGGTTTGTGTAGGTGTGGTGTGTTTTGGGGGGAGGTATGTTTTGTGCAATGTGTGTGTGTTGCGTGGTATGTGCGTATATTTATGTATGCCGCGGTGTTTGTGTGTTGGGTGTTGTGTGTGTGCAGCGTTGTCTGTGTGTGTGGGTGTCTGTGTAGGGCGATGTTTGTGGTTCCCAGTGTGTGTGTGGTGTGTTGTGTGTGTGTGTGTGTGTGTGTGTTGGGGGGAGGTGTGCACCTCCCATTGTGCTCCATCCCCCATGCTGCGCACCCCCCATCGTGCTCCATCCGCCATGCTGCGCACTCCCAAACGTGCTCCATCCGCCATGCTGCGCACTCCCAAACATGGTCCATCCGCCATGCTGCGCACTCCCAAACGTGCTCCATCCGCCATGCTGCGCACTCCCAAACGTGCTCCATCCACCATGCTGCGCACTCCCAAATGTGCTCCATCCGCCATGCTGCGCACTCCCAAACGTGGTCCATCCGCCATGCTGCACACTCCCAAACGTGCTCCATCCCCCATGCTGCGCACTCCCCATCGTGCTCCATCCCCCATGCTGCGCACTCCCCATCGTGCTCCATCCCCCATGCTGCGCACCCCCCATCGTGCTCCATCCCCCATGCTGCGCACCCCCCATCGTGCTCCATCCCACATGCTGCACCAGCATCAGCCTCTCTGCCCCCAGCATCAGCCTCTCTCCTCCCAGCATCAGCCTCTCTCCTCCCAGCATCAGCCTCTCTCCTCCCAGCATCAGCCTCTCTCCTCCCAGCATCAGCCTCTCTGTCCCCAGCATCAGCCTCTCTGTCCCCAGCATCAGCCTCTCTCCTCCCAGCCTCAGCCTCCCCCAGCATCAGCCTCTCTTCTCTCAGCCTCCCCCCTCCCAGCCTCCCTCCTCCCAGCCTCCTCCAGCATCAGCCTCCCCCTCCCAGCCTCCCCCGGCACCAGCCTCCCCCTCCCAGCCTCCCCCAGCATCAGCCTCTCGCCTCCCAGCCTCCCCCAGCATCAGCCTCTCTCCTCCCAGCCTCCCCCAGAATCAGCCTCTCTCCTCTCAGCCTCCCCCAAGATCAGCCTACACCCTCCCAGCCTCCCCCAGCATCAGCCTACCCCAGCATCAGCCTATACCCTCCCAGCCTCCCCCAGCATCAGCCTACCCCAGCATCAGCCTCTCTCCTCTCAGCCTCCCCCAGCATCAGCCTCCCCCTCCCAGCCTTCCCCAGGATCAGCCTCTCTCCTCCCAGCCTCCCCCAGCACGCCGTGCTCCTCTGCCGACACTCACAGATCCGATCGCATATACTCACACACACACACTCACACATCAGAACACACTCACACACATCCGATCGCATACACTCACACACACACTGACGATATCGCACATACGCGCTCACACTCACAACATCCGGAGATACCACATGCTTCTGGCCATGTGATCCTCCGGCAGGTCCTGGAAGGTCACTCCACAGTATCGCCGCCGAGAAGCAAGCGATATCCCAGGATTTTGTGAGTGTGTGGATGCGATGTGATGTGTGTGTGAGAGTGAGTGTGATCTGATGTGTGTGTGTGTGTGTGTGTGTGTGTTGTTATGTGTGTGCGTGTGTATGTTCCGCCGCTGCAGGACCTTGATGCGCTGGTAACTATGCTACCATGGTTACCAGCGTATCCCGTCCCCCGCTCGCACGGTAGCCCACACCAGCATACGGCGGCAACCCCAGCAATGCGAGGGTATGTGTCGGCTGGGTTGGCGGCGTACGCTGATGTGGGCTCCCCGGGGTACAGTACTCACCTGGGAGTCGTGGCTCAGTGTCGGTTCGGGGAATGCGTGTGGGGGGCGGGGCCAGAGCGAGCGTGCATTGCGTGAAGGGGGCGGGGCGTGGCCGAGTTGCCAATGCGTGCAGGGTGCCGGGGCGAGAGGCCAATCCGTGTGGGGGGCGGAGCCTGGGCGAGCGGCCGGCCAATCCGTGTGCGGGCGGAGCCTGGGCGAGTGGCCAATCCGTGCTGGGGGGCGGGGCCATGGCGAGCCCAGCGGCCAATCAGCTTTTTGTCACCGTAAAGACACAATTTTGGAGCAAGATAGACAGACAGACAGAATAAGGCAATTATATATATAGATGGACTTTATAATTCTTGTTCTACATTGCAGTCATTTGTATTCATGTAGGAAAAATATTTTAAAAATGTGTGCATGGCAGCTAAAGGATTGTTCTCATGATTGATCTTTATTAGTGCCCCATTTTCCGGGCTCCCGTTTATGAGGGGTGGTGTGAGGGAGGAAGCAGTGCACTCCCGAATGATTGACGGTTCAGATGTGCTTTTCAATGCTGCAAGCTATGGCAGTTTTTCCTCTGAATTAATGAGGATCGTCGGGATACTGCCTGTGCGCACTGCTTGTCTAGGAAAGTGGCCACCTCTGATGGAGTGTATGGAGGTGGCTGGTAAGCTAGGCAACACAATGCAAACAATAAAAAGAAAAAGTCCTCTGTTCTTAAAAATAGAGACTAATTTTAATAAATAAATTGTGGAGTGCTTCTACTTGGATTAAGCAATCAGTTGGGGTCTTAGGATTTGGCCCCCACTGATTAACGCTATGGAGTAGAGGCTATAAAAAGTGATTGCAAAATTTGCGTACCCTTTAAGTAAAAGGGCTGCACTTATGCGCAGTAAGGAGCAGTAATAATAATTGTATTCCGCCCTCTATGAAGTTGGCAGAGGATATAACACTAGGAATAGATGGTAGCTTGTGTGCCATGATGCCGCTTCATACTAGTCGTGTGACTTGCTTTTTCTTCCTATACAAGTCATCTGAAGATTAACACTTGCATTGCCAGTCAGGCGCCCACCATAGAAGTGAAAAGATCATTGTTTCTATATCTAGGATCAGCAGGGCAATTTTTCTATTGACTCGGTGGTACGAGAACGTTTTCTAAGTAGAGGTTTGCAATGACGCAAGACAAGCTGTTATCTAGGTCAAAGCCTATTGAAATGACATATCCCGGCTGCAGAAACGTTTTATTGTTTGCAATTAAAGTCTCGTTTACTTGGAATAGCAGTGAAACCTTAAGCGGGCTTTACACGCTACGATATTTCTAGCAATTGCAAGCGATATCGTACGCAAAAGCACCCGCCCCCGTCGTGCATGCGATTTCGTGTGATCGCTGCCGCAGCGAACATTATCGCTACAGCAGCGTCACACGCACTTACCTGGTCGGCGTCGTCGCTGTGACTGCCGAACAATCCCTCCCTCAAGGGGGAGGGACGTTCGGCATCACCGCGACGTCACTAAGCGGCCGGCCATTCAAAGCGGAGGGGTGGAGATGAGTGGGACGTAACATCCCGCCCACCTCCTTCCTTCCGCATTGCGGCCGGTGGCAGGTAAGGAGACGTTCCTCGCTCCTGCGGTGTCACACACAGCGATGTGTGCTGCCGCAGGAGCGACGAACCACATCGATAATCAACCATTACCGATTTTTGTTTTTGGGACGACCTCTCCATGGTGAACGTTTTTCACCATTTTTGAGGTCGCTGGTAAGTGTCACACGCTGCGATATTGTTAATGACGCCGGATGTGCATCACTAACAACGTGACCCCGACGATAAAACATTAACGATATCGTAGCGTGTAAAGCCCCCTTTAGGCTAAGTTCACACTTCCGTTATTTTGCATCAGTCACAATCAGTGTGACTGATGCAACGGATGTGTTGCAGATAGTGGCAAAACTGATGTGACTGATGCTACAAAACAACGATCCGGGTTTTTTTTTGTTTGTTTGTTTTTTACTTTTTTACCACTGATAGTTCACAAAAGGCGGCCGCCGGGCGATCAGCTGATCGCTCAGAAAAGCTGACCGCCGGGCGATCAGCTCATTGTTCAGAAAACGCGACTGCCGGGCGATCAGCTGATCGTTCACAGCCGGCCGCTGGGCGAACAGCCGATTGCTCACAAAAGCCGGCGGCCAGGCGTTCAGCTGATCGTTCCAGTAGCTGGAACTGAATTTACAGTCATCATGTTTTGTTACTGTGCGCATGCTCATGTGATGCCCTGGACCCCAGGGGTCACAGGTAATAACATCTACCACATACACACACACACCCCCATCCCCTGTGAGGTCACACACATGTCACCCGAAAGGGAAACCTGATGCCTCCCTCAGAGCGAGTAAAGCACACCAGGTGGGCGGAGTCAGGCAGAAAGACACGCCCACCGAGGAGACTACTGTCTTGGGGCAGGAATTTCAAACAGTGACGTTTTGGAGTTGACAGTGAGTGGTAGAGGAGCAACTGTCAGGGACCCGGGTAGATGCCTGGGCCCCTTGAAGAACGTCAGGCAGGCAGACGGTGGTGGCCATCTGCAGGAGTACCGGTACAGCAACCGGCGGAACTGTACGGACCGGGCCTGGGTTGGAGCCCGCCGGTCCCGAACCGTGTACCGGAGCACCAACAGAAGGGTACTCAGACCCCGTCCTAGCATAGAAGCCACTGAGTATAGGCAAATTGACTGATTGCTGGCCGGACCTCACGGGTTCATCCACACCCAAAGTCCTGAAAGAAGGCAAAAGCCCACCGAGACCGGTGAGCACCACCGCCAAGGGCCAAACACCCGACAGGCCAGCGCCTGCGGGCAACCGAGGGCACCTCTGGCAGCTCAACGCCGGGGAGCGGGCTACCACTGCTTAAGCAGAGGGGCCAAAACAGAAACATCCAGAGGTGCACAGGGAAAGCGGCCACCATCAACCCCACAGGGGACATCAGCAGCTGGCCGCGGGGACCGACCACTTCCGAACTTTGGTTTACCAGTGACTCTAAGTGTGAATCAATCGTGAGTACACCATTGCCATCCGGGCACGACGCTACACCGCGGCACGGCACCCTGCACCCCGACGACAACACATCCCTTACAGTCCCCCACCGGGGCCCCGGGACACACCGCCCCTACCCACGGAGGGGCTAACATCTCAGCTGCGGCCGCAACACCGATCCCGGACGAGCCTGCCATTACTTCAGCCGCAGCAGTGGTGCATCCCCCGTCACCACAACCCGTGAGTGGCGTCACGACCCGTTACACAACCACCACCCCCCACCGCCTTCCCTTAACAAGAGCGACGTGGCCCCCGGTCCGGAGGCGCTCGTGCCACCGAGAACCCGAGCCCGGTCCTCGAGCGGCTCAGCCCGAGCAAGCGGAGGAAGCGGCCGGGCCCCCTCTCAGGGCGGAACACGTATACTCTTTCTGGCGTCATGAACAGGATTCGGACAGTCCACTTACCTGTGGAAAGTGCGCCTTAGAAGTTTCGATCAGCGGCGTCCTGCCGAAAAAGTTGAAGTCCCGCCATCTTGGCGCGAAAGTTTCCCGCTCAAGTTGTCTTCCCCGAGCAGTGAGGGCGCGAAAGGTGAAGCCCCGCCCCGAAAGAGGAGCGTTAAGAGAAAACCAAGGGGGAGGCGGGCGAGGAGACTGCCTGATGTAGCCGAGAAGATAAAAAGGCAGGGACTCCAGGACCGTGCATCCGTTCCGTTCCTGGACCCACACTGTGCAGCATGGCAACTCCCGTCCCGCGTCCCAATACCCCGGAGCCCACGCAAGGAACAGCGGTGTGGGTGAAGGCCCGGACGGAGATGTGTGGCCGCCTCCCTCACCAGGTAAGCTTCCTGGTGGAGCACTGGGCGGCGGAGATGGGGGAGATAGTGGCTGCTGTGCGGGCCCGTGAGAGAATGACGGTGTTGGCAGGGTGGGGAGGCGACCCACGTCCCTATGCCCTGGAGGGGTCGGCCATCGCGGCTGAGGGACTCGGTCTGCTGTTGCCCGCCATACCGAATCCTCCATTGCCTGCAACAGTGGTTGCTACTCCTCCACCCGTATCCCCCCCCCCAACATCGGTGGCGGAGTACGTCCCGGGCGCTCATGGGAAGCTACTGGAGGAAGCAGGCCTGGACCTGCAATGAAACCCGGCCGCGCAGAGCCCGTTGCCGGAGGGGACCCGTTACCAGGCGGCACCTGAACCAGAGGCGATGCCGAAGGCCCCGGAAGTGGCCGCGCCCAGAGGTACCCAGGCTCCAGCAACCCGCCCGGCCAAGAAAGCCCCGAAGGCAAAACAAGCCGCTCCAGGGTTGCGGGCCTCGGCTGAGGTTCCGCGGGGAGGAAGCAGAGCCGGTTGCGACACAGCGGCGCTCCCCTCCGAGGGTGTCGATAGTGGTCGACACTGGGGAGCACCGGCTGGGCCAGATCCCCACTGATGCAGACCCCAGGCATGCAAACCCACCATATTGAGAGCGGCAGCCCAGCCAGTTGAGCTGTGAGATTGCGGCCAGAGAAAGAAAGAGAGAGGAAGTGCTGGCCCGTACCATAGAGGGGAAGGAGCACCTAAGGAGCGCTGGCTACTGGGTACGGGGCCCCACCCACCAGGGCCAGGTCCGACGATTTAACAAGGACAAAGGCTGGGGATTCTTATACGACCCCGGCCTGGAAATGGAAGTGTTCTTTTCCCGGCGGGATGTAAATAGCCATCTCCCGTCAGACACCCTGACCGTGACCTCCTGCCCGGCGACTTGGTGCACTACACCCGGCACCGAGGGGAGAGGGGCTGGTTTGCCCTAGATGTCCGGAGTGGCAGACAACCCCCTCCTCTACCGTACAGCCCTGAAGTAGAGGTGGAAGAGGAGTTCCCTGTTGATGAATAAAGCCGGTAGCCGTTGCTGCTAAAAAAGGACCCGTCCCCATTGGGATTTGTGTGTAGTTGAAAACCCCTGTTGCGTGAGTGACTGCTCATGGACAAGGCCGTGGACTTGCCGGCTACCCAAAAACTTTTGGGCTTGTAAATATTGCCCTATCTGCCCCCTTTGACATGCCTTCCCGTTCCGTTGGCCTCCGGAGAGGCAGATTGGAGGAAGGACCCACAGCAGAGCAGGCTGGGGTCCGGTCACCACCGGGACCGGTGACCATCCTCCGGGGAGCCCTTGACAACTGCCGGGTGCGCTGCACTGTACCCATTCCCGCCTGGGTGACCTACTGAGTTCCTGTTTCCGGACTGGGGAAAGGGGTGCTGCCCATTTCTTAGGGGCAGCATCAAGGCTAGGTTGTTTGGGTGGGAAAGGCGGAAGGACATGAACCCGTTCCCGTTTAATTACATTTGAAACGTTAAAGTGAAATGCCTCCTGTTAAGGGAAGACCTTCAGTAACCATAGTTTGTATTAATGTTACTATAATTGTAAGTGTTTTCCCGTTTTTGCAGTTAAAAAAAAATAAATAAAAATAAACCGGAGTGGATCGGGCAGCCCGCGGAAGGTCTGCATTAAACCAAGGGGGTATGTGACGCCCTGGACCCCAGGGGTCACAGGTAATAACAACATCTACCACATTCACACACAGCCCCCATCCCCTGTGAGGTCACACACATGTCACCCGAAAGGGAGACCTGATGCCTCCCTCAGGGCGAGTAGAGCACACCAGGTGTCTGCAGAAAGACACGCCCACCGAGGAGACTACTGTCCTGGGGCAGGAAGTTCAAACAGTGAAGTTTTGGAGTTGACAGTGAGTGGTAGAGGAGCAACTGTCAGGGACCCGGGTAGGAGCCTGGGCCCCTTGGAGAATGTCAGGCAGGCAGACGGTGGTGGCCGTCTGCAGGAGTACCGGTACAGCAACCGGCGGAACCGTACGGACCGGGCCTGGGTTGGAGCCCGCCAGTCCCGAACCGGGGAGTGAACAGTGTACCGGAGCACCAACAGGAGGGTACTCAGACCCCATCCTAGCTTAGAAGCCACTGAGTATAGGCAAATTGACTGATTGCTGGCCGGACCTCATGGGTTCATCCACACTCAAAGTACCGAAAGAAGGAAAAAGCCCACCGAGACCGGGTGAGCACCACCGCCAAGGGCCAAACACCCGACGGGCAAGCGCCTGCGGGCAACCGAGGGCTCCTCCGACAGCTCAACGCCGGGGAGCGGGCTACCACTGCTTAGGCAGGGGGGGCCGAAACACAAACATCCAGAGGTGCACGGGAAAAGGGGCCACCATCAACCCCACAGGGGACATCAGCAGCCGGCCGAAGGGACCAACCACTTCCAAACTTTGGTTTACCAGTGACTCTAAGTGTGAATCAATTGTGAGTACACCAGTGCCATCCGGGCACGACGCTACACCGCGGCACGGCGCCTTGCACCCCGACGACAACATCATCCCTTACAGTCCCCCACCGGGGCCCCGGGACACACCACCCTACCCACGGAGGGGCTAACATCTCAGCTGCGGCCGCAACACCGATCCCGAACGAGCCCGCCATCACTTCAGCCGCAGCGGTGGTGCATCCCCCGTCACCACGACCCGTGGATGGCGTCACGACCCGTTACACAACCACCACCCCCCACTGCCTTTCCTTAACAAGAGCGACGTGGCCCCCGGTCCGGAGGCGCTTGTGCCACCGAGAACCCGAGCCTGGACCTCGAGCGGCTCGGCCTGAGCAAGCGGAGTAAGCGGCCGGGCCCCCTCTCAGGGCGGTACACTCACAGTAAAAAACTGATCCGCCACACACAAAAAAGGTTACTTTCAGCGTTGCTCCCGCCATCCATCACACAGCGGATGCAAAGCAGGGCCATCAGTCACAATCCATCGCTAATAAAAGCACATGGGGAAAAAACGGATTACTGCAAAATATTTTGCAGGATACCGTAATTCCTCAAGACAACGGATTGTTACTGATGCAAGACAATGAAAGTGTGAACTTAGCCTTACTTATAACCTTGCATGTATCTTCACATTGTTACAGTATAGAGATCACTGAATATTTTGACATTCAGATTTGTCAACACTCTGAGGTCCCCTAGGACTGTATCCAACCTTTCTCAAGCTTCTTAGTGCAAACACAGGCTTATTAACCCCTTGACGACCTTGAACGTAATGGTATGTCAAAGGTCGAGTCTGTCCCTTTGATGCTGGTTTTCCCGGCGAGTCCGCATTTTTCCCTGCACATGTGAACTGATCCATGTGCAGCAAACAGGTGCAGGTAGATCGTCGATCCAACCACTCCTGTTGACTAATTAGATCTTGCTGTCAATCTCTGACAGCAGAATTTAATGTGCACTGGCTCCCAGCCACCATTGGCGGCTCCATCATGTGATCACGGAGTGCTGATGGGTTGTCATGGCAGCCGAGGATCAGCTGATGTCCCTGTGCCTGTCATGACAAATTTCCTGTGAATGTTGGCTGAGCACCGGCATTTATAGGAACAGAGCATTTTGTGTTGAAGCATCGCTCTGATCAGAAGAAGCGATTGAACAGTGCGGGCATAAAGTTCCCTAAGAAGAAGTAAAATCAATAAAAAATGTAATAAAGTTTTAATGAACAATTTGAAAAAAAAAATTTAAAAAATCCCAAAAGTTCAAAACACCCTCCTTTTGCCTCATTGAAAATAAAACAATTAAAAACAATACACATATTTGGTACACCAAGTTAATAACTGCCCGATCTATCAAAATATAAAATAAATTAATCTGATCGGTACAAAAAGAACTCAGCAGAATTACGTATTTTCGTCACAACATTGCAACAAAATTCAATCACAGGAGATCAAAACATTGCATTGGTAACAGAACTTCACTGCTGTTTTGTCACACACTCTATGGGACAGATTTTTCAAAACTCTTACATCATTAGTCAGGTGTAAAAAGCTTTGATAAGTTTCAACATATTGGCGCAATTTGAGGCCTATTTCAGGTGTTTAAACACCATTTTTGCAGAATAAAAATGAAGAACAAAGTGAGCAAAGCTGTGATAAAATGTGGGATTGGCACTCGCCGCTTGTGAAATTTATGACGAGTGCTGGCATTCACTATACGACAAATTTTACTTCAACAGGTCCAATGCCCCTTATTCATCACTCCTTGATGAATAAGGAGCACATGATTCCACCACACTTCAAGGCTGCCATGAAAAATGCTGGTCTTGATGAATCAGGAGCCGATTTGTTCAGTACATTAAAGAGTTTTTAGGCTTTTTTTCCCCCATCTCTATTGCTTAACTGCAATCTGTGACCTACTCTCGATAAACAGATTCACCCAAAATGGTTATTATACTGCTTTCCCTGCCTTCTATAAAGGCTATGATAGGCTGCCCTTTAGTATGTGATGTGCCATACTATGCGATGGGCAGTACAATTGCACAGCTGTGTTTTACTGCTTTTCAGTCATCTGAGCTGCATTCGGGGATCGTGGACTATGACGGAACTTCGTGGGAATTTTTTTTTTTTATAATAAATTGGTGAACGAGGGATAGTGTGAGGGAGTTTTTATTCAAATTATAAAGGTGTTTTTTTACTGTGTGCGGTTTTATTTTGAATTACTAGGTTAATAATGGGGGTGTCTGATAGAAGCCTCTCCATTATTAACACTAGGCATTGATGCCAGCTGACATTACATAGCTGACATTCACCCCCCAAAAATATTACCCTGATTGCCACTGCACCAGGGCAATCAGTAAGAGCAGAGGCAAAGTGCCAACTGCCTCTCTTGTGATGCAACACTTCTGGAGCAGCTGCGGTCTGATATTATTAGGCTGGGAAGAGCCCGATAACCATGGACCTTCCAAGCCTGATAATACCAGCTTTCAGCGGTCTTCTTTACCTAGACTGTGGGGGACCCCACACAGTTTTTTAAATTATTTATTAGGTTAAACAAGGCTATAAACACCATTTAGTTCCACATGAAAGGCACTAAAGGTTGCAAGTGTATGAACCCTGGTCTAATCTAAGCTCTCCCTCCTACATCAGCTCTCCCTGAACTACTTACAGAGGACAGTGGGCCACGCATCGTGTCACCGGGTCCTTTACGAGACTCAATGATGTGATGCAGCCGGCCAATCACAGTACAGTCAATAGCAAAGATGGCTAGGGTATTACCATGTATGGCAGGCAATCCCCGCATGTTAATTGCCTGTCTAACGGCCACAAAAGATGTAACATGGGGACTAGAGCATGGCACTAAATCACCTGCGATGCTCGGCCGAGTAACAAACTTGCACCCCGATGCTTGATTGAGTCACAGGCAGGCACAGTGATAACTAAGGGGCCTCAAAACTGTGAGGGGCCCCACAATCAATTTTACATCTTGATAAAGAGAGGAAGAGTCATAATGCGGTTAACTGAATGGAAGCTGCAAACTTCAGGTTATGAGTGTAGTTAAAAAAGTAAATTTCATAAATGTGAGTCCATGACGTAGCAGGAAACAAAGGACTCGCGCTTCTCATGCTGTTATACCCACAGCCCATTTTGTGTTCACTACTCTGGGGGCTGGGATTATATTCTGCATACTGTATGGACAATTACAGGTGACCAGTAAAATGGTAAAATCCAATCCTAGAAAGTGAATTTTGGGGCTCATGTTTAGAGCCACATTTCAAAGCACAAGGGGTCAATAGGATTGAGTCCACAGAAGCTTAGTCCTCCCCTCAACCAGTATCCAAGATTATGATTATTATTTTTTTTAATTAAATTGTAGAGTTGGTTATAAAAAATGAAGAATTACACAATCATCACAATCACACCATGTGAACTGACCTATGATATTAAAATAGTATAGTACGTTGTCACTACTTAGGAAAACTGCACTGACGCGTGTACTACTCAGCAGGTCTGTACGAAACAAGCTTACATCAACAAGAAATATTAATCATTAAATAAAATGGGCATGTAACTTTGTAGCTTGGTGTCATCATACCACTGACATTATCAGGCTGCCACAAGAACAATTCATATCACGTCCAAACTAAATGAACACTCAAAACCCCACAATTAAAATCCAAAAAAGTACCATTTACTTAAATCCCTAAATTAGAAAAAAAATACAAAAAATATATTTGTAATACCTACAAACTAACTAGCACTATATCCTTATACCCAAATATATAGTAAAACATTGTACAACATACCTTGTACTGATCACGGCTTCTAAAGTGCCCCAAAATGTCCACAAAAACGCTCAGACCATGTTAGAGAAAACTGAGCAAACCTCCGAAACTCTGCACTCCACTTCCAATCATTGGGATGAATCATCGATGAGAAACCAAGAAGTATTCTCTGACTATATAAGCACTCCGTACCCTCTCACACAAAGGCATTGTTGACCAGTTCAAGACATTTGACTTAAAATAAGTGAATTTTTCAGTGACCTTCCACTCCCCACAACGGCTGTCTCCCTCCACTCCCTAGCTCTCCATGTAGTCAGTAAAGAATGAAGAAGGGCAGGTTTTAGTGGCTTTGGTGTAAAGTGTCACCTATAGGAAGCTTTAGAAAATAAAATATAATGAGAAGAAAGCATCCATCTATTCTCATGTGTGCCTGCTATAAGGGCCTGTAAATAGGAGGAAAGTGAAATTCTGAACTCGTGAACTTTGTGCTATTGTGATATAAGCATATCCCTATCCTTGATCTCGGATCTCTGAGTGTTCACATTATAGGCTCATAAATGGATACAATCTATAAGAGCACAAAACGTTTAAAACCAATTCATATACGAGAAATCATAAACATATAATACATGGAACCATTATGTCTAACAATTGTGGAGCCTACGTAGGTATATAAAACTGACAATTTATCCCATCAGTAACACTTACTTACCTATGTACTTATCAGCAAACTACTTGGTTACAGGTTCTCATTGGATTTACCTTCTCCTTGTAGACTGTGTATTTCAATCTCTTTCTGTTGGTTGCTTTTGACACTTTGCCTAATTTTGTCCTTTGATTTCTCAATCAAATTGTCCCTATTCTTCTTTATTCTTGTTCCTTTCTTTTACTTGACAGTTGAGTCATTCTTTCCTTCCACTCCCTATTCTGTGTCTTTAATCCTATGTTATGTGCCCCTGTCTAAAACCTATTATTCTAGTCTAATTTTGGCCGTCACCTCTGTTATTTGCCCCTGTGTAAGAGTCTCTCACTGCCTGTAACATTTTCTCCTCTTCTCCATTATTTCGCTCCCCCTGTCACACTGCCTTTCTGCTGGGACTCCACACAATGCCTCCTTTCTCACTTTTCGTAACATGTTACCATTCATTCTGCTCAGACTTCCACCCACCGGATAGTCACAATGCGTCTTTTTCCCCAACAAGACAAGAGAATCATAAGCAAATTAGCACCCCCTCCATCCTCCTGATTGTTGTCAGCCCCCCATGCCTTTCACTGGCTTATGATATCGTTTGAGATCAACCCTCCCAATTCTTCCCTTTTCCATATCCATCTGACTAGGGTGATGGTGGCTTGGCTGCAATTACTGAAGTGGATGTCAAGTGAAGGAATTAATGACACGTGCCTGTGATACTAGATATCGTGATAACTTCATTTTAACAATGATCCATACACATAATTTCCTTTCTTTTCCAAAAAAATGCATCAATGCCCACAAAGCTAATTTTCCTTACCTGATCTCTAGTGTTCAAATGTCAGGAACCAGGATACAATGGTAAGTCAGACACAGCTGGGTTTTTGGCACACCATGCGAAATGTAGGCAGCACAATGGCACAAATCAGATGTTTTCTCTTGTACTGACATTGCATTTCTTCCCTGGACCTTTATACCCTTGGCTGTTAATTAAACTACTCACAGTCCTGATAACCCAATCTCCCCTATGTTTACTCTTCTTACTAAGAAAATAGGGCGTGACTTTTGTGTGTCACTCATGGCTATCACAGATAGATACACTTCAGCAAAGTTTGTCCACTTCCCTGATAACCATGGTCAGCTGATATCTCTTATAACCGACATTCCTTGAGTTTTAAGGCCCCGTCACACTAAGCAACTTACCAGCGATCCCAACAACGATAGGGATCGCTGGTAAGTTGCTAGGAGGTTGCTGGTGAGATGTCACACTGCGACGCTCCAGCGATCCCACCAGCAACCTGACCTGGCAGGGATTGCTGGAGCGTGGCTACACGAGTTGCTGGTGAGCTCACCAGCAACCAGTGACCAGCCCCCAGCGCCGCGTGGAAGATGCTGCGCTTGGTAATTAAGGTAAATATCGGTAACCAACCCGATATTTACCTTGGTTACCACTGCACGGAGCTACACGTGCAGAGAGCAGGGAGCAGCGCACACTGAGCGCTGGCTCCTTGCTCTCCTACTTACAGCACACATGGAGTTAATTACCTGATGTGTGCTGCAGCTAAATGTGCACAGAGCAGGGAGCAGCGCACAATGCTTAGCGCTGGCTCCCTGCTCTCCTACTTACAGCACACATCAGGTTAATTAACCCGATGTGTCCTGCAGCTACAAGTGCACAGAGCAGGAGCCGGCAGCACAGGCAGTGAGAGCGGCGGAGGCTGGTATCAAAGGTAAATATCGGGTAACCAAGGACAGGGCTTCTTGGTTACCCGATGTTTACATTGGTTACCAGCCTCCGCAGAAGCCGGCTCCTGCTGCCTGCACATTTAGTTGTTGCTGTCTCGCTGTCACACACAGCGATCTGTGCTTCACAGCAGGACAGCAACAACTAAAAAATGGCCCAGGACATTCAGCAACAACCAACGACCTCACAGCAGGGGCCAGGTTGTTGCTGGATGTCACACACAGCAACATCGCTAGCAACGTCACAAAAGTTGTTCGTTAGCAGCGATGTTGCTAGCGATGTTGCTTAGTGTGACGGGGCCTTTACACAGGATGATTATCATTGTTGCATATAAATGCATGGAGCAGTTGTTTTACAATATTATCTTCATGTATACAAGGCCCCATGCCCACACACCTTGGATAGCTCTTGGACAAACATATATGAACTCTCGGCTTGGCCAAGGGTTCTTGTGTTTTCAATTGGTTGTTATCCGCTGCCAGACAGCTCTGGTGGTGGTTTATCTTGCAAGAAAACAAAAATATGTGATATTTGAATTCCATCTGCATGACTTATCGCCCCGATATCTTGAGTCAAGAGGCTCTATTCACATTAGGCTAGGTTCACACACATACAGTGCTCCTTGCTGACCACTATGGCAGGGTTTCTGTTAATCTCGAAAAAACGGATTCCGACAGGATCCTTGATGGGGCTATTTACTTCAATAAAGCTGACGGAGTTACTTTGGATATTAGCTTTTGTCCTAGCAGGAGTCATCTTATTAAAACATGCATAAAAATGTTGATATTATTGTAGCACTCTACATCCTTTCAGTGAACAGACTGCCTTCTATTCCAGGCAAATATTTCACATGTTGACTCATTACTAGTACAAAGCAATTACTGTCATTTTTCTGCACCCCAGTTCCTATATTTTGGGGCATAGCTGAGTCATTTGGCCTTGTTTCCATGTTGAAGGTATGGTATTTGGCTACAATTCTTCTTTCAAGACCACTTCTGGTTAGACATGTCTAACAGTAGATGCACATAGATGGGTCTCACCAGTTGCTGCCAGTTCTGAGCTGATGGCACTGTTGGGCATTTTCTGATTTCAAAGAGAAGTAAGCATGATGAATCATTCATCTGCTCTACTTACAGTAGTTTCCTTGGTCCTCAACATTTTGCATTTCTTGGTCTCCTCAATGTTGAGAAATATAGAGAGATACTTATCCATTGTGCAATATCATCATGGATGTATCAGATCGGCTGCAAATTTATTGTGCAAGAGGATAATGACCCAAAACATTCAGCTAATATCATTGATAACTATCTTCAGCCTAACAAAACAAGGAGTCTTGAAATTTGTGATACAGCCATGGCCAAAAGTGTTGGCACCCTTAAAGTGTTCCAGAAAACAAAGTATTTATCCCAGAAAATAGAGCAATTACACGTTTTTCTGTACGCATGCTTTTTGTTTCAGGTATGTGATGCTCATTGAAACTCATTTGTGGCAAGTAACAGGTGTGGGCAATATGAAAATAACACCTGGAATCATATAAAAAGGGGAGACGTTGCCTCAGTCTTTGCATTTTGTGTCTGCATGTACCACACTAAGCATGGAGAACAGAAAGAGGAGAAGAAAACTGTCTGAGTATTTGAGAACTGAAATTGTTGAAAAATTATCAACAATCTCTAGGTTACAAGTCCATCTCCAGAGATCTTGATTTTTCTTTGTAGCTGATCTCCCTAGACATGGAAGGCAGAGAAAAATTATGAAAGGTTGCAATGCAGGATACTCCAGATGGTGGTTATGTAGCTCCAATCAAGTTCCAAAGAAATTCAAGCTGTCCTGCAGGCTCAGGGTGCATCAGTGTCAGTGCAAACTATCCGTCAACATTTTAATGAAATGAAACACTATGGCAGTAAATAATTACTTCACTGAGGACACATAGGTATAAAAAAGGTAGTCTGCAGTTTGCCAAAATGTATATGAGTAAAGGGGGCTTTACACGCAACGACATCGCTAACGAGATGTTACTAACGCTACCGAGAGTACAATAATCATAAACAATACAAGACACAAACAGGTACAGGAGGATAGAGGTCCCTGCCCGCGAGGGCTCACAGTCTACAAGGGATAGGTGAGGATACAGTAGGTGAGGGTAGAGCTGATAGTGCGGCGCTGTATCAGCTGAGGGTTATGGCAGGTTGTAGGCTTGTCGGAAGAGGTGGGTCTTCAAGTTCCTTTTGAAGCTAGCCAAGGTAGGGGAGAGTCTGATGTGTTGTGGCAGAGCATTCCAGAGTATGGGCTAGGCACGGGAGAAGTCTTGGATGCGATGGTGGGAAGAGGAGATGAGAGGGGAGTGGAGAAGGAGATCTTGTGAGGATCAAAGGTTACGTGCAGGTAAGTACCGGGAGACTAGGTCACAGATGTAGGGAGTAGACAGGTTGTGGATGGCTTTGTATGTCATGGTTAGTGTTTTGAACTGGAGTCGTTGGGCAATGGGAAGCCAGTCAAGGGATTGACAGAGAGGAGAGGTCGGGGAGTAGCGGGGAGACAGGTGGATTAGCTGGGCACCATAGTTTAGAATAGATTGTAGGGGTGCGAGACTGTTAGAAGGGAGGCCACAGAGCAGGAGTTTGCAATAATTCAGATGGGAGATAATAAGGGCATGTACTAGTGTTTTTGCAGCTTCTTGGGAAAGGAATGTACGGATCCGGGAAATATTTTTGAGTTTGAGGCGACAGGAGGTAAAAAGGGCTTAGATGTGTGGCTTGAAAGAGAGATCAGAGTCTAGGGTTACTCCCAGGCAGCGAGCGCGTGGCACTGGGGAAAGTGAGCAGCCATTGACATTAATGGATATGTCAGGTGGGGGGGTTGAGTGAGTAGGAGGAAAGACAATGAATTCTGTTTTGTCCATGTTCAGTTTTAGGAATCGAGCAGAGAAAAAGGATGAAATAGCAGACAGACATTGTGGGATTCTGGTTAGTAGGGAGGTGATGTCAGGTCCAGAGAGGTAGATCTGCGTATCATCAGCATAGAGATGATACTGAAAGCCATGGGACTCTATGAGCTGTCCCAGGCCAAAGGTGTAAATGGAGAACAGCAGGGATCCAAGAACTGAACCTTGGGGGACCCAAACAGATAGGGGGCGAGATGAGGAAGTGGTGTGAGAGTGGGAGATGTTGAAAGTTCGGTTGGATAAGTATGAGGAGATCCAAGATAGCGCCAAGTCTGTGATGCCCAGAGATGAGAGAATCTGTAGTAGGAGGGAGTGGTCTACTGTGCCGAAGGCAGATTTCAGCTATTTAACCCCTTCACGACCGCGGGCAGTAAAATTACGTCCTATTTTAACGTGACTTAACGACCAGGGACGTAATTTTACTGCCTAAACTTCATTTGATTGCCGTGGCCATAGCAACGGCTTTCAAATGATGTCCCCTGCTGTTTCTTACAGCAGGGGACCTTTGCTTGACCCCAGGGGGGGTGGCATCGCCACCCCCCATAGGCGATCGATGTGATTGGCTGTTCAAATCGGAACCGCCAATCACATTGATCACGCTGTTTTCGGCAAAAAAAAATGCCAAAAATAGTGTGATCTTGTAAAATCCAGCTAGGACCGGGGCTGCAGCAGCTCCGATCATTGGCTGGAAGCAAGCAGACACTGTGGCCCCCCCCTGCAGCACTGATTGGAGCGATCGTGCTATGACGCGCAATCGCTCCAATCAGTGTGCAGTGGGGCGGTCTGATCTGCCGGTGGCCGCCCTCCCCAGGCCTGTGCTGGTCTGGGGACCCTCCCCCAACATGTCTGCAGCGTGCAGCACTGGCTGGTACTAGTGGTACCACGCCACCGCTGCTGCTGCCGCTGCTGTCACGTCACGTCGCAGGAGCGGTGAGTATTGTGCTCACCTTGCAGCCCCTGCGCGCTTCCGTAATGGCCCCTGCTCGTGCCCCCTGCGATCTGCCCCCCCGACATCCCGATCTGCCCCCCCGACATCCCGATCTGCCCCCCGCCATCTCTATTCTGCAGCTCCTCCGGTATCCCTCCTCCCCTGCTCTCTTGCAGCCCCTGCGCGCTCCCGTAATAGCCCCTGCCCGTGCCCCCTGCGATCTGCCCCCCGCCATCCCGATCTGCCCCCCCGACATCCCGATCTGCCCCCCCACATCCCGATCTGCCCTCCGACATCCCGATCTGCCCCCCCCGACATCCCGATCTGCCCCCAGACATCCCGATCTGCCCCCAGACATCCCGATCTGCCCCCAGACATCCCGATCTGCCCCCAGACATCCCGGTCTGCCCCCCGACATCCCAGTCTGCCCCCCGACATCCCAATCTGCCGGCCTCCCCCGTGATCTCTATTCTGCAGCTCCTCCGGTATCTCCCTCCTCTGCTCTCCCCCTCCCCCTCTGCTGTCCCCCTCTGCTGTCCCCGTCCCCCTCTGCTGTCCCCCCGACGTCCTCTTACCTGTCTTCACCGGCCGATCACATCTGCCTCCATCGCTGGGTCCTTCTTCCTGGGTCTTCTGCTGAGCTGTCCAACTTCCTGCCTGCTGGCTGCTGCTGTAAAGCTGTTCCTTGCCTTCTGTTCCTCCTGCTAATCCTCTGGGCACTGTGAGTATAACTTTTTTTTTTTTTCTTTTTTTCCTCTATCCCCTGTCCATTTTTACACCTCATGCGTCCGTGCGTCCCGCCGAGCGCTGATCAGGGATGCAGATAACGTATCTGCATCCGTGGTCAGTTTTCGGCGGGACTTTTTTTCCCGTATTCCCGACGCTTTTTGAATCGCATCTGTCCGTGCGTCCCGCCGAGCGCTGATCAGGGATGCACATAACGGATCGGCATCCCTGCTCAATTTTTGGCGTGACAAAAAGCATCGGGGATACGGAAAAAAAAGTCACGCCAAAAATTGAGCAGGGATGCCAATCCGTTATGTGCATCCCTGATCAGCGCTCGGCGGGACGCACGGACTGATGCAATACAAAAAGCGTCGGGGATACGAAAAAAAAAAGTATCGCATCTGTCCGTGCGTCCCGCTGAGCGCGGATCAACATCCCTGCTCAATTTTTGGCGTGACTTTTTTTTTTTTTCCGTATCCCCAGCGTTTTTTGTATTTCATCCGACCGTGCCTCCTGCAGCGGCCGATCAGTGCACTGCGTCTGTGCGTTTGAAAAGTCAAATGGCGTTCCTTGTCTTCTGAGCCCCGCCATGCGCCCAAACAATTGATTTCCACCACATGTGAGGTATCTGCGTACTCGGGAAAAATTGCACAATACGTTTTATGGTGCATTTTTTCCTGATACCGTTGTAAAAAGAGAAAAAAAAAAAACTACCTTGTTGCTGCAAAAATTTTAAAAAAAAATTTAAAAAAAAATAAATAATTTTCACGGTTCAACGTTATCAACTTTCAGTGGAGCCCCTGGGGGTACAAGGGGCTCACTAAACATCTAGATGAATTCCTTGAGGGGTCTAGTTCCAAAATGGGGTAATTTGTGGGGGAGCTCCACTGTTTAGGCACCATGGGGGGGGGTCTAAAAACGTGACATGGCGTCCGCTAATGATTCCAATCAATTTTGCTGTCAAATGGTGCCCTACTCTTCTGAGCCCCGCCATGCGCCCAACAATTACTTTCCACCACATGTGAGGTATCTGCGTACTCAGGAGAAAATGGACAATACGTTTTATGGTGCATTTTTTCCTGATACCCTTGTGAAAAAAAAAGCTACCTAGTTGAAGCAACAGTTTTGTGGTAAAAAAATTTTTTTTCTTTTCACGGCTCAACGTTATAAACTTCTGTGAAGCCCCCAGGTGTTCAAAGTGCTCACCAAACATCTAGAAAAATTATTTGAGGGCTCTAGTTTCCAAAATGGGGTCCCTTGTGGGGGAGCTCCATTGTTTAGGCACCTCAGGGGGTCTTCAAACCTGACATGGCGTCCGCTAATGAGTGCAGCTAATTTTGCATTCAAATGGCGCTCCTTGCCTTCCGAGCACTGCCGTGTGTCCAAACATTTGATTTCCACCACATATGAGGTATCTGCGTACTCAGGAGAAAATGGACAATACATTTTATGTTGCATTTTTTCCCGATACCCTTGTGAAAAAAAAAGCTACCTAGTTGAAGCAACAGTTTTGTGGTAAAAAAAAATTTTTTTCTTTTCACGGCTCAACGTTATAAACTTCTGTGAAACCCCCAGGTGTTCAAAGTGCTCACCAAACATCTAGAAAAAATATTTGAGGGCTCTAGTTTCCAAAATGGGGTCACTTGTGGGTGAGCTCCATTGTTTAGGCACCTCAGGGGGTCTTCAAACCCGACATGGCGTCCGCTAATTAGTGCAGCTAATTTTGCGTTCAAAAATTGAAATGGCGCTCCTTGCCTTCCGAGCACTGCCGTGTGTCCAAACAATTGATTTCCACCACATATGAGGTATCTGCGTACTCAGGAGAAAATGGACAATACATTTTATGTTGCATTTTTTCCCGATACCCTTGTGAAAAAAAAGCTACCTAGTTGAAGCAACAGTTTTGTGGTAAAAAAATTTTTTTTTCTTTTCACGGCTCAACGTTATAAACTTCTGTGAAGCCCCCAGGTGTTCAAAGTGCTCACCAAACATCTAGAAAAAATATTTGAGGGCTCTAGTTTCCAAAATGGGGTCACTTGTGGGTGAGCTCCATTGTTTAGGCACCTCAGGGGGTCTTCAAACCCGACATGGCGTCCGCTAATTAGTGCAGCTAATTTTGCGTTCAAAAATTCAAATGGCGCTCCTTGCCTTCCGAGCACTGCCGTGTGTCCAAACAATTGATTTCCACCACATATGAGGTATCTGCGTACTCAGGAGAAAATGGACAATACGTTTTATGGTGCATTTTTTCCTGATACCCTTGTGAAAAAAAAAGCTGCCTAGTTGAAGCAACAGTTTTGTGGTAAAAATTTTTTTTTTTCTTTTCACGGCTCAACGTTATAAACTTCTGTGAAGTCCCCAGGTGTTCAAAGTGCTCATCAAACATCTAGAAAAAATATTTGAGGGCTCTAGTTTCCAAAATGGGGTCCCTTGTGGGGGAGCTCCATTGTTTAGGCACCTCAGGGGGTCTTCAAACCCGACATGGCGTCCGCTAATGAGTGCAGCTAATTTTGTGTTCAAAAATTCAAATGGCGCTCCTTGCCTTTCGACCTCTGCCGTGCACCCAAACAATTGATTTTTACCCCATATGGGGTATCAGCGTACTCAGGAGAAAATGCACAATAAATTGTAGGGTGCACTTTCTCTTTTCTCCCTTGTAAAAATGAAATTTTTATGGCTAAAGTAACATTTTTGTGTTAAAAAGTAAAATTTTCATTTTTTTCCTTCCACATTGCTTTGGTTCCTGTGACGCACCTAAAGGGTTAATAAACTTCTTGGATGTGGTTTTGAGCAGTGTGAGGGGTGCAGTTTTTAGAATGGGGTCACTTTTGGGTATTTTCTGTCACCTCGGCCTCTCAAAGTCACTTCAAATGTGATGTGGTCCCTAAAAAAAATATTTTGAAAATTTTGTTGGAAAAATTAGAAATTGCTGATGAACTTTGACCCCTTCTAACTTCCTAACGAAAAAAAAATTTCTTTCGAAAATTGCGCTGATGTAAAGTTGACAAGTGGGAAATGTTATTTAGTAACTATTTTGTGTGACATATCTCTCAGATTTATGGGCATAAATTTTCAAAGTTTGAAAATTGCGAAATTTTCCAAATTTTCGCACAATTTCCTAAATTTTCACAAATAAACGCAAAAAGTATTGGCCTAAATTTACCACTGACATGAAGTACAATATGTCACGAAAAAACAATGTCAGAATCGCCAGGATCCGTTGAAGCGTTCCTGAGTTATAACCTGTCAAAGTGACACTGGTCAGAATTGCAAAAAATGGCCCGGTCATTAGGGTGTTTTAGTGGCCCGGGGGTGAAGGGGTTAATACAAAGGATGGGCAATCAAATATTAAGATGTGGTTTTGTGTGAAATATAACAATACACGGGTAACTGCAATAAATACTGGGATAAACACTTCATTTCCTGGAATAATTTCAAGGGTGCCAAAGTGCCGCCCCCGTGCCAGCAGCCGGGCTGCTCGGATCCGGATCCGCGGTGGCTCGAGGGGTCTCCAGACCCTGGGGTCGTGCGGCCATTCAAATGAAGGGGGTATCTACAGGGGATTGTGTTAGAGTTCGTGACGCCACCCGTGGTATGTGGTAATTGGAGTACCACTGCTGCAGTTGGGAGTACCTGGGGTTGATGGAATGGGACAGCCAGGTGTTAGTACCCTCCACGGGAAGGGGGAATGCCCCGGGACTCGGAGATGGTGATTGGGGAGTGCCGCGGGGAGCAAAGGGGTCACTTGCGTACTCACTCAGTTCATTAAGCTGACACCGAAAACTGGATAAACCAAAGTTCTGGATACCACTGCTGCTGAGGGGAGCTAGTTCGGGTCCCATCCCCAATGGTGCTGCCTGGTGATCCGTGACCTTCCTCCTGGCACTAAGTTTACTTCTCTGTTGGTCCTGGTAGTATGGAACTTTCCGGGTCCCGCTCCCCACTATGGCTAAGTGTGGGAGCTTGCTCTCAGGGTTCACGCTTTGGATTTTCTGGACCGTTTGAGTGGAAAGTCCTATCCCCTTTGGTGCACTAGTACCCTGATTTTGGAGTGGGTGGAGAGTGGATCTTGAAGGCTCCGTTCTCGTTGGGTAAAATGTCAGGTTGCTTGAAGCTACTCCCTGACCTAGGGTCCACGTACCCCGTCGTGCCCTGGTCCCAGTCCGGTGATGGTGCAAGGCCGCCGACTTCCTCTTCGACAGTTCAGTGCCCCTTGCCACGATCCCCTGCGACCGGGGGTCCAGCTCCTCTAGGCCCAGACCACCGTCTGCCACCTAGATAGCTTCCTAGGAGCCCTGCTCCTGACCTCCTCTCTCTTTCACTTCCAACACACTTCTCCCTACTCCTGACACTCCTGGCCTCCACTAACCAACCCCCCAGGTGGGCGACCCTATTCCAATCAGGCCGGCCACTGGTGTGTTTGGTGGGTGTGGTGCAGAGTGTACCTAGGATTTGATTAGCTGATGTAGGCAACACCATGTAGTCGGGGACCCATAACCAAGAAGGAGGTGGATATTGCACGGGAGGGCAGATTGTGCAATACCTTGTGATAACCTGATAGTCCAGGGGCGTCACACCAACAGTTTCGGCCATGACTGTATGGCTCTGAATTTTAAAGTGCTGCGGAATATATTGGCAGTATAGAAATAAAAATATTAATGATTATTATATGGCTCCCACAAAGCTCTTACCTCAACATCATCAAGTGTGTCTGGAATTGCAGTGCCTTAAAATAGCATTCATACCTCATAAACATTTCCACATTTTTTCACATGACACCCACAAACATTTTATTGGGATTTAATGTGATGTATCAACACAAAGTAGTATTTGTGAAGTGTAAATTAAATTATACATGGTTTTCTAATTATTTTAAAAATATAAATCTGAAAATTGTGATATGCATTTTTATTCAGCCCCCTGTAGTCTGATACCTTTAAATAAAATCCTGTAAATTGAATCCACCTGGGTGTAATTTATTTTCAGTATAACTACAGCTGTTCTGTGTAGGCCTCAGAGGTTTGTTTGAGAACATTAGGGATCAAACAGCAACATGAAAACCAAGGAACACTCCAGACAGGTCAGAGATAAAGTTATGGTGAAGAGTAAAGCAGGATTAGAGTTTAAAAAATAGCCCAAGCTCTGAACATCTTATGGAGCACTGTTCAATTCATCATCCAAAATGGAAGGAATATGGCACAACTGTAAACCTGCCAAGGCATGGCCGTCCACCTAAAGGGATATGCCAAGCAAGGAGAGGTAGTGCTAATTAGTATTAGAAAAGCAGCTAAGAGGCCCATGGAGGAGCTGCAGAGATCCACAGCTCAAGAGGGAGAATTTGTCCACAGGACAACTATAATTAGTATATTAGTATAATCCATAAATGTGGCTTTTAAGGAAGAGTGGCAAAAAGAAAGACACTTTTAAAAGTAAACCATAAGATATCCCGTTTTCAGTTTGCAAAAAGCCATGGGGTGGACATAAATAGCATGTGGAAAAAAGTGCTTTTGTCAGATGAGATCATAAAAAAAGTTTTTGGGCTAAATGCAAAACACTAAATGTGGCAGGAAACCAACACTGCACATCACCCTGAAAAAACTTCCTTACCGCTACATATGGTGGTTGTAGCATCCTGCTGTGGGGAGGCTTTTCTTCAGCATTGACAGGAAAACTGGTCTGAGTTAATAATAAGATGGATGGAGAGAAATGCAAGGCAATCCTGGAGGAAAACCTGTTGGAGGCTGCAAAAGAGACTTGAGATTGAGGAGTAGGTTCACCTTCCAGCTGGACAACAACACTAAACATACTGTGACGCCCTGGCAAAACCAGGTAGTCACAGAGGTTGAACAAATCTCAGGTACAAATCTCCACTCTCCTTGGCTCACCAACACAAAAACTCACACCCAGGTGCACAACACCAGCCAGTAAAGCCTAGTCACCCCCCATGACAATAGGGACACACCAGTGGGCGGGACCAGGCGGATGGGAACGCCCACCTAGGGGTCTTGAGGTGTCCTGGGTGGGAACACAACAGTCAAAGTGAGGAGTCGAGTACTGACAGTTGACAGTAGAGGAGTGTGAAGTGCAGTGAGTCAGGGGTTGGGGCCCCTGGACTACCAGACTAGGTGGTAGATGGCAAGCAGGACAACAGGTGATGGAGATCCGGTCGCGGGAGACTTAAAGTGGACCGGGGCAGGGTTGTAGCCCGCCGGTGCCAACAGCGGGAATCCGGTCCGGAGGCCGTGCACAGTCGGGGTACCTGGACCCTAGGGCGAGGAAGGTTGCAAGCCCCTTGTCAATTGACCAACTGGGGACAAGGTTTCAGGCCTTGTTCTACAGAAGCCCAGAGAGCGAAACGGAAGCCCAACGCAGGGGATAGGGTGTCCGTCAGAACCCACAGAGATCCCAAGGGTCAGATTTCACGGGCCACAGCTCCTAACACACAGTACCGGGAGTGGACTTCCCCGTTCCAAGCGGAGTTGTTCCAGTGAAGACACAAACACTGAGTACAAGAGGAAGGGTCCCCTGTTTGCTACACCCGGGTGTGGAACCCGGAGGCGACCGGTCACTGGCAATTTGGTTTACCACTGGACTTTGTGTGCAATTCTTTAGAACTGTGAGTACACCAACCATCCCCGGTCCAACCCTGCATGGCCCTCTCTGCAATCACCATCCCCATTCACCTGGGCTCCGGGACTACACCTCCCCTACCCGTGGAGGGGATTCCATCCTGTTGCCCCGCTCCATCAGCCCCGGGTATCCCATCATCAGGCAGCGGCGGTGCTACCCACTCTCACCGCAACCCACGGGTGGCGTTACTGACAAATCAATCCCCTATAAATACCCCCTTCCCACGGTTGTGAGGACGGACGGCTGTACGAGCCTGGATTCTGGCTACCACTTGAGCCGCAGTAACGAACCTGGATCCGAGCAGCCCCTGCAGCAGCCCGGCCCCCGTATGCAACAATACTGCCATAGCTACAATGGATAGTTTAAATCAGACCATATCCATGTGTGTGAATGGCCCAGTCACAGTCCAGACCTAAAGGCCCTGTCACACACAGAGATAAATCTGCGGCAGATCTGTGGTTGCAGTGAAATCGTGGACAATCAGTGCCAGGTTTGTGGCTGTGTACAAATGGAACAATATGTCCATGATTTCACTGCAACCACAGATCTGCCAAAGATTTATCTCTGTGTGTGACGGGGCCTTAAGGCTATGTCTGCACTTTGTGTTTTTACCTGCGTTTCAGCAGCGTTTTGAACTGCAGCGTTTTCATGCCAAAATGCATGTGTTTTGATTTTCAAGCAAAGTCTATGGGAAATGGGGATTTCTTGTGCGCACTTTGCAGTTCAAAACGCTGTGTTTAATTTTAATTTTAGTTTAATTTTTTTTAATTTTAATTTAATTTTGGGCAAAACTTCTGCGTTCAAAGAAGCAGCATGTCAATTGTTTTTGCCATTTGGGCTGCGTTTTGCTAACATTGAAGTCAATGAGAAGTTGTAAAAAGCAAGCAACATCAAAATTCCAGCGTTTTACCTCCTTTTTGGCTGCAGAAAACATGCGTTTTGGACTACATAAACGCATGCGTTTATGACATCAAAATAATGGAATGATATGTGCCTTTACACACACACACATATAGTTCGACAATTAAATTAATGAAAAATATTAATTTATTGTTATTTTACTGATAATTAGTATAAAACCACTATAATTATATTAAATATAACTATTTTCGTTATGATTTAATTAATTATATTTGTTTTCTTTTTTTTCCTGTTTTCATAGTGTTTGACTGTTTAAACTTTATTTAGCAGTGTCTTTATGTTCAAAACGCATCTGTCTTTAAGCAATGGAAAAGCATGTAAAAAGCGCTAAAAACGCGGCTAAAACGCAGTAAAAACGCACGCGTATTTATCACGTTTCTGGCCTCAAAAGCAACTTTGGCAAAAGCAATTTCTGCCACAGGATGCGTTTAGAACTGCAACTACCTCAACGCAAAGTGCGGACACAGCCTAAATCCCATTGAGAATCTGCGACAAGATTTGAACATTGTGGTTCACAGATGCCTCCATCCAATCTCACTGAGCTACAGCTAGTTTGTAAAGACGAATGGGCAAACAAGTGAGCCTCTCGATGTGCAAAGCTGGTAGAGACATAATCCAAAAGACTCACAGCAGTAATTTTATCAAAAGGTGGTCCTACAAAGTATTGACTCTGGGTCTGAATACAAATGCGCTTCACAATTTTCAGACTCCTATTTAAAATATTTAGAAAACCATGTATCATTTCCTTTACACTTTACAAATACTTGCTACTTAGTGCTGGTATATCACATAAAATCCCAATAAAATACATTTTAGTTCCTTGATGTCACGTTAAAAAATGTGTAAGCGTTCACGGGGTGTGAATACTTTTTTAAAGCAGTGACCATGAATAGACAGAAAGATTTGCACAAGCCTAAAGGCCGCTTTACACGCTGCGACATCGCTAGCAATTGCTAGCCATGTCGAGCGCGATTGCACCCGCCCCCGTTGTTGTAACGATATGTGGTGATCACTGCCGTAGTGAACATTATCGCTACGGCAGCGTCACACGCACATACCTCTGCAGCGACGTAGCTGTGACCAGCGAACCGCCTCCTTTCTAAGGGGGCGGTTCGTTCAGCGTCACAGCGACGTCACAGCAGCGTCACTGAATAGAAAAGGAGGGGAGGAGATGAGCGGCCGGAACATCCCGCCCACCTCCTTCCTTCCTCCTTTTCCGGTGGACGCTGGTAAGGAGATGCTTGTCGTTCCAGCGGTGTCACACGTAGCGATGTGTGCTACCGCAAGAACGACAAACAACATCGTTACTGCAGCAGCAACGATATTTGGGAAGAGGGGGCATGTCACCGATGAGAGATTTTGAACGTTTTTGCGACTATTTAAAATCGCTCATAGGTGTCACACACAACAACATCGCTAAAGCAGCCGGATGTGCATCACAAAATCCGTGACCCCAACGAGATCGCTTTAGCGATCTCGTAGCGTGTAAAGCCACTTTTAATCTACAAAAGATCTGTAGTTAGTTCTCCAAGATGTTTGGCGTAACCTTCCTGCTGAATTCCTTCCAACGGTGTGCAAGTGTATATAGAAGAATTTATGTTTTGAAGGGAGAGTACATATTCCAGTTTTTAAAAAAAAAAACATTCTGTACTTATTGTATATTATACACATACAAATAGCGATTCTCTGTGAGGCCTAAGACACACGGCGAGAAAAACGGTGCGAGTGGAGTGCGATAAAACATCGCATTCCACTCGGACCAATATTAGCCTGTGTGTTAGCACACATGAGCAATTACCGGTACTTTCTCAGCCCTAATCGGACCGAGAAAACAATTGCAGCATGCTGCGATTGTAATGCGAGACTCTTTCTCTCACACCCATTCAAGTGTATGGGGCGAGAGAAAACTCGCACTGCATTCGCGGTACACCGGTGTACGCGAGTGCAGTGCGAGAACGGCAATAGTCGGCAACGGAGGAGAGAGGGAGATAAATCCCTCCCTCCCCTCTTCAGTGCCGGACCGCCCCCCGCAGCTGAGGACCGCTCGCACAGTCGGACCTCAGTCGCAGGGACACTAGCATGACACTCGGCTCTGCTGTACTGCCAGCGTGAGCCGAGTGTCATGCGAGGGGATCGCAGTAGATTCCCTTGTGGCCCCGGCCTTACTATTCCTCCAACACATCAGGAGAATAAAGGTCCTATTATTCTCCATTTATATTGCAGAATAGTTTTTTCACCAGTAGTGTAGATGCGCTGCTGAAACAGCCAAGTGGTTTACTACCCCAATATAATTCAAACTACAGCCGCACACACATGGCCACCTCTCCACCTCACCTCACATCCTTACCCATAGAAAATACTATATCTCATACTGTATAAACCAGGGGTCTCAAACTCGGCTGGGTGCCGCACAGAGGGAAAAAAATAATTTGGGGGGCCGCATTCTTTGCAGGACAAAGTGACATTTTTATTGGCACCGTATATTTTTTTTTTTTTACACACCTTTGGATAGTGCACTGATTTTGAACATTTTTCACTTGTTTATTATAACAAATGTGCACATTCTTTGTTTAAGTATAAAAAAATTATTTTGATGGCAAAAAAAAATGTCATCCATTATTTTGAGTTTTTTTTTACATTTTATCCCTTTCTTGTGACTAATAGTGTTACAATTAGCACTATATAGAAATTTTGGCCAACATCCTTTAGTAATGTTCCCCATGTTGTTGTAATGTGCCCATCCTTATCCCCTTCTAGTACTCTTATAGTAATGTTTTCCCATCCCTTTTCCCCTTGTAGCAATCTCCCTATCCTATAGTACTGTCCCCATCATATAGTTGTCCCATTCTGTAGTAATGTCCCCATCCTATACCGTAGTAATGTGCCAACCTTGTCCCCATCCTATTGTAATGGCCCCATCCTATAGTAATGTCCGCATCCTATAGTAATGTGCCAACCTTGTCCCCATCCTATTGTAATGGCCCCATCCTATAGTAATGTCCCCATCCTATAGTAATGTCCCCATCCTATAGTAATGTCCCCAGCCTTATCCCTATACTATACAGTAGTAATGTTTCCCATCCTTGTACCCTTGTAGCAATGTCCCTATCCTGTAGTACTGTCCCCATCCAATAGTATTGTGCCCATCCTTGTAATGCCCCCATCCTTTAGTAATGTCCCCAGCCTTATCCCTATTCTATAGTAATGTTTCCCATCCTTGTCCCCTTGTAGTAATGTCCCTATCCTGTAGTACTGTGCCCCATCCTAGTCCTCATCCTATAGCAATGTCCCCAGCCTTGTCCCCATCCTATAGTAATGTCCCGAGCCTTGTCCCCATTCTATAGTAATGTCCCCATCCTATAGTAATTTCCCCAGCCTTGTCCCCATCCTACAGTGCTGGCCAAAAGTATTGGCACCCCTGCAATTCTGTCAGATAATATTCAGTTTCTTCTTGAAAATGATTGCAATCACAAATTCTTTGGTATTATTATCTTCATTTATTTTGCTTGCAATGAAAAAACACAAAAGAGAATGAAACAAAAATCAAATCATTGATCATTTCACACAAAACTCCAAAAATGGGCCAGACAAAAGTATTGGCACCCTTAGCCTAATACTTGGTTGCACAACCTTTAGCCAAAATAACTGCGAACACCGCTTCCGGTAACCATCAATGAGTTTCTTACAATGCTTTGCTGGAATTTTAGACCATTCTTCTTTGGCAAACTGCTTCAGGTCCCTGAGATTTGAAGGGTGCCTTCTCCAAACTGCCATTTTGAGATCTCTCCACAGGTGTTCTATGGGATTCAGGTCTGGACTCATTGCTGGCCACTTTAGTAGTCTCGAGTGCTTTCTATCAAACCATTTTCTAGTGCTTTTTGAAGTGTGTTTTGGGTCATTGTCTGCTGGAACACCCATGACCTCTGAGTGAGACCCAGCTTTCTCACACTGGGCCCTACATTATGCTGCAAAATTTGTTGGTAGTCTTCAGACTTCATAATGCCATGCACACGGTCAAGCAGTCCAGTGCCAGAGGCAGCAAAGCAACCCCAAAACATCAGGTAACCTCTGCCATGTTTGACTGTAGGGACCGTGTTCTTTTCTTTGAATGCCTCTTTTTTTTCTTGTAAACTCTATGTTGATGGCTTTTCCCAAAAAGCTCTACTTTTGTCTCAGCTGACCAGAGAACATTCTTCCAAAACGTTTTGGGCTTTCTCAGGTAAGTTTTAACAAACTCCAGCCTGGCTTTTTGTGTCTCGGGGTAAGAAGTGGGGTCTTCCTGGGTATCCTACCATACAGTCCCTTTTCATTCAGACGCCAACGGATAGTACAGGTTGACACTGTTGTACCCTCGGACTGCAAGGCAGCTTGAACTTGTTTGGATGTTAGTCGAGGTTCTTTATCCACCATCCGCACAATCTTGCATTGAAATCTCTCGTCAATTTTTCTTTTCCTTCCACATCTAGGGAGGTTAGCCACAGTGCCATGGGCTTTAAACTTCTTGATGACACTGCGCACCGTAGACACAGGAACTTTCAGGTCTTTGGAGATGGACTTGTAGCCTTGAGATTGCTCATGCTTCCTCACAATTTGGATTCTCAAGTCCTCAGACAGTTCTTTGGTCTTCTTTCTTTTCTCCATGCTCAATGTTGTACACACAAGGACACAGGACAGAGGTTGAGTCAACTTTAATCCATGGCAACTGGCTGCAAGTGTGATTTAGTTATTGCCAACACCTGTTAGGTGCCACAGGTAAGTTACAGGTGCTGTTAATTACACAAATTAGAGAAGCATCACATGATTTTTCAAACAGTGCCAATACTTTTGTCCACCCCCTTTTTTATGTTTGGTGTGGAATTATATCCAATTTGGCCTTATGACAATTTTTTTTTCTATTTTTTTATTGAAGACAAATTAAATGAAGATAATAATACCAAAGAATTTGTGATTGCAATCATTTTCAAGAATAAACTGAGTATTATCTGACAGAATTGCAGGGGTGCCAATACTTTTGGCCAGCACTGTATAGTAATGTCCCCATTCTATAGTAATGTCCCCATCCAATAGTATTGTGCCCATCCTTGTAATGTCCCCATCCTTTAGTAATGTCCCCAGCCTTGTCCCTATTCTATTGTAACGTGCCCATTCTGTAGTAATGGGTGGGGGTGCGGTCCGTGGCGGCGGCTGAAAGGGGGCAGTGGCGGCAGCGGATCGGATGCAGTGATGGCAGCGGCTGAAAGGGGGCAGTGGCGGCGGATCGAATGCAGTGACGGTGTCGGCTGAAAGGGAGCAGTGGCGGATCGGACGCAGTGATGGCAGCGGCTGAAAGGGGGCAGTGGCGCTATAACTTACCGATCGCTCTCCATTCCTCAGCTTCCACGGGCGCCGGAGTGAAGCTGAGGGGAGCGGTCTCCGGCCCCAGATCCACAGTGATTGGAAAGATCGGTCACAAGACCGGTCTCTCCAATCAGAGCTGGGGGCAGGTGAAACAGAGGTCACCCAGCTCCAGCCAGTGATCAGGGCTACAGCAGCACTGATCATGGCTGGATTTCAACGTTTCAGCTAATTTTCAAACATTACAGTGGCTGTGACAAAGTAAATGGTAGTCTGAATAATAATTAATAATTTTATTCATTTATATAGCACTATTGATTCCACAGCGCTTTACATACATTGGCAACACTCCCCATTGGGGCTCACAATCTAGAGTCCCTATCTGTATGTCTTTGGAGTGTGGGAGGAAACTGGGAGTACCCGGAGGAAACCCACGCAAACACAGGGAGAACATACAAACTTCTTGCAGATAGTGCCCTTGGTGGGATTTGAACCCAGGACCCCAGCGCTGCAAGACTGTAGTGCTAACCACTGAGCCTCCATGCAGCTCAATAAAACATATAAAAGTTCTTACCAATGCACACTGATATGGTCGGTTTAAGATAAGTGCACAATAATGCACCTTTTACATGCCTGTTTCCACAGAATAAAATCATTGTATACAAACATAATTACTGGTTTATTCTGAACTTTGGCCTCGCACCATTTTCAATTATGGTGATTGACTGTTCATTCCGCTTGTACTCTTCAATGTTGTGTGTAACCGTTTGTACTATATGTAACAGACCATGAATGATTATTCCACTGGAGCTGAGGAGCTGAACAAGCCAAATATTTCACTAGTCTAATAAAAGGGTAAACTGAAAAGTTATACAGTTTTTCAATACACATTGTGTATTAACCTCTTCCCACCCTATGATGTACTATTGCATTTCATCATGTGCAGGTGGGATTGGAGGTGAACTGCATTCCTAAACAGCAGTTGTATTTGAAGGAGCAGGTGGCAGCTTTTAACAGGGGTGAACAAAGAAATCATGGGGTCCCATAGCAGAAATTCTAATTGCCCCCCCTTAAATAAATATCTCACAACTTTCCCCTTTCATTATACCCAGAAACTATGAAAACAGCAAAGGTGCCCCACAAACACTAATTGATATCCCCATAGTGAATTCCTCCAGAGTACCCTAAACATTCACAGTATAATTGTACCGCCCAAGGGCTTGGCCGGCTGCCGAGCCGCTCGGATCCGTGCTCGTCGGTGGGTGGCTCGAGCGCCTCACGGACCCGGGGGTCACGTCACTGTGAAAGGGGGGGGTGTTGGCGCGACACGTAGGGACTTCGGTGGGGAGGTCCACAACCGGAGCCACGGTTGTTTGTAGGGGATTTGAGTTTGTAATGGCACCCGTGGGTTGTGGTGAATAGATGGACACAACCGCTGCCGTTTACTAGGCTCCCGGGGACGGTGTTGCGCAGCTTGGTGTTGACCCCTCCATGGGTAGGGGGATGATGGTCCCGGGGGCCCGAGGGAGGTGCTGAGGCGGGGGGATGTATGATGCTGCTGGCATGTCGGTGCGATGCGGCACAGTGCGCGGCCCGAAGGCACTGTTGTACTTACTATCACAAACACGCTGGAGTTTCTGGTAAACCAAACAAGATGATGGACGGTGCCCGCAGCCAGCTGCGCTTTTCCCCTTGTCAGGTTGGTGGTTTCCGCCTTTCTCCTGCTATGAAGCAAGTTAGGATTCCTCATTTCTATCTTTGAGGTGTAGCAAGTTTCTCAGGCAGTGACGAGGTGTCTAGGTGTGTTAGGAACATCCCACTGCTACTTTTAGTGTTGTCCAATAGAAAGGGGCTTGCGGTCAGCTTGGTTGCCAACTACTCTTGTGGTTTTGCTTTTTGCTGATTAATGGGATTTTTTGTGATTGTCCACAGTTACCAGATCATAACAAATGGCCCTCACATAGCCTTCCACATAGTATAACTGGTACCACATTGTCATTTATATAATTTTATGAACCCCCATTGTCCTCCAAATAGTATAATGCATCCCATAGTGGTTCACATAGGATGCTGCATACCACTTAGTCCTCCATTTAGGAAAATGCACATCCCATAGTCCTCCATATAGTATAATAATATTTATTCACTTATATAGTGCTATTATTCCATAGCGCTTTACAGACATCAGCAACACTGTCCCCATTGGGGTTCACAATCTAAGGTCCCTATCAGTATGTCTTTGGAGCATGGGAGAAAACCGGAGAACTCAGAGAAAACCCACTCAAAAATAGGGAGAACATACAAACATCTTGCAGATGTTGTCCTCGGTGGAATTTGAACCCAGTGCTTCAAGACTGCAGTGCTAACCACTGAGAGACCATGCCACCCTTCATAATGCACCCTCTATAGTTCTCCATATCATACAATACATTCCCCATAGTCCTCCACATAGTGAAATTTACCCCATAGCCCTCCATATAGTATCATGCGCTCTATAGTCCTCCATATACTATACTGCACCCCATAGCCCTTCATATATTATAATGCATCCCATAGTCCTCCATATAGTATAACGCACACCCCATAGCCCTCCGTATAGTATCATGCACCCCATAGTCCTCCATATAGTATAATGCAGACAACTTAGTCCTCCATATAGTATAAAACACACCCCATAGTCCTCTATATAGTAAAATGTACTTCTATAGTCTTCTATATACTATAATGCACCTCACATAGTTCACAATATAGTAGAATTCACAACATACAGTATCATGCACCCCATAATCTTCTATATAGTAAAATGCACTCTATAGTCCTCCATGTCATATAGTGTACCCCATAGTCTTCCATATAGTATAATGCACACCTCATAGATCTCCCTATAGTATAGTGCACCCCATAGACCTCTATAAAGTATAATGAACCCTATAGTCCTCCATATAATAAAATGCACCCCATAGTCTTCCATAATGCACACCCCAAAGTCCTCCCTATAGTATAGTGCACCTTATAGTCTTCCATATAGTATAATGCACACCCCGTAGTCTTCCACATAGTATAATTCACACCCCTGTAACAATTCCTCTGTGCAGAGCATCTTGCACCCTAGGAGATGCTCTGCTATGTTTTCCTGTGCTAGTAGACAGTGCATGCTTTCATGCTGGTTCTGGGAGATGCTGATTGCTCAGGTGTTCCATCTTTTGGGTAATTCCGCTGCTTCTATAGTGAGCATGCTCTCCCAGAATCTTGCCAGTCATACTGTACATTCTCGTTCTGTTGTTGTGCTGTTGGCCTGTGTTCCTGCCTGCGCTCTGATCTTTGTTTCCTGATCCCAGACTGTTGTTTGACTTCTGTCTGCCAGCTTCCTGTTCATGTTGTGACCTCCTGGCTTTTGACCTTGGACCGTTACCTGACCACAAAGAAAAGCGAAAATTCTCAGCTCACATTCTCGTGCATAGGATCTATTGCACGGACACTGTAATGCCAGAGAGGGAAAAAATAGAAAAAGTGGAAATCCATCAACCGACCTTCTAAAAATGCAAAATTTATTATCAAAATATTAAAAAAAATCAATAAAGCTGCAGTACAAAATCCAGAAAACTAGCAGGAATCAAAAACAGACGCGTTTCGGAAACTATTCCTTAATCATTGTTTCTGAGACAACTTGGGTTAGTGGCGTTATACGTCACATCCCATTAGTCATGTGTAAGAAATACACCAATCAAAGGGGTCAGAAAACAAACTATGAAACACATGAAAAAGGGAAAATATCTGAGATAGAAAAGAAAGAGAAAGAACATTATAAAGAAAATAATACATGTGAACAATGAATAAAATGTAATGAAATCCAGAGAGAGAATTATACATTATAGTAAAAGAGCATCTTGCTTAATGTTCATACCTTGCGGACTTCTAATATGTAAAATAAACATCCACAAGGCTTCCCGATTCAAAAGTTTTCTTTTAGTTGTTTCAGAAACAATGATTAAGGAATAGTATTCGAAATGCGTCTGTTTTTCATTCCTGCTGGTTTTCTGGATTTTATACTTCCACTTTATGGATGTTTTTTAATACCTTAATAATACATTTTGCATTTTTAGAAGGTCGGTTGCTGGATTTCCACTTTTTCTATTGTGACCTGACCACGTCTCAGTTTTCTCCTTGAATAAATCATGTGCCTTCCCGGAATTATGACCCTCAGATCGTGACCTGACTCTGCCTCTGTGTACTCCCTGTGTCTATAAGTGTTCTCCTGTTACCAGACCCCGGCTTTCCTAACTACTCTACCCGTAAGTAGTGACTAGCATCACAACCCCCTAGTTCTTAGTATAGTATAATGCACACCCCATAGTCTTCCATATCGTATAATGCACCCCGTAATCTTCCATATAAAATTATACACACCCGATAGTCCTCCATGTAGTATAAAGCACCCCCCCATAGTCCTGCATAATATAATGCACACTATAGTCCTCCATATAGTATTATGGCCACCACATTGTACTAACTGAATTTTATTTATTTTTTTAAATGCTCACCTCTTCTCATTCTCCAGCTGGTCGTGTCTCCATGGAGAGTGTTCTACCGCTCTGCAGATCTTGACACAGCGGGCGTTCTGTAGTAACGTCATTGTGTGCGCTGCACTGACACGTCAGATCTCAGCGTGAGAAAGATGGAGGAGGCAGCTCCCTCTTTCATCATTGCTTTCAACGGCATCCAGGATACTGACACAGTTGAACGTGAGATAACAGGTGGAGGTGCTGGCACCGGACCCCCCTGATCCATGGACCCCATAGTGGCTACGTGGTCTGCTGTCATTGGCGATACACCACTTTAATAATTAGATGTCATTGTCAATAACGACCACCACATTTATATAGTTGACAGAGGAAGGGGGGCTCCTTCTTTTCTCCCCATAGGCTAGCCGTGATGAAATCATGGGGTGCTGATAGTTTCTATGACATAAGTAACAATTTTACATATAGTTTTTGTTTCCAGGTGTTGCGTTTTCCTAATTCTTTGTTCCTAAAATGAATAGAAAAGAATATTATTGCCCCAAATCTTTACTTTTGTGGTCGGTGTAAAGTGCAGGCCACTGGTGGACCCCTTGGCAGGGTGCTGATGCCACCACTACACATTAAGTTAAGGCTCATAAAACAATTTGTCATGGCTCTCGATAAGGAGTTGACAGCTTTCAAGTACCTCCAAGATCTATTCCTTAAGCTGTTTGAGGCAAAGGTCAATGCTGGTGTCTTCGTCTACCACAAAATTAGAAGATCATAGAGTTCAGGGAATTTCCCAAGAAGCTGAATAGGAAGCAGAATGCAGCTTGGAACAGTTTAGTCGCAGTGGTTCACGGCTTACCCTGGAATCACAAGGATGAAAACTATGCACAGCTGGTACATAAAGAACTATGCTGCAGTGGGCTGCAGGATGTCACTCAAGGTCCATATCCTTGATGCCCATCTTGATAAATTCAAAGAGAACATTGGAGCTTATTCAGAGGAGGAAGGCGAATGCTTTCACCAGGACATAATGAACTTTGAATAATATTACCAAGGACAGTATGACGACAACATGATGGGAGACTATATTGGAGGACTGATTTCTGAAAGTGATATACAGTTACAAATCCTGAAAATATACTAATTTTGAGCATTGATTGAATTTCATAATAATTGCATATTTTTAGTGAAATGTTTATTGTTTCTATGATAAAACACAAGTACAAATTAAAATGTTGTCTTTTAACTCAATAAATACAAAACTAGTGTGACGCCCTGGACTAGCCAGGTCGTCCCAGGTAGTCCCGTGCACACACACACACACACCCTCCCCTTAGAAAGGTGACAGCAGCCAAACTACAAACCTCTGTCACCACCCTCCGGGTTTGATGTTCACACCAGGGGGTGGAGCCAGGTGGTTGGCTCCACCCACTCACAGGCACGGAGGCGGGAAACAGTGGAGATGAGTTTTAGCTTTGACAGTGGAAGGAAGTGAGGAGATTCAAGTTCAAGGGCAGGCCCGTGCTCAGGCCTGCCAAAATCTACACTAGGTGTCTGGGTTGGAGCCCAGTCACCTCTGGCAAAGAGGCAGACGGTGGTGGCCGACTGCAGGAGCTGGGATTACAGCCTGTGGAACCGTAGGGACCGGGGTCGGGCGGTGCCCCGCCGGTACCGAACCAGGGAGCCGATTGGAAACCGGAGCACCAGGAGGGTTGCTTTTTTTAGGAGTCTTTTGGCCGTTTTTACTGCGGACTCTGCTTTGCCATTACTCTGTGGATATCTTCGAGAAGACATCTGGTGTTCAAATTCCCATCTCTTGCTGAAAGTTTTAAACTCTTCTGAAGTAAACTGAGCAGCATTGTCAGAGAACACGATATCTGGAATGCCATACCTGGCAAAATGGGCCTTGAGTTTTTTAATCACTGTTCTCGCTCTTGTGTCCTGTAACAAATTAATCTCCCAAAAGTTAGATAAATAGTCCACTGTGATCAGGTATTCTTTGTCATTCCATGTGAACACATCTGTTCCAATTTTTGACCAAGGCCTCTGTGGAATTTCATGAGGTTGCAATGTCTCCTTCTGTTGCTTATCACTGCAGGATGCACATATTTCACATTGTGCTATATAGTTTTTAATGTGGTCATTCATTCCTGGCCAATAAATAGATTCTCTTGCTTGCCGTAGACATCCTTCCCTGCCTAAGTGAGAAAAGTGCAGTGTTTCCAGTATGTCTCTTCTGAGTGCTTCTGGTATAACAGCTCTATCTCCTTTAAAGATGATTCCTTGCTGCACTGACAGTTCATCTCTTATGTGGAAAAATGGAGAAACTTCTCTGGGCGCATGCTGCTTGTATTTTGGCCAGCCCTGCAAGATGACAGTCTTTAATATCTGGAGAATTTTATCCTTCTCTGTACAAGTCTGTATTTGCTTAAACTTGTCTTTTGACACTGCCAGGTAGTCACACATATTGATGGTTTCAATTTAATTCTCCTCATCATTTGTGACAGGTAGGTATGCTCTGCTTAGAGTATCTGCAATCAGTAAGTCTCTTCCTGGACAGTAACAGATGTCAAAATTGTATTTCTGAAGTCGTAACAGCATGCGCTGTAGTCTCTTTGGGGCATTTAGTAGTGGTTTCTTTGTAATGCTCTCCAATGGCTTGTGATCAGATTGCACTGTTACTCGTCGACCATAGGTGTACTGGTGAAACTTCTCCATCCCAAATACCACAGCCAGTAACTCCTTCTCAATCTGAGCATATCCCTGCTCTGTTGTTGAGAGGGCTCTGCTTGCAAACGTGATTGGCTGTTTACTCTGCATTAGTGTAGCTCCAAGGCCTTTTTCTGAAGCATCTCACATTGTACCACCACTTCTCGATCTGGGTCGAAATACTTCAGGGTTGCTGCATCTGCAATAGCCTTCTTTACTGACCGGAAAGCAGTTTCCTGGTTTTCTGTCCATTCCCAGAGCACATCTTTGTGGGTTAGCTGTCTCAGTGGCTCACACATATCTGACAGATGCTTGCAAAATTTGGAGAGATAATTTACCATGCCCAGAAATCGTTGTACTCCACACACATCAGTTGGGGTTGGCAAATCTTGAATTGCTCTCACCTTTTCTGGATCCACTTTTACACCATTTGAGGTCAGAAGATGTCCAATATATGCAACTTCTGTCATTTTCAGTTTGAATTTGTCCACGTTCAGCTTTATTTGTTTTGCTCTACATCGGTCCAAAAATTGTATCATCTTCTGATTATGATCCTTGATTGCATATTCCATATCTTCACCTTCTCCCACTATAAGGATATCATCTGCTATTGTTTTTACTCCAGGATGTCCTTCCAAAGCATGCATCAATTTCTGCTGGAACATCTCCGGAGCAGGTTTTAGTCCCATGGGCAGTCTCAGCCATTTATAGCGTCCAAATGGTGAAGAAAATGTCAATAAACTTGATTCTTCAGTCAGTTCCACGTGCCAGAATCCATTTTTTACATCACATACAGAAAATATTTTAGCCTTTGATAGATCTGGGAGAATATCATCCAATGTTGGCATCGGGTAATGATTTCTTTTCAGCGCCTTGTTGAGTGGCTTCGGATCAATGCATATTCTTAACTTGCCTGATGGTTTCTGCACTATGACCAAACGGCTGATCCAATCTGTGCTCTTCTGGACTGGTTCTATCATGCCTCTTTTCTGTAAATCTTGTAGGTCTACTTTCAGTGGTTGCATTAAAGCTACAGGCACCCTTCTTGTAGGTAATCTGGTAGGCTGCACGGTTTTATCAATTTCTAGCCTGTATTCACCTTCAAAACACCCATCACCTTCAAATAAATCAGCATACTCCATTTTTATTTTTTGAAAGTCCAAATTGCGCTCTGCATTTAGTTTGGGATTTGGTATATCCTGGGAAACTTCAACAGACATAATGTTCTGCGACTGTACTTTTATTAAGTCCATTGCCTGCACTGCTTTTACTCCCAGTATTGGTACATGGTTCCCACCATGCAGCACGGTAAATTCAGCTCTGTAACTTTTCCTGTTACATGGGTTCCGTAGTTTGAGCTTACATGTCACCATAGGTTTCAGAACACTTTTGTTGTACATCACCAGTACCTTGTCCGTTGGCTCAATGGAAACCTGTTTGTTCAGCAGAGCACTTGGAATTACATTGCAGCTTGCTCCACAATCCAGCTGAAATCTAATGGGCTTCTCATCCAACAGGAAGGTTGCATAGAGCTGCTTGGCATCCTTGACTACTGGCTGCCTGATTACATTGACATTCTCTGTTGCAGGTTGCAGCTGTAGCCATGTCCTCTGCACTGTCAGTGTCTGGTGTCACAGTGTGGACCTGTCCATGCTGTTTGCTTATTCCCAGCCTGCAGACAGCTGAGAAATGATTCTTCTTGCCACATAACCTGCAGGTTTCGCCATATGCTGCACACTTGGTCTTGTCTCTCTCATGTCTCTTGACACAATATTTGCAGTGGATTGTGCTTATAGGGGAGCTTGGTCTTGTCTTTCCTCTCATAGACACTGTATGTACCTCATCAGCATCATCATTCTCACTGGTGCCTGCCATCATCTTCAGGCTGCGCTTTGTCAGCTCTGCAGCCCTGCAGATTTGCATGGATCTCTCTAAGGTCAGCTTTTCGTCTCTGAGTAACCTTTCTCTGAGGCGAGTATCCATAATGCCACATACAATTCTGTCTCTTATGAGGCTCTCTCTGATTTCCCCAAAGCCACATGTTGCAGCCAATGTCCTCAGCTCTGTCACATATCTGTCTACATTTTCACCATCCGCCTGTTGTCTTGTGAAAAACTTGTATCTCTCCACAGTCTCATTTCTCTTGGGGTCACAGTGCTTATCAAATGCCTCCACAATGTCTGCTAGGACGAGGTGGTCTGTGTCTGGCAGTAAGGTCTGGGCTAGTTCTCTGCCTTTTTCCCCAATTAAGTAATAAAACAGATTTACTTTACGTTTGTCATCACTGGGGGCCACTGTCAGATGTACATACAGAGTAAACTCCTCTTTCCAGTGCCTCCATGTCTGGGATAGATTACATGATGAGACATCCAGTTTCTGAGGGGGCTTCAGACCAGTCTCCATCTTGTATAATGACAGGAAATCTGTACTCACAGTTGCTATGATGTTCTGTACAGTCCCAGTCTCACACACAAGCTCTGAGGATTTGCAGGAGTCACATGAAGGTTCTGTGCCCAGCTGCCACCATGTTCTGTTTGCTGTGTCTCTCAGTAATCACACTCAGTGGAGATCTTCAGGCTGTTTGTTAGGTGGTATTGTCAGCCATTACATCTCTCTCTGCTGCCTGCACTCTGTCTGCAGTACCCGCGAGTTCCCACTTGCTTGTGGTGAACACATACAAGTAGTGAGACCCCTAGAGGCCCCTAGAGGCCATACAGCATATACATATTGCTACAGGGTACTCGGACCCAGTACGAGGCCCAGAAACAACTAGGCTAAGTCGAATCAACTGATTGAGGACTGGACTTTAGGACCTTTCCCACACAAGACCCGACTGAAGACAACAGCCCAACCATTAGGGTAAAGCTACCGCCAAGGCATAGAGACTCAAGAGGCCAGCGTCTGCGGGCACATAGGGCTCTCCCGACATACAGCAAGCCGAGGAGTGGACTACCATTGCTTAGGCATAGGAGTCATAACGTTTACACTAAAGAGGTGCAGGAAAAAGGCAGAAACCACCAACCTGTTAAGGGGAAGCAGCAGCCGGCTGCGGGCACCGTTCATCATCTTGTTTGGTTTACCAGAGACTCCAGCGTGTTTTAACATAGTGAGTACACCTGTGCTTTCGGGCCGCGCACCGCGCCGCACCGCACCAGCCCCCCAGCATGCATTTATCCCCTCGCCTCAGCACCTCTCTCGTGCCCCATCCCACGGAGGGGGTCAACACCGTTCCTGGGAGCCTAGTCAATGGAAGCAGTGGTGTCCATCCATTCACCACAACCCGTGGGTGGTGTCACAAACTTAAAACACCCTACAAACCACCGCTCCAGCCGTGGACCTCCCTACCAAAGTCCCTACGTGCAGTGCCAAACCCCCTTTCAGAGCGACGTGACCCCCGGGTCCGTGGAGAGCTCGAGCCACCCACCAACGAGCACGGATCCGAGCAGCTCGGCAGCCGGCCAAGGCCCGGCGCGGTACACTAGCGTAGGCCATTGTCACAAAATCAAAGTTCATGAGGAATGTTAGTGATTTCACGTTTATATGTGAGCAGTTGAAATATAACAGTTAGAACTGTGTTACATAGTGTGACAAACTGTGGCTTAATGGCCTCTAGGTCTGCCAGCTAATAGGCCAAATGTACCAGTAGTAATACACTGAAATACAGAAGTATTGCAGTATATTTTAGTATTATCACAGATCTGCAAGGATAAAATTGTTTGAAAAGTAAGATGTGATTTTTATATACCTTTGATCTCTGAATTCAGTAAAAATATCAAAAAAAATTCCATAGTTTTTTCACAAACACTGAAAAGGAATTCCTTCCAAACTTTTCTCATGACGGTGCTCTAGTGGATTGTAGTGATGTGATGTCCCTGGTGGATAGAAAAATGTAATATTAAGTACAATGTGAGAGAGTGGAAACTCTATTGATTTATCCAAAAAACGCCTGAAAGCTGCTACTGCACAATCACAGCATGTATATTTCTGTGCCTGTAGGCCATTCTGTATATTTGAAGGAAAGCTATGAGAATTTAGAGTTTATTCTAAAAAAAAACCCTCAATTACGAGGATCAAGGATGGTCAATACCATGTTTTTCCAAAAATAAGACCACCCCCAAAAATAAGTCCTAGCAGGGATTTTCAGCATTTTCGGAGCAAGGCTTAAATATAAGCCCTACACCTGAAAATAAGCCCTAGTCGCGGATCAATAATGAAGTGTCCGTGCAGCTAAAAAAGATAGATACTGCAGGACACTTCATTGTAGATAGCAGACACCCCGCAATCACACTCACCCGACGCTGAGTGGCAAGACCTGCAGTGATCTCACACCCGCACACATGAGCTCTCACACACAATCAGATCTCACACACACACACCAGATCGCACACATCATCAGATAACACACATAATCAGATCGCACACACAGACATCGGATCACACACACAAACATCGGATAGTACAAACATCGGATAGCACACACATCACCACATCCAGAGACACCAATCTCTTCTCGCCGGCAGAATCCTGAGAGGCTGTGCGGTGAAGCGCAAGGACCCGCAGAACAGGACCTGCAGCCAGACACTTGACTTCCTCCATCATTCCCTGCGTCCGGAAGTGCTGGATGTGATGTGTGCAATCTGCTGTGTGTGCATGCGTGTGCGCGATCGGCTGTGTGTGTGTGCGATCGGCTGTGTGTGTGTGTCTGCGATCTGCTGTGTGTGTCAGCGTGGCAGCCAGGAGCAGGGAAGGACGGTGTGCAGCACCCACCGGAGATCACAGGAGAACCCGGGAGCCAAGCAGACATCCGGGTCTGGTGAGTATGAGTCTCCTGGGAAGTGGGGGGACTGTCTTTTTGGGGGGTAAAGTTACCCCCCAACCGTGTTTCTCCAAGAATAAGACCTCCTCCAAAAATAAGCCCTAGTGCTTTTTTTTGGGGGGGGGGGGAAATATACAGTGTCTTATTTTTGGAAAAACACAGTATGTGGTGATCTGAAAGTTCTCTCTTTGCTCCTTGGGCAGCAATGAAGATACATGAAGCACCCATGCTTTTTATATGAATGTGACAGCCAAGATAGGACTCATAGCTGGAAACAAAAAGTTGGCAAAAAGAACATCTTTGCAACCTGGACTTAAGAACAAAGTTGCAGAAAGTTTAGCTGATCCCACTAAAGTTCTCCAGCCACCACTCCACATTATGCCTGGACTAGTGAAGCAGTTTGTGAAAGCTCTACTGAAAGAATGAGAGACTTTTAAGTACCTAAAAAAACTATGAAAATATGACAACACATTTTTTTTTTGCTTTTTAAAAACTATTTTTATATTTTTATCCCATCAATGATAGACCTACAGTGTATGTAAAAGTTTGTGCACCCCTGGCCAAAATTACTATTATTGTGAACAGTTAAGCAAGTTGAAGATGAAATGATCTCTTTATGAAAAGGCATAAAGTTAAAGGTGACACAGTTCCTTTATATTTTAGGCAAAAAAAATATGTCTTCATCTTTTACATTTGAAAAATTACAAAAAGAATGATAGACCAATGCAAAAGTTTGGACACCCTTAGAGATTTGTGTGCTCAGATAACTGACCAAGGTTTCAGACCTTAATTAGCCTGTTAGGGTTATGGATTGTTCACTATCATCATTAAGAAAGGCCAGGTGATGCAAATTTCACAGCTTTATAAAAAGTCAGCCTCCTCTATCCTTGTGCCAAAAAACAACAACCATGGGTTCTTCTAAGCAGCTGCCTAGCACTCTGAAAATGAAAATAGTGGAGGCCCACAAATCAGGAGAAGGCTATAAGAAGATAGTAAAGAGTTTTTCAAGTTGCCCTTTCCTCAGTTTGAAATTTAATTAAGAAGTAGCAGTTAAGGCTGCTTTCACACCTCCGGTTTTAGCAGAGCCGGCCAATCTGGCTCTAAAACCTATGCAACGGATGCGGCGACAAAACCGCATTCTTTGCATAAGTTTTTTACATGTGGCCCGTCCGGTTTTTGCCGCTTGCGGCAGGCTACTGAGCATGCACAGTGGAAAAAATGCATGCAGCGGCCGGATGCGGTGTTTGCCGCAGGACGCCGCATGCGGCGCGATGCGTTTTTTTTTGCTGGACAAAAAAACGTGCTAGGCAACGTTCCATCCGGCTGCCGCATTGGCTAAATCTGCCGCATGCGGCAAAAAACGGACGGAACGCAAGCCCATGTGGCACAATACGGCACTAATGTAAGTCTATGCAAGAAACCGCAATCGGCGGCAAAAAAAAAAACGGTTGCATTTTTTCTGGAAAGCGCCGGATTGTGCCGCACAGGAAAAACCGGATGTGTGAAAGCAGCCTAACAGGAACAGTGGTGGTCAAGATAAGGTTGGAGAGATCAAGCAAAATTTCTGTGAGAGCTGCTGGTAGGATTGCTAGAGGGGCAAATCAGAACCACTGCTTGATTGCAGAAGACCTTTAGAAAGATTTAGCAGAAATATGGCGTTCATGGAAGAGTCATCAGAAGCAAATCTCTTCTGCATCCTCACCATAAAATTCAGCATCAGAAGTATGCAAAAGAACATCTAAACAAACCTGATGCATTTTCGGTACAAGTCCTTTGGATTGATGAAATTAAAACAGAACTCCTTGGCCACAAAGATGAAAGGTACTGTATGTGTGTAGAAAAAAGGGCACAGAATTTCAGGCAAAGAACATATTGCCAACCAGTAAGCATGGGGTGGATTAATCATGCTTTTGGGTAGTGTTGCAGCCAATGGCACAGGAAATATTTCATGGTTAGAGGAAGGAATGGATTGAATGAAATTTCAACAAATTCTTGATGCAAACATACCACCTTCTGTAAAAAAGCTAAAGTTGAAAAGAGGATGACTTCTACAAATGGATAATAATCCTAAACATATGTCAATATCCAGAATAGACTACCTTAAAAGGCACAAGCTGAAGGTTTCACAATGACCGTCACAGTCACTGATCTAAACATCATCATTAAAAATCTATACCTAGACCTCAAAATAGCAGTGCATACAAGACATCCCAGGAATCTCATAGAAGTGGAAGACATTTCCAAGGAAGAATGGATGAAAATCCCTCAAACAAGAACTGAAAGACTCTTGTCTGGCTACAAAAAGCACGAAACACAAACAAAGAGATACTGCAACACTCTGTAAGCCCTAAGACATATGCAAAAATAGAATAGATGAAATTTATACTGCATAAATACTATATAAAATATACTTAGAAAATTAAAGGTTCTTTGCACAAAAATTGGCCAATTCTCATAGGCGAATCAACCGCAGCAAGGTGACCTTTCTTAGGCTGTGTGCACACGTTGCATTTTTTACCGCGGAAACGCTGCGTTTAGAACCGCAGCGTTTCAGTGGCAAATTGCATGCGTTCAGCTTTCCCAGCAAAGTGTATGAGAAAGCCGAAAAATCAGTGCACACACTGCGTTTCTAAACGCAGCGTTTTGGATGCCAAAAATCGGTGCGGAAAGAAAAGCAACATGTCACTTCTTTTGTGCGGTGTGGCTGCGTTCTCTCCCCCATTGAATCAATGATGTGGGTCAGAATGCAGCTACACCGCAGTGAGCTGCTTTTTTGTTGCGGTCCGCGGGCTTTGTCGGCATGCCAGAACGCAGGCATTTACCTGGAAGTGAGGTCAAGAGGTTTCCTGTTGACCTCACTTCCTGGCAAAGTCCTGGAAAGCCCCCGGTGTCGCCAAAGTGCCCGCCCCGACCCCCGACCACCCTCCCGAAAATCCAACATGGCCGCGCGCACAGTAGCGCACCGGCCGCCGTGCTCCTATGATTTCTGTCGCATGTGCCTTGAGACATGCGACAGAAAAATGCCCCCCAGGCCCTGCCAGGTCACCCCCTATTCCCCCCGGTATTCCCCCTTACCTGTCCGGTCGCAGCGCTGATTCCCCGCGGCCCCCTCCTCCTTCACAGTGCACGCTGGCCGGTCACATGTGCAGAGCAGCTGACAGCCAGCACTGTGTTCAGAGAGCTGTGCTGGCTGCTCGCACTCTGCAGCTGTGACCCAGGGAGAGTGGGTGCAGATTTTTGGCACCCACTCTCCTCAAATGGAGGGTCTGCCCTCCTAGAAAATGGGGGATACGTTCCCTGAACGTGCCCCCATATTCTAGAAGGTCCAGAGGCGACGTGGGACGTCCAAATGGATTTCTGCGGACCCATTTTTTTTCAGATTTTTTTATTAAATTGGAGAACAAGGGAATGATTTGGGGAGTGTTTTTTCTAATAAAAAATTTGTCATTTTTTTTTGCTGTTTACTGTCAATTAGTTACAGTGCCTACAAGTAGTATTCAACCCCCTGCAGATTTAGCAGGTTTACACATTCGGAATTAACTTGGCATTGTGACATTTGGACTGTAGATCAGCCTGGAAGTGTGAAATGCACTGCAGCAAAAAAGAATGTTATTTCTTTTTTTTTTTTTTTTTTTTTTTAAATTGTGAAAAGTTTATTCAGAGGGTCATTTATTATTCAACCCCTTAAACCACCAGAATTCTGTTTGGTTCCCCTAAAGTACTAAGAAGTATTTCAGGCACAAAGAACAATGAGCTTCACATGTTTGGATTAATTATCTCTTTTTCCAGCCTTTTCTGACTAATTAAGAACCTCCCCAAACTTGTGAACAGCACTCATACTTGGTCAACATGGGATAGACAAAGGAGCATTCCAAGGCCATCAGAGACAAGATCGTGGAGGGTCACAAGGCTGGCAAGGGGTACAAAACCCTTTCCAAGGAGTTGGGCCTACCTGTCTCCACTGTTGGGAGCATCATCCGGAAGTGGAAGGCTTATGGAACTACTGTTAGCCTTCCACAGCCTGGACAGCCTTTGAAAGTTTCCACCCTTGCCGAGGCCAGGCTTGTCTGAAGAGTCAAGGCTAACCCAAGGACAACAAGGAAGGAGCTCCGGGAAGATCTCATGGCAGTGGGGACATTGGTTTCAGTCAATACCATAAGTAACGTACTCCACCGCAATGGTCTCCGTTCCAGATGAGCCCGTAAGGTACCTTTACTTTCAAAGCGTCATGTCAAGGCTCGTCTACAGTTTGCTCATGATCACTTGGAGGACTCTGAGACAGACTGGTTCAAGGTTCTCTGGTCTGATGAGACCAAGATCGAGATCTTTGGTGCCAACCACACACGTGATTTTTGGAGACTGGATGGCACTGCATACGACCCCAAGAATACCATCCCTACAGTCAAGCATGGTGGTGGCAGCATCATGCTGTGGGGCTGTTTCTCAGCCAAGGGGCCTGGCTATCTGGTCCGCATCCAAGGGAAGATGGATAGCACGGCCTACCTGGAGATTTTGGCCAAGAACCTCTGCTCCTCCATCAAGGATCTTAAGATGAGTCGTCATTTCATCTTCCAACAAGACAACGACCCAAAGCACACAGCCAAGAAAACCAAGGCCTGGTTCAAGAGGGAAAAAATCAAGGTGTTGCAGTGGCCTAGTCAGTCTCCTGACCTTAATCCAATTGAAAACTTGTGGAAGGAGCTCAAGATTAAAGTCCACATGAGACACCCAAAGAACCTAGATAACTTGGAGAAGATCTACATGGAGGAGTGGGCCAAGATAACTCCAGAGACCTGTGCCGGCCTGATCAGGTCTTATAAAAGACGATTATTAGCTGTAATTGCAAACAAGGGTTATTCTACAAAATATGAAACCTAGGGGTTAAATAATAATTGACCCTCACTTTTATGTTGAAAATTTATTAAAATTTAACTGAGCAACATAACTTGTTGGTTTGTAAGATTTATGCATCTATTAATAAATCCTGCTCTTGTTTGAAGTTTGCAGGCTCTAACTTATTTGCATCTTATCAAACCTGCTAAATCTGCAGGGGGTTGAATACTACTTGTAGGCACTGTATGTCTGGTATCTGATAGACGCCGTGACATCACTAATTGCTGGGCTTGATGCCAGGTGACATTACACATCTGGTATCAACCCCATTTATTACCCCGTTTGCCAACGCACCAGGGCGCGGGATGAGTTGGGGCGAAGCGCCAGGATTGGCGCATCTAATGGATGCGCCACTTCTGGGGCGGCTGCGGCCTGCTATTTTTAGGCTGGGAAGAGTCCTATAACCATGGCTCTTCCCACCCTGAGAATACCAGACCCCAGCTGTCAGCTTCACCTTGGCTGGTGATCTAATTTGGGGGGACCCCACGTTATTTTTTTATTTAATTCTTTATTTATAAATAAAAAAAAAAGCCTGGGGAGCCCTCCAAATTGATCACCAGCCAAGATGAAGCTGCCAGCTGTGGTTTGCAGGCTACAGCTGTCTGCTTTACCCTGACTGGCTATCAAAAATAGGGGGGACCCCACGCCATTTTTTTCATTGTTTTTTTTTTTTTTGGATAAATACTAAGCTAGGCACCCTTTAGTGCCACATGAAAGGTACTAAAGGTGCCAGGTTAGAATATGCAGGCGGGGGTGGGACGTTATATATATTTGACATCCATTCATCCATTGACGCTTTTTAGGCTGTGTGCCCACAATCAGGGTTTGCACCGTTATGGGCGCTGAGTGTTTTCCCTGCGTCCATAACGCTGCGTTGTGCAGTAGAAGCACAGTGGAAGGATTTTTGGAGATCCCATGCCCACTGTGCTTCTTTTCTCCGCAGCATAAACTGACCGGTGGCGTGGCTTCCCGAGCCTCAGCATGTCAATTTATGCTGCGGAGACGAGAGTGTTCTCTGCAGGTAGGAATAGAGCTAAAGTCCACAGCAGCCTGAACCCAAATCGAGGGCATGGGCAGCTGCAGGAAGGCTGACACTGTGTACTAGACGCCGTGTCGCTGGATCATGGCCACATAGCCTAAGGCCCCTTTCACACGTCAGTGATTCTGGTACGTTTGTGCTTTTTTTTTAAACATACCAGAATCACTGACATACGCAGACCCATTATAATGAATGGGTCTGGTCACACATCAGTGATTTTTCACTGCACGTGTCTCCGTGCGGCGTACCCGCGTGTGCGTTATTGCCGCACGGAGACATGTCCATTTTTTTCTGGCATCACTGATGTTCCACGGACCATGCAGTGGTGTGGTCCGTGAAACACGTGCCAGAAAAAAACGTGCTTTTAAAATAAAAATCATTTTAACTCACCCAGCGTCCAGCGATGTCCTCTGCAGCCCGTGCAGCCTGCTGCTTCTGAGCCGGCTCATTATTGTCGCGCATATTCATGATGCGCGACACAGCCGACCCGGAAGCAGCTGCTGCGGGGGTCAGCACCAGCCGGATGCTGCACCGCGGGAGCGATCAGCACCATGGAGAGCGGGAGCGGGAGCAGGTGAGATGATTACTGAGTGCAATCACATTGCACTTAGACAACCCACGTGTGCCGTGATTCACGGCACACGGAGGGACATGTGCATGTTTTACACGCCAGTGAAAAACGTCAGTGTTTTTCACTGACGTGTGAAATGGGCCTAAAAGTGAGAATATTGTTGCTACAGCAACATTTTGGGTGAAGTAGCTGTGGATTCAAAATGCTTAATATACTCCTGAATAAAATCCTTGAGGGGTGCAGATTCCAAAATGGGGTCACTTGTGGGGGTTTTCTATCGTATAGGTACCCAAGGGGCCCTGCTAATGTGACATGGTGCGCGAAGTTTATTTCAACTTTTCCAAAATTCAAATGGTGCTCCTTCCATTCCAAGCCATCCCATTTATCCAAACAGAATGTGGAGAAGGAAATGACATCACAGGTTTTTTTTCCAAAGGTCTGTGTTCAACCAACTTTATTAACACTGACAAGTCTTAAAAAAACGCACCTAAAAAACGCATGAAAAACGCATGAAAACCGCATGAAAAACGCATGCGTTTTCGATGCGTTTTTCTCAAAAAGCATTGTTTACAATTCTCCCCTCTGCCAGAGGGTGTGTTTTTTTCCGCGCTGAAAAAAAAGCAACGTGTGCACATAGCCTTAGATAGGACTCTATACTAATGTCATGCCTCTCCTGGACTACAAGTCTACAATATATGGGAAGATAAGATCTATCACTGATTGAAAAACACCACGTAGTCAAGGAGAGGCATAGCATTAGTGTTTCGTGTAATTTTAGCAGTTAGAACCTGTTCACACTTGTACATTTCAGGATGCAGGGTTTTTTTTGTTAGTTTTTTTTGCAGTGTATATTTGAGGTGTAGACAGCCTCCTAATCTGCCTTGGCTGACCGCCCATCAGCCACAGGGTGGTTTATAATTAGTGCTAGATCCTATCTGCCCATATATTGTAAACTTGTAGTCCAGGAGAAGCATGAAATAAGTATAGGGTCTCAAAGAAGGGTCACCTTGCCGTGGTTGATGGGCATACAAGAATTGACCAATTTGTTGCACAAAGAACCTTCTTTTTTCTAAGTATATTTTTTATAGAATTTTTGCAGTTAAAATTTCATATATTCTATGTTTGCATATGTCTTAGCGTTTACAAAGTGCTGCTGTATCTCTTTGTATTTTGTGTAGTTTTAGCAGTTAGCACCTGTTCACACTTGCTATATTTGGAGATGCAGGGTTTTTTTTGCTACAAGCGAAAAGGATAACAATGTTTTGAACTTTTGATTTTCAGGCACCATATCTCCCCATCCACTGCAGCCTCAAATGTGAGACTACCTTCATTTTATAGACAATCATCTTGGCTATCTCATACATAAATTTGACTTGCAACTATGAAGTATCTGATCAGTTATGCAGATTCTTGTCATGTCACTGCATTGTTACTGTTTTGCTCCTAAAAATCTCAATTTTAATTATTTTGATAGCATTTTGTAGATCCATATTTGGCTTTCAACACTGCTTTAATTTTTCTGGGCATGCTCTCAATCAGACTCAAGCATGTCTCTCCCAAAATCTGCAAAATAGCAGTTGCACTCAAGTAAAGGGAAGGAGAAAAAAACAAGTATGTAGATGGTTAACATAGGAATATAAATACGCATTACTGCCAAGAAAATATATATATTTTTTATTTTGAATATGAGTTACTTAGCAAATAAAGGTGGCCAAATTTGCTTGTGCCTAGAAACCACGTCAAGGTGTAACGCTCATCTGGGTCCTACTCTAATTGCTATGCCTCTGGTTCTATTCTAGCCCATATAAAAGATCAGTTTGGACAAGAGAGGCATAGCAATTAGAGTAGGACCCAGATGAGAGTTACACCTTGATGTGGTGTCTGGGCACAAGTCAATTTGGTCACCTTTATATGCTAAATAACTCATATTTTTAAAAAAATATATATATTTTTCTTGGCAATAATGCATATTCATATTTCAATGATCACCATCTACATTCTTATTTTTTCTCCTTCCCTTTACTTGAGTGAAACTGCTATTTTGGATATTGTATGACATGTTCAGGATGGACCAGTTCAGACTATGAGATTAGGAAGTGCCGGCAATTTTTCTAGCCTCCCAAAATCTGATCCCAGGTTTCTTCTACATGTTCCAAATGTTGATGCATAATGGTCGACTCAGAATGAGGAAGCCAGCACAATTTCTAAACTGTACTTAATAATGGAGATTTTTGGCAAAACATAGCAATATTTTGAGCTACCCCGCCACGTCATGGCAAATCTCAAGGGGCAGTCCTAAACTAATATTTTATTTTATCTGAAGGGTGCCATGCGGCCTCACACATTTAAAAGAAGAACTATTTAAAACAGCACTTACCTGATGCTTTACATTCCCGTACCTGTGACTAAATCACAGCTGTGGCGGGACAGGGCCAGGCAAGTGGTGCTTAGATTAAATAGCCTGTGGACAGGGCTGATAGCTGAGTGTGAACAGTCACCACTTGCCAAAATCAGACAGCTAGAACAACCAAAATAGGGTGCACGGCTTGGTGGAGGCTAACCACCTGCCAATAGAAAAATCAGAATGAGGGAGCCAGCACAATTTCTAAACTGTACTTATTAATAAAGGAGATTTTTGGCAAAACATTGCAATATTTTGAGCTACCCCGCCACGTCACGGCAAATCTCAAGGGGTTGACTCACCTGGTTATGTATACAGCTTTTTTCTTCAACTCTACTCACAACGATTCAATTGGGTTGAGGTATGGAAATTGTGGGGGCCAATCCAGCATCTCAACTTCATTGTCATTGAACCCATCTTTAAGTATGCTTTGGGTTGTTGTCCTGCTGGAACACTATGTTGTCCTTTTCCAACCCATAGTAGTCGAGTGTATGAAGTAACTTGTCTTGTAGGATACTCACATATAACTCAGCATTGAGACCACCATCGATGCTGGTAAAGTATCTAATGCCTATGGCTTTGAAACAACCCTATATCATCAAGCTTTCTCCACAGAACTTCACAATTTCTTCAATTTCTAGATTGGTTAGCCTCTTTTACCCTAGTTTCTTCCAGACCCATTTGCATCCATCAGAGCCTTGTCTATGGACTTTCTTCTAATTGCTGCAAATCACCCATTTCTAATCTTCTATTGTCCGCTTTTTGTACTTCTTTGAAGCACAGGCTCAGCACAATGTACGGGCACTAAAATGTACTGGGCATTACAATGGCTTATTTACTATTTTTAATTCTGCAACATTTACTGTGTTTGACTTCATGGGGGATTTCCAGAGACTAAATCATCACTAAAACCGTAGATGAACTCATAAAAAGGTGACATTTCCAAAATTTGGCACTTAGAGCCTCTGCAAATGGAGTCCACAAACTATTCTAGGAAAATCTGTACTACAAAAGTCAAAAGGCACTCCTTCCCTCTTGAGCCCTGCCGTGTTGCCAAATTGTCACATATGGGATATTGCCATATTCAGGAGAAATTGTGTCACACATTATGGGGCCTGTTTTTACTTATTCCCCTTGTGACAATTGGAAATCTGGGGATAAGACAACATTTTAGTGGTAAAGATGTAATTATTTTTTCTTCACCGCCCAATAGTATAACATTTTGTGACACACCTGCCATGTCAATATGTGCACTGCACACCTAGATGAATTAATTGAGAGGTGCAGTTTGTAAACTGGAGTCAATTGTTGGAGATTTCTGCTTTTATGGCACCTCAGGGGCTCTGCCAATGTGACATGGCACTCGCACACCATTCCAAGTAAATCTGCACACCAATGTGGCGCTCCTTCCCTTCTTCACTTTGTACTGTGCCTCAAAAGTATTTTTTGACCACATATGTGGTATTGGTGAACTGAAGAGAAATTGCAAAACAAATTGTATCATCCATTTTCTCCTGCTACCCTAGTGAAAATGAAACATTTTGGGTTAAAACAACATATTTGTGGTAAAAATTTATTTTTCATTTTCATGGCTCGTTGTTATAAAATTCTGTGAAGCACCTGGGGATTCAAGGTGCTTACCAGATGTCTAGATAAACTCCTTGAGAGGTCCAGCTGTATGTTTGTGTGGGGGGTTTCCACTGTTAGGCACCTCAGCAGGTCTCCAAATACAATATGGCGTCTGCAATGATTCCAGGCAATTTTTCTCTTTCAAAAAGTCAAATGGCGCTCTTTCCTTCACGAACCCTGGCGTGCACTCAAATAGTAGTGTTCCACCACATATGGAGTATCGGCATACTCGGGAGAAATTGCACAGCAATTTATCTGGTGCATTTTCTCTTGATACTCTTGTGAAAATGCTAAATTTGGGGCGAAATAAACATTTTGGGGGGGAAAAAGTAAAATGTTCATTTTTTCCTTCCACATTGCTTTAGTTTCTGTGAAGAACTTTAAAGGGTTTAGAAACATCTTGGATGTGGTTTTAGGCAGTTTAAGAGGTGCGGTTCTTAGAATGGTGTCACGTTTGGGTATTTTCTGTCACCTAGTCCTCTCAAAGTCACTTCATATATGATGTGGTCCTTAAAAAATGGTTTTGTATATTTTCTTGAAAAAAATGAGAAATTGCCCATAAACTTTGAACCCTTCTAAATTCCTAACAAAAAAAAATGTTTAAAAAAATTTGCTGATGTAAAGTAGACATGTGGGAAATGTTATTTATCATCTATTTTGTGTGACATAACTCTCTAGTTTAAGGGAACAAAAATTGAAAATTGCGAAATATCTGATATTTTCACAAATAAATACAAAAAGTATTGTCCTACATTTACCACTACCATAAAGTACAATATGTCATGAAGAAAAACAATCTTGGAATTAATAATAATAATAATAATAATAATCTTTATTTCTATAGCGCCAACATATTCCGTAGCGCTTTACAATTCAGGAGGATCATATACAAACAAGTAACAGTTATAGAAATACAATATTTAGAGGGGAAAAAAAAATACAACCCTGCTCGTGAGAGCTTACAATCTACAATGAGATGGGGGGAGAGGCAAGGTTCAAGTGCTTATTTACAATGACAATCCAACCATCTCACGGAAATGGGGCTGGATAATGGTTTCCTGGACCAGTGGGCCCGAGCCTTGAGATGCCTTTGGGTGCCATGGAGTTTGATGTGGAGCTATGTTGTGAGAGGTTGTAGAGGGACTATGTGAATCGAATCTGATTAGGGAGTGTGATAGGCCGCCCTAAAAAGATGCGTCTTTAGGGTGCGTCTGAAGCTGAGTAAGTTGTGATTTGTCCTAACTTCTTGGGGTAGAGCGTTCCAGAGGGTTGGTGCAGCTCGGAAGAAGTCTTGGATCCGGGAGTGGGAGGTTCGAATTAGTGTGGATGTTAGTCGAAAGTCGCTTGCAGAGCGTAGAGAACGGGTGGACTGATAGACAGAGAGGAGGGTGGAGATGTAGGGGGGTGCTGCACTGTGGAGAGCTTTGTGGGTGAGAACAAGCAGTTTGAATTGGATCCTATGATATATGGGCAGCCAGTGCAATGACTGGCACAGAGCAGAGGCATCCGAGTAGCGGTTAGCCAGATAGGTGACCCGGGCTGCTGCATTAAGGATTGACTGTAGAGGAGAGAGTCTAGTTAGGGGGAGACCAATTAATAGAGAGTTACAGTAGTCCAAGCGAGAGTGGATCAGGGCCACGGTGAGGGTTTTTGTCGTTTCCATTGTGAGAAAGGGGCGGATTCTAGAGATGTTCTTGAGGTGCAAGCGGCAGGTGCGGGCAAGAGATTGTATGTGGGAGGTGAAGGAAAGATCAGTGTCAAGTATAACCCCCAGGCAGCGGGCTTGCGGCCTAGGACTTATCGTTGTGCCACACACAGAGAGGGAGATGTCAGGTTGAGGAAAGTTGGAAGATGGAGGGAAAAGAAGAAGTTCAGTTTTGGAAAGGTTAAGTTTCAGATAGAGAGCAGACATGACATTGAAAACTGCAGTCAGGCAGTCACTGGTGTTCTGTAGTACAGCGGGGGTGAGCTCAGGGGAGGAGGTGTATAGCTGTGTGTCATCAGCATAAAGATGGTACTGAAAGCCAAATCTGCTGATGGTCTGACCAATTGGGGCAGTGTAGAGGGAGAAAAGAAGAGGGCCAAGGACTGAGCCTTGAGGGACCCCAACAGTGAGAGGAAGAGGAGAAGATGTGGAGCCAGCAAATGATACACTGAATGAGCGGCCAGAAAGATAGGAAGAGAACCAGGAAAGAACAGTGTCCTTTAGGCCGATAGAGTGGAGCATAGAGAGAAGGAGATGGTGGTCAACAGTGTCAAAGGCAGCAGAAAGGTCAAGAAGAATAAGCAGAGAGTGGTCACCGTTACGTTTTGCTGTCAATAGGTCATTGGTCACTTTGACCAGGATCTGTTGAAGCGTTCCACAGTTATTACATCAGAAAGTGACACCAGTCAGAATTGACAAAATTGGCTTGGTCATGAAGGTAAAAACAGGCTGAGGATTGAGGGAGTTAAATGTAATGTGCTTTCAAGTTTATGTCCATTGCAGCCTGAAGACTCAGCACAAATTCCTATTCTTGCTGAAGGTAGAGTTGTGTCTTACGTCTCCTTTGATCTTGAAAAGGAGATCCGCAGATCTCAAGAGTTAGCACCGATGATGTTCCCACTCAAAAATCATTTCCCGTCCCCTAGTTTTAATGCTGGGTTCACACTAAGCGACAGCGACAACGACATCGCTGTTACGTCACCCTTTTCTGTGATGTAACAGCGACCTTGTAGGTCGCTGTTATGATCGCTGCTTAGCTGTCAAACACAGCAGACGCAGCAGCGATCATAACGACACGCGTCGCTGTGCTGCAACATGTGCAGAGAGCAGGGAGCCGCGCACACTGAGCGCTGGCTCCCTGCTCTCCTAGCTACAGTACACATCGGGTTAATTACACGATGTGTACTGCAGCTACATGTGCAGAGAGCAGGGAGCCGCGCACACTGCTTAGCGCTGGCTCCTTGCTCTCCTAGTTACAGTACACATCGGGTTAATTACCCGATGTTTACTGCAGCTACATGTGCAGAGAGCAGGGAGCCGCGAACACTGCTTAGCGCTGGCTCCCTGGTCTCCTAGCTACAGTACACATCGGTTAATTACCCGATGTGTACTGCAGCTACATGTGCAGAGAGCAGGGAGCCGCGCATATTGCTTAGCGCTGGCTCCCTGCACTCCTAGCTACAGTACACATCGGTTTAATTACCCGATGTGTACTGCAGCTACATGTGCACAGAGCAGCGCACACTGCTTAGCGCTGGCTCCCTGGTCTCCTAGCTACAGTACACATCGGGTTAATTACCCGATGTGTACTGCAGCTACATGTGCAGAGAGCAGGGAGCCGCACACACTGCTTAGCGCTGGCTCCCTGCACTCCTAGCTACAGTACACATCAGGTTAATTACCCGATGTGTACTGCAGCTACATGTGCAGAGAGCAGGAGCCGGCGCTGGCAGCGTGAGAGCAGCGGAGGCTGGTAACGAAGGTAAATATCGGGTAACCACCTTGGTTACCCGATGTTTACCTTGGTTACAGCTTACCGCAGGCTGTCAGACGCCGGCTCCTGCTCCCTGCACATTCAGGATTGTTGCTCTCTCGCTGTCACACACAGCGATGTGTGCTTATCAGCGGGAGAGCAACAATAAAAAAACGAACCAGGGCTGTGTGTAACGAGCAGCGATCTCACAGCAGGGGCCAGATCGCTGCTCAGTGTCACACACAGCGAGATCGCTAATGAGGTCACTGCTGCGTCACAAAAACCGTGACTCAGCAGCGATCTCAGCAGCGATCTCGCTGTGTGTGAAGCACCCCTAACTCCGAGTTCTTCAGGAATCCCATAACTGAGTTCTCACTGGTCACACTGGGATTAACTTGTGGCGAGGTATTTTTGATGGCCAACAATAGTTTGAGATTGTAAGGAATATGTGTTTGCTTCTGAAATTTGTGCTTGAGTCAAAACAACCTGTACGCCTCCTGCTAGACTACTCCAGTCCTTACCCACTCCAAAAAGTTCTTGGACCTAATATCACCATGGATTTCATTACTGACCTCCCACCCTCAGAAGGGAAGACTGTATTTTGGGTATTTTTGGACAGATTTAATGAACTGTGTCAAAAGACTTGGAAAAGTGGGAGCAGGATATTAGTCAAAACAAAAAGAAGAAATTCTCGCGTGATGTTCAAGATTACGATAACAAAAAATTTTTTCGCTGGCAGTATAAAAAAACTCCACAAAAAAATCTTCAGACACGTAGAGGCTCTAACTTCCTCGAGCTCGGTTGGAGAAGGATATACATCCGCGAGTGATTATGAAGGAGGTACCTCTTTTGGACCAATAACCAGACAAACTGGCAAAAGGAAAAATTTTCCGCCATCCAAGGACACGGGCAAACAAAAGCAGGCCAGGGATCATAATAAGGTGATTAATTTATCTACACATAATTTGACGGACACTCAATATAATCTTCTGTGCAAAGGATTAACTTTTTCTCCTGCCCGCTCCCTAGATCCCTTCTTAACCATAAAGGATATACACCTGTTTGCCAGAAAGGTAATCCTTAAAAAATTACACTTCAAACCGAATGAACCTTTCCAAACCAGAGAAGAAATGGAGGCATTAAGTATTTTGGAATCTCTTCTTGAGGAAAATAATCCAACACCTGAGGTCAGTACGTTTCCCTCACATATTTTTTGTAAATCAAAAACATTTCCATCCTTGACTATTTGTCCTTCAGTGGACATTTTTACTAAAATGGTCACTAGGGATATTGAAAATTTGTCGAAGCAGCCATCTTGGACACATAATTTAAATAGGGATGAACAACAGGCCCTTAAGGAATTACAAGGATGGCATGATGTGGTTTTTAAGCAAGCCGACAAAGGGGGCAATATTGTCATTTGGCCTAATGACATGTATATTAAACAAGCCAATATTTTATTGGAAGATAAAAATTGTTATTTAAAATTACCATCAAACCCCCTTACTTCATACAAATCGGAACTATTACTCATTTTGGAAAAAGCATATGAGGCAGGCTTAATCACTGAGGCAATTGTTAAACACATTCACCTTTTGGATCCTAAACTACCTACCTTTTATATTATTCCAAAAGTGCATAAAAATTTGCAGGATCCCCCAGGCAGACCCATCGTCTCTGGCAATGATGGCCTTAATGAGGTCATCTGCCAAACAATTGATTATTTTCTTAAACCCATTGTTGCTACTCTGCCCTCCTATTTAAAAGATACCACCATGGCACTACAAAGATTGGACCAATTAAATTTGACTGAAAACATGATATTGGTGACGGCTGACATTGAGGCCTTGTACACTTCTATAAGACATCATGACGGCCTCAAAGCAATTACCTGGTTTTTAAGAAACAGCAACATGTATCTGGGTATGTCAGAATTGATCCTTCAGCTTTTAGAATTCATTCTGACACACAATTGTTTTTATTTCCACAAACAAGTGTTTTTACAAAAACAAGGAACCGCGATGGGTGCGGCATGTGCATCTGCATATGCAAATATTTTTAAGGGGCCTGGGAAAGGGAAATTTTTACCAGCGAACCCATTCAAGATGTTGAGTATGTCCATCAATGGATGAGGTATATTGACGACGTGCTGTTTGTCTGGGAGGGTACAGTTCCTGAATTGAAGGAATTTATGAAGAATTTGAATAAAAACTCAGTTAATATGAAACTGACTTATAATTTTGGCAAGAAAGTTGATTTTTTTGATATCTGCATTTCGGTCATGGATAATGGGGATATTTCAACTGAAATTTTCCGAAAACCTACTGCCACCAATTCCTTTTTAAAGGCCGATTCCTCACATCCCCCGGCCACGATAAAGGGTATTCCAACAGGCCAATTTTTACACGCTAGTCGAATTTGCTCAGATAATCAATCTTTTGAACGACATTCTGAATCCTTGTCACAAAGATTTGAAGAGAGGGGTTATGGCAAAAAAATGCATTTACAAGGCTTATGTTAAAGCAAAAAAAACGAATAGGAATGATCTTTTGTACAAATGCAATCCCCAAATTCAAAAATCTAATGAAGTAAGATTGATAGTAGATTTTATTAAGCAATGGAAGGAGTTCAATTCAATCATTAGAAAACATTGGCCCATACTCCTTAGTGACCCAATCCTTAATAAATGTCTGTCCCCTCATCCTCTAATCACTGCGAGAAGATCAAAACATTTACGGGATATTTTGGTGCACAGCCATTTTGACCCGGACAGAAATAAGAAAAAAGACAACTGGTTGACGGTAAAAGGTTTCTACCCTTGTGGGCATTGTAAAGCTTGCCCCAATATGATAAAAGCTAGGGAGTTTCCTAATGCTGATTTTTCCAAAACTTTTCTGATTAGACATTTCCTTAATTGCTTATCTAAAGGGGTAATATATATGACTGAATGCCCTTGCCCAAAAATTTACATTGGCCTAACTACAAGAGAACTTCGGATTCGAACACGTGAGCATATAAGGGATATAGAAAAAGGTAAAACAGTGGAAGACCCTACCCAATTGAAAACTATAGCCAGACACTTCTTTCATCATCACAATTCCGATTCCAGCCTTCTTAAAGTAAGAGGAATTGATCAGGTTGGCATGGGAATTAGAGGCGGCAGTTTAAAAAGAACTTTAGCGCGCACTGAAAGTGGATATATAGACTTGGCAGCATAGCCCCTTTGGGCTTGAACGAAAATTTTGGATTTGCAGCTTTCTTATGAATCCTAATGACAGTATGATTCTATATAGGGGAGAGAATATGGTTTTTTTCCATAGAAATAGTTCATTCTTCTTTGTATCTTGGCATTGGGGGTAATCAGATATTAATTAATTATTTTGCTAATTAATTAGTTTATTCAAGGCTATGAAAATTATAAATAAAAATGAAAATGGAATTAAAAGAATTATGAATTAAAAATAACAATAATCATTATCTAGATTGTTATAAAGATTATTAAACGGGACATTCTTTTAGGGGAGGGTAATTTATAATTATTTATAATAGGGTTTTAACAATTAATGTCATAATTATTTATGTTATGAATAAAGATTAATTATGTTCATTTATTTATTTATAGATTATTTTATGGTATTTTGACTCCATATATCACGAAGTTTTGAGGCCTGAATTATTCCAATAACAGCATCTTGTGATCATAATTCATAATCTGGTTATGAGAAATGAAGCGCTAATTAAAAAGAACATGATAATCCGAGGAGAATGTGATGCAAAAGAGACCACACAAGAAAAGACAATGGGATTAGAGCAAAGAAAAAAGAAAAAAAAGTTACTTATTTTAAAGAATTTTTTTTACTGCCCTTTTTTTTTTTTTTTTGCATATGATTATTATGGCATCACTTGATGTGTTTTCTTACTAAATGTTTATATATCTATATTTATCACACAATATTTCACTTTTAGATTATTATATAAATATTAATTCAAGTAATAATAATAGCAGTCAGTTTGACACAATATCCTAATAACTTTTTTCGTTTATACTTACCATCACATAGTTTATCATTTCAGCAATTTTTTCTTTATTATTATATGTTTCCTTCACACACACATCATATTAAGTTTAGTGCACATATGGGACACGAACACTAATGCATGCCATTCCCTTCTGATTACAGGCAGTGCACTTTATTCTTATGCTCCACTCACTGATTTCTTTGACTGCCGGCAAATGGATACAAGTAATAATAATAGCAGTCACTTTGACATAATATTTAAATAACTTTTTTGTCTATACTCACCATCACACAGTTTATTATCTCTATAATCTTCACTTTAATATTACAATATATTTATTTATACACACTTCACATTAAGTTTAGTGCACATATGGGACACAAACACTAATACATGTCATTCCCTTCTGATTACGGGCAGTGCGCTTCATTCTCATGCGCCACTCACTGATCTCTTTGACTGCCGGCAAATGGATACGCTTGCATAGCGCGTCGTCTGTTACTATGACGACGCTCTGTCATGCGTCTCATGACCGACAGCCAGAGATCACTTGCAAAGTGAGGATGTCATGTGATACAAGTGCCGAATACCACGTAATGGAACACACATGATCACAATTATGGGCGGCAATTTCAAATTAAACAGAGTATAAATGGGTCATCAACCACATTCCCCTATAGCACCCCCTGAGGAAAGGATCGCTGAAACACGTGTCGGGGCTTTGCGGTACACTTTGGAGCTTTTACAGATCACTTAAGGTATCATTTTCCTTGCAAATTAAATAATTGTTAAAATCTTTTTACATAGGATCATTATACCACAACCTTACTTATATATGACATTGGATTTAGATACAATTTTGCACTGTGCACTTTGTCATATATTAGGGATTGACTTTTTAAGTGATCTTGGCATTATGCACTTTATTTTCCTAGTAAAACCGCTGCTATAATTTATGGGACATTTTTTCCTGCCTAATATTTATATGGATTTGTAAAATATTTATTTTAATTGTTGAATAAAAATAATAATTTTAATGCTATTTGCACCATCATTCCCTTTATTTATTTAATTCTAACAAATTTTTTATCTGAAGGTATTTTTGATATTTATTAAACTTTAATGGTGATATTTATATGGAAATTTTGATTATTATATAATAATTTGAGATTGTAAGGAATATGTGTTTTGCTTCTGAAATTTGTGCTTGAGTCAAAACAACCTGTACCTCTCCTGCTAGACTACTCCAGTCCTTACCCACTCCAAAAAGTTCTTGGACCTAATATCACCATGGATTTCATTACTGACCTCCCACCCTCAGAAGGGAAGACTGTATTTTGGGTATTTTTGGACAGATTTAATGAACTGTGTCATTTTATTCCCTTGTCCAGGTTGCCTAACTGTCAAACATTAAAGTAAATTGTTTATTAAACACATTGCATGACTCCATGGGACTCTGGAAAATTTTATTTCTGATATAGTTCATTTTGTTTCCAAATTCTGTGAAAAGATCCAAACTGAATTGTCCTTTTGATCTGCATATCAGTCGTCAGACTGAATGTGCTAATCAGACATTCAAACAATTTCTATGGTCTTATATCTATGACCATCAGTCTGACTGGATGGAATGTCTGCCTTTAGCAGACTTCGCCATAAACAATCAATATCAAGAACCTAAAATGACATCACCGTTCTTCTGCAATCTTGGTTATGACCCTCGCTTTGGTTCCTTTTCAACTTCAGAATTGGATACCCCTGAGGTCAGAAAGTCCGCTGACAAATTAAAACTAATCTAGTCTGAGATTGCAAAAAAATTGAGTAGGGCACAGTGTAGACAGGCCTTTTTGGCAAATAGAAGATGCTGTGATGGACCCTGCTTTAGGCTTGGGGACAAGGTGTGGCTATCCACCAGAAATATTAAACTTTAGTTTCCCTCCAGTAAATTAGGGCCAAAATTCATTGGTCCACATGAAATTAATGAAATAATCAAGCATGTAGCCTTCCATTTAAAATTGAGATACATGTTAATCCAATCTGGAATGGTGGCCAACAAAAAGATGAAGAAGCCTCAACTTCAATATTGTCATAGGAAGCGTCGACTTGAGTTTGCAAAAAGGTACGAAAAACTAAGTGTAGACGATTGGAAACGAGTGATCTGAAGCAATGAGATAAAAGTCAACAGACTAGGCACAGATGGTTTCAAATGGGTCTGGAAAAAACAAGTGAAAAAGCGGCTAATGGATCGAGAAATTGATGGAACTGTCAAGTTTCAGTGGAGGAAGCCTGATGATATGGGGATGTTTCACAGCCATAGGCTTCGGATACTTGACCAGAATCAATGGTGGTCTCAATGCTGAGCTATATATGACTATCCTACAAGATGATTTACTTCGTACACTAAAGTCCTATGGGTATCAAAAAGAAAACATGATGTTACAGCAGTACAATGACCCAAAGCATACGTTGAGATTGGTGAAGAAATGGTTCAATGACAATGAAGTAGAGGTGCTGGATTGGCCCCCACAGTCACCAGACGTCAACCCAATTGAAGACTTGTGGGTAGAGTTGTAGAAAAAGCTGTATATATACCATGTGAGTCGACCAGTATGCACCAACATTGGGAACATGTAGAAGAGACCTGAGATCAAATTTCGGTCTAGAGATGTGTGAATCTGATTGAGAGCATGTCTTGAGATTTTGTTCCTGTATTGACCTGGATCTGACTCTGCTACTGGACCATTCTTCTTGCCAGCCCACATCACCGAACAACGACAACATCCATGGCTACAGGGTAGGGGTCACTGTTAAATCCAGATTCCTGTACAGGAATTAAAGGGTGAAGGCCAGGGTAACCCCTCAGATATGGATATGGAGTATAATGTGCCAAGCCTTTTCATAGCAGCCCTCTGTAGAGCTGCCTATTGATTACAGGCAGTGCTCCCTTTACAATAACACATTGTGCCCTTATGGCTTGGTAGAACAGAGTCTTAATGATTCTGTGACGCCCTGGGCAAGCCAGGGGTCACAGGTCATCACACCACCACACCCTACATCCCAGTTAGGAACACCAAAGCTAACCAGAAATCCTTGTTGCCTTCCTCCAGAGGCTGATGTTCACACCAGGAGGTGGGCCAGGTGGTTGGCTCCGCCCACCGAGGAGTTCACAGCTCTGGAGGCGGGAAGAACCAGGCAGTTGAAGTCTAGCTGAGGGCTAGAGAGGAGATTAGCCCAGGCAGGGCTCGAGTAAAGATCAGTTAGGGAGGTGAAGGAGTAAACATGGAGAACAGTTAAGGAAGTGAAAGTAGAATGAAGTGAAGTGGTAAAGGAGGAAAGCAAGAGTGGTGACAGGGAAGAAAGAGAGTGAAAAGCCTGAAGTAGTCCAGCTGTGTGCAGGACAGGGTCAGCAAGGTCAGCAACGACGGTGACTGTCCGGAGGGGTGACTGTTCGGGAGTTCCTGGAAGGACCGCGGACGGGTAGTGACCCGGCAGTCTGGAGCAGCGTGCAAAGGACAGTCAGCACCAGGGCAGGGGCCTCTTGGACCCCGGCAAGGCTAGGAGTCGCCATAATTTGCCGAATCCGTCAGTGAAGGGGACGTAGATCCCCCACCAAGTCCCGATTGAAGGCAACAGTCCAACCAGTAAGGAGGAACACCGCCACCGCCAAGGCACCAGTTCCTCAGGGCCAGCGTCTGCGGGCAAAGTAGAGCTCCTCCGGTCCAGCTTGAAGCCGGGGAGCGGGTAACCGGTGGGGACCCATCGCTACCAACTTAGAAACATCAGGTGCAGGTCAGAGGGACATCACCGTCACCTACTGGGAGAGCAAGTGCAGCCGTCCGTGGGAACCGTCTTTCCAGCCGTGTGGTTTACCGTAAAACTGTGTCAACGTCTCAGGCTGAGTGAGTACCACAGTGCCGCAAGGTATAGCGCTGCCCCCGCGTCCCTGCGCCCACCAGGCCCTGCATCTCCCATCTCATCACCGGGCCCCGGGATCACCAACCCCTACCCACGGAGGGGCAACACAACACCTGGCTGCTCCGCATTACCATCCCCGGGATCCCTATATTGAGCAGCGGTGGTGAAATCACCACAACCGTGGGTGGCGTCACGGACAATAAACTATTCCCACACCCAACAACCCCCCTTTCACTCACGGGCGAGGAGTGCCGCTCGAGAACCCCCGGGATCCGGCCCACGGCTCGAGCCACCACTGAGCAGCAGCCGCCGGACCCGAGCAGAAGGGGTGAGCGTAGTGTGCTGACACCCTCCTCCCCGCCCGCGACAATTCCCTGTGCCAAAAGATTGTGGGTCACATTTTCAGTGGTCACCCATCTTAGTCACACCTCAAAACTGTATTTGGGGCACCTCAAAATTGTTACTGGTGCCATAAAAGTGCTGTCATATGTATAATTCATTTGGTGTATTTTTTTCCCTCATTCTCGCCCATTAAATTAATCAGTATGGAGGCTGTCCTTAACTCTGCACAATATTTCAATATAAAGTTTCTTTGTCTTTACAATTTTGTCATAGCATGGTCAATATTTTCTTATCATTTTGTCCTGTTTGCAGTTATTAGCAGGATTAAAAAAGTGGATGAAAGGTGAGGTGAATAATTGACAAGGTTGGTGAGGGGGGTGGTCACTGGACACTTTACACGTTAACAAGATAGCATCAATTGTACCCCTCACACGGACTTTACTCCCTTCTGTGCTATGAGCAAAAAAGCCATAACAAAGAATGGGGGAGGAGATATTGGAATATTAACTTGTCTCACCTAAACCTCAGGGTCACTAGTTGGACATTCCAGTAATTCTAATTTGGCTCTAGTAAAGACTAACCAGACACACGCAATCTCTGGGTCTATGTATATATCTATTATATTAGATATATTTTGTTTATTTTTTATATATACAGTATATGCGGTTACTCACTTTACTTGCTTAGAGGTAACGACAGGACCACTTTATCTTAAAAAGGTTCTGAAAGCTTATTTGACATTACATTAACCTCTTTCCACCAACATAACACAAACCCTCTTCCCGCTAAAAGGAACATACATACGGTTTTCAAGTCAATTTTACTTGTGGTATGCCCACTCAGATTCGCATACACTTCTCAAGCATCCCAGCAGAGCTATGTTTGCCTCCACTCACTGACCCCGGCCAGTATACACACCCCTCTCCAGAGGTACCTTCCGGAGGTATAGCAAACCTCCATATACTGACCCCAGTGAGACGCAGACTCTTTTCTCTCACAAGATCTCTTCGAGAAGCATCATAAGGCTCTATACATGTTCCCGGTCAGGACATGCGAATCCTCTCTTTTCTCAGAGGATTCCTTTCTGGAGACATCACAGTCCCCCCACCCTGACCATGTGGCAAACAAACATTCTCCATCGTAACAGATGAGACACACCAATGGGCAGAGATATGTGGATAGCCAGACCCGCCGATCTCTCTAGCTATACGTAAAACGTGGCCCTGGTACTCCCTAACAAAACTTGTGGCACTACAAGTAACAGAACAGACATCCAGGTTTACATCACTTCTGTGATACATGTTACAATATATACAATATATATGTAATGCACTTATCGGCATACCCGCAATGTCCTGCTCCCTTTCCCTGGCAGGGACACTGACACTCTCACCTTCCTTGCCGCTCCGCAGTGGCTGCTCCAATGCCTCCCGGGGCCTACGTACACTGCATAGGCCTACTGAGAATGCTCTATGGGTGTGCATGCACACACCTTGTCTTAAAGGGCCAGTATGCCCTAACCCAAAAGTCAAGCTTCCCTTAAGGGAGGTGCCTGAGCAACGTTGGCTATACGTCGCTAATTCTGAGATCCGAAAAATATTTCACAATATATGATTGCAGAATTAATTTGATAAGGGTAGTATTCATAGAAAGTACAAAAAAACCTCCTTAAAACCTATAATCTTTATTAGAATTTTTTTTTTTTAAAAAAAATGAACTCTCAGAGTGCCCACATAAAAAATACAAAATTGCTCTTACATTGGTCCCAGGTATGGGAAATTAATGACAGACCAACTGCTTCAGAAGAGGGGATAGATGAAATAGGGGAAGGAGATATATTTAGCGTTCTCCTATTAATCCAAGGTGAATTAACATTGCGCCCCTGAGGCTCTGGTCACCACAGGATACTGCACCTCAGTTAAGGTGTGGTATTCATCTAAGGTAAGGGGGGGTTAATCACCGATGTTCCACATTTAGGGTATGTGCGCACGTTGCTTTTTACCTGCTTTTTACCTGCTTTTTTGCTGCTTTTTCTTCTGCGCTGTTTAATGCCAAAATGGATGTGTTCTTCTATTCAAGCAAAGTCTATGGGAATTTGGGTTTCTTGTTCACACTATGTTGTTCAAAATGCTGCCTTTTTGTGGCAGAACTTTGGTCAAAAACTCAGCTTTTCAAAGAAGCAACATGTCAATTGTTTTTGCCATTTGGGTTTTGCACTGCAAAGCTGAGTTTTTGACCAAAGTTCTGCCACAAAAAGGCAGCATTTTGAACAACATAGTGTGAACAAGAAACCCAAATTCCCATAGACTTTGCTTGAATAGAAGAACACATCCATTTTGGCATTAAACAGCGCAGAAGAAAAAGCAGCAAAAAAGCAGGTAAAAAGCAGGTAAAAAGCAACGTGCGCACATACCCTTACACAGTACATACAGCTTAGGAGCCGTTACACAGGGTGGGTTGGCTCAGGGTAGGCAGGTAGGTGGCCATACGATCATGGGACTTAATGGTCACTGAAGCTAGCCACCTGGGGGGAGGGTTCCATTTGGTTTAGAAATAGGCGCAACACACTCATATCAAAAACAGACCCATCAAGTCCATAGTTCTGGCAAGACATCACTGGAAAACTTGGACTTTACTGGGTCCGGGGCTTGGAGCGGGAGCTCAGCCAGGGTATCAAACTGTGGAGGGGCACACCCTAGAAATAGGACTCTCACTCTGTTACGGGGGGCTGTCTGATAATAACCGAAAGGAGTATCAGACAGTCAGGGTCCACCGTGCAAAGACTTTGCTGCAGACTATGGCAGAGTGCAATACCTCTGTTAACGCACAGAAGGATATAATAAGTAAGTAAAGCAATTCCTCCCTTACTTGGAGGGTGTGTGGAATGATCTCTGTTAATAATCACAGAGACAAAGGCAATGTGTGCGAAATGGCACCTACCTAGGTCCGCTCTTCTAGTGGTGCAAAAGAGACGAACAGCAGCGTAAGCCGCACAAAGCTCCTACCTGCGTTCGCTCCACTAGTGTGTGAGGACACGAACCACTAGATATGGCACCTGCCTAGGTCCGCTCTTCTAGTGGTGCAAAAGAGACGAACAGCAGCGTAAGCCGCACAAAGCTCCTACCTCTGTTCGCTCCCCTAGTGTGCGAGGATACGAACAACTGCCAGACGCAGTATAAGGAACGTTACCCTAGCGGCAACGTCCACCTACGAGTAGAATCACAAGGCCCAGCCAGACCATGTGCCTCAGGCACCTGCCTATGTCCGCTCCCCTAAGAGGTAAGGATACGGACAGCAGCCGAAGCTGTAAGGTATAAGAACGCTACCCTGCCGGTAGCGCTCACCTAGCATAGACAGAGGAATGCCTAGAGGAACGCGCACAGAGCGTCTACTCATATGCATGAACCAAGAGGACTGAGCACCATGCGGCGTGTGTCAGGGTCTTATATAGACTCTGTGCCTCATCCAAGATGGAGGACACCAGAGCCAATCCGCTTCCAGAACGACAGGAGTGACGTCATGCTGGCCTATTACCGAGCAAGACGTCACAAGCACATGACCAGCGACCAATCGGCATAGAAGGTGTCAGAGACATGTGACCTCGTGTCAGCGATGATGTCACCCGCACATGTGCAATGGCTCCAAGATTGGACTTAGTCTCCGGCGCTCGCACATGTGCAGTAGCAAGAAATCTGGACTTAGTCTCCAGCGCTCGCACATGTGCAGTAGCAAGAAATCTGGACTTAGTCTCCAGCGCTCGCACATGTGCAGTAGCAAGAAATCTGGACATAGTCTCCAGTGCTCGCAGCAACCGTAACACACTCCTTCTCTCTCAAAACACCGGTGGTGGCCCCTTACCGGATCTGGGATTGACCGGAGCCCATCACGGCAGTGACCAGTGTGACCGGGCTAGCAGCTGAAGTTGTGAGTAAACTGCACCCTTAACCTGCAGAGACTCTGTTGGCTTGTCCTTACTGGCGTCGCCACCCAGCGCTTAGGCGCCAATGGCCATTAAAACCCTCATCATCCACCCGAGGCCCACTCCACCTGTGAGGAGCGACACCATCCTAGCTGCCATAACACCTGCCCCGGCAAGGAATCTGGCAGTGGCGGCTACACCATGGCAGCATACCACAGGTGGCATCACAACATACTTTTCCCAATATTCCGCTTCCTCCACCATTTACTGTACACCTCGGGGCAACAGAAACGGGCAAGGCCACCCGTGACATCGCTTGACCAACCCACGACTGCCCATCGATGAGTAGGTTAACTACGGTGTCTCAGTGGTTAGCACTGTAGTCTTGCAGCGCTGGGGTCCTGGGTTCAAATCCCACCAAGGACACCATCTGCAAGGAGTTTGTATGTTCTCCCCGTATTTGCGTGGGTTTCCTCCAGGTACTCTGGTTTCCTCCCACACTCCAAAGACATACAGATAGGGAATTTAGATTGTGAGCCCCAATGGGGACAGTGTTCCTGATGTATGTAAAGCGCAGCGGAATATGTTAGTGCTATATAAAAAAATAAAGACTACATGGGGCCCTACAACATTATAAAACAAAAATCCCTGATGAAACACAATATCCCTCCATATCTGGTGTATACTTGAGATGACTAATTTATACACTAAATAACCGAGCATAAAGTTCGTCAAGTCCAGTCCAGTCCAAACTGTCCGTTCTCCCTGGTACTCCCAAAATCTATGGTAGTACTGATATTTTTTCAAATCCTGAACTGGGAAGTAAACCAGATATCTACAAGTGTGCTTTCCCTCTCACAGCAATCTATAGAAATTATGAGGGTAAAAAGCCAAATTATACCAGGAGAAAAAGTATTACATCATATAGTAGACCCCAAACCTGCGTTCATGTAAATACTATGGGGAATACTAGAACCCAACGCGTTTCCCCTCTAACTGTGTATATGTGGTTCTTGATATATAAACCTGACCTACACAGACCTATATCAAGGTGGATGGGAACACAACCCAGGATGAGGAGCTCTTAATTATAATGACAATTGGCAAAGCAGTTTGGGTCATCATATGGCATGTAATTGTGACGCCCTGGACTAGTCAGGTCATCCCAGGTAGTCCCATGCACACACACACCCTCCCTAAAAAGGTGACAGCAGCCAAACTTAAAAACCTTGTCACCACCCTCCACGTTTGATGTCCACACCAGGGGGCGGAGCCAGGCGGTTGGCTCCGCCCACCGAGGAGTTCACAGGCTTGGGAGGCGGGAAAAAGACAGAAGTTCTAGAGTAAAGTAGTCTTGACAGTGAAGGAGAAAGGTCGAGTTCAAGGGCAGACCTGTGACCAGGCCTGCCAATAGTCTACTCAGGTGTCTGGGTTGGAGCACAGTCACCTCTGGTAAGCAGGCAGACAGTGGTGGCCGCCTGCAGGAGCTGGGATTACAGCCGGTGGAACCATAGGGATCGGGGTCGGGCGGTGGCCCGCCGGTACCGAACCGGGGAACCAATTGGAAACCGAAGCACCAGGAGGAGTACTCAGACCCAGTACGAAGCCCCAAACCGACAGGGCCGAGTCAAATCAACTGATTGAGGACTGGACTTAAGGACCTTTCCCACACAAGACCTGTTAGAAGACAACAGCCCAACCATACAGGGTAAAGCCACCGCCAAGGCATAGAGACCCAAAGGGCCAGCGTCTGCGGGCAAACAGGGCTCTTCCGACAACCAGCAAGCCAGGGAGCGGTCTACCGTTGCTTAGGCATAGGAGTCAAACATTTATACAAAGAGGTGCAGGAGAAAGGCGGAAACCACCAACCTGATAAGGGAGAAGCTGCAGACGGCTGCGGGCCCCGTTCATTATCCCGTTTCGTTTACCAGAGACTCCAGTATATTGTGTCATAGTGAGTACACCAGTGCCTTCGGGCCGCGCACCGCACAAGCATACGCCCGCACCCGCTCCCCAACGCCTCCCTCGGGCCCCCGGGACAATCACTCCCCTACCCACGGAGGGGTCAACACCAAGCTGCTCAACACTGTCCCCGGGAGGCCTAGTTAACAGCAGCAGTGGTGTCCATCTATTCACCACAACCCGTGGGTGGCGTCACGAACTTAGATCCCTTCCAAACCACCGCGGCCCCGGCCGTGGAACTCCCCACCCAAGTCCCTGTGTGTAGTGCCAACCCCCTTGCAGAGCGACGTGACCCCCGGGTCCGTGAGGAGCTCGAGCCACCCACCATACGAGCACGGATCCGAGTGGGTCGGCGGTCGCAGCCGAGCCCGCGGGGCGGTACATAATCTTTGGGGCACCACCTTATATAACTATCATTTTTTCATCAAACTAAGGGATGAAAAGGTCAAAAACTATGACTCTGGGTACAGGATCCCGGCCCCAACTTGGATACATCATGCTATAACTATTTATCAGGAGATTGATTACAAGCTTTTAAACATATACAGTGCTGGCCAAAAGTATTGGCACCCCTGCAATTCTGTCAGATAATACTCAGTTTCTTCTTGAGCTGTGGTGTCCCCATCCCTCACCGCAACCCACGGGTGGCATCACAGACACATCAAATCCCCTGTAAATATCCCCTTCCAACGGTTGTGAGGACGGACGGCCGTATGAGCCCGGGTCCGGTCACCACTCGAGCCGCAGCAGCGAACCCGGATCCTAGTGGCCCCAGAAGCGGCCACCGCCCGCAACACATCCTCACCAGGATGCAGGGCCTCCCCCTTAAGGCCCCGGGAGACCCCAACAATCCCCCATATAATGGTACTTAGCTAGGATCGGACCAATGGATGGCCGCCTAGGGGTGGAGCCAGACCAGTCCACTAGTTGACCAGGTGGGATGGGCAGACTGTGGAGAGTAGTCAGACAGTACAGAGTAGGAGAAGAGTGAAGGTGGAAGCAAAGCGACATCCTGACTTGGGTTAACAGTAACCTGGTACCCAGGAGAGTAGTTGCCGGTGGAGTACTCCCGGTGGAGTACTCCCGAAACTACGCACCGAAGGGGTACAGGACCCTAGGACAGGAAAGAGCTTCACGCCAACCTGATAACACCTGCATAGCGAGGGGACCATCAAGGACCTCGCTGACCCTAAAAATCCGAAGACTCAGTAGCAAAGGGAGAATCGGGGACAGGACCAGAGACTCCAACCCCACAGGGGTCACGCTACCGTCAGGCGGACAGAAGTGGACAAACCACCGGACGGGGACCCCCAGTTGCTCTACGCCATGGGGACCCATTTACCAGAGACATAATGTGGAAAGAGAGATTTGTCAGCTCACCCCTCTTCACTCCTGGACTCTGCACCGATGCACGGAACGCCCTGGCCTGGGTGGGAATGAAGGCAGCAAGAATCAAATGTCCAGCATCAAGGAGGATAAAAATAAAACTTGTATTTATTTGTATGATTATAAAAACATACAGACTGTGCAGTGGACACAGAGGCACAAGTGCAAAAAGTGGATCTATCCGACGCGTTTCGACCAGAGAGTCTTATTCATGGCCATGAATAAGACTCTCTGGTCGAAACGCGTCGGATAGATCCACTTTTTGCACTTGTGCCTCTGTGTCCACTGCACAGTCTGTATGTTTTTATAATCATACAAATAAATACAAGTTTTATTTTTATCCTCCTTGATGCTGGACATTTGATTCTTGCTATTTACCAGAGACAGGTGCAGGGGAAGAAGGTACGAGAGGACTAAACTGGCACTGGGATGAAGGGGACCTGGAGGTGAAACCAGTTACCACTAACCAGCAGTGAGTAAAAATCAGTTGCACTATACCTCTGTGTGGACTACCTTCTTCCCACACCCGTCACATCACCCATCCTCTGGGGGCCCGACCCTGCTTGCGGAGGGCCTACCATCCAGGCTGCAATTAACACCAGCCCCAGCAGTGACATTCAGCAGCGGCGGCTCCATACTTATAGCCGCAACACCGCAAGTGGCGTCACGTATGAACACTAACTTAAATCCCCTATAAATACACCCCATTACAAAAAGGGCCCAGTGCACGGAACCGGGCAACGGCCACCCTAGTGACATTCCCAAGACATATACTGCCCGGAACTGAGCACCCCATAACCCTGGGTGTGACAAAACCTTTATCGCATATATTTTTATCAGACTTGATGTATGAATAGTGAAATGTTTTTGTGGAGAAATTTAGATTGATACCCCTGATGAACCTCATATACAGCTAGAGGGGAAACATGTTGGGTTCTGGTATTCCCCATCGTGTATACAAGAACGCAGATTTGGGGACTACTATCTGATATAATATCTTTTCTCCTGGTATAATTTGGGTTTTTACCCTCATTATTTCTATATATTGCTGTGAGAGGGAAAGCACACTTGTAGATCTCTGGTTTTCTTCCCAGTTTCAGTATTTGAAAAATATCAGTACTATCATACATTTTGGGAGTACTAGGGAGAACGAACAGTTTGGACTGGACTTTATGAACTTTAATGCTAGGCTACTGAGTGTATAAATTAGTCATCTCAAGTATACACAAGATATGGATATTATGAATATTAAATATATATCCTTCCCCTATTTCATCTATCCCCTCTTCTGAAGCAGTTGGTCTGTAAGAGCCATTTTGTATTTTTTATGTGGGCACTCAGAGTTCCTTTTTTTTAAAAAAAAATTCTAATAAAGATTATTGGTTTTAAGGCATTTTTTTGTACTTTCTGTGAATACTAGTTCTGAGGTCCCAAACTACTGCTGTTGTTTATTGCTGTGTTCCACATTGCTAATGCTGTTCTGTGTTCCAGTACCTGATGTACCTGATGTACCTACTGCTGCATCATACCCTATTGGTAAAGTCTGCTATACTGGCCACTGGCGAATTACACCCTATAGGTCAAGTCAGAAAGCCACGGACCCCTTGGGGGGAGGGGCGACATGACCAAGGGGGAGGTAGGGAGTGATGGGGTTAATAGGGACATTGTAGGTAAACCTAATATGGCATGGTGGGTTGGTTTAGCCAGGGAGGAAGAGGAGGAGTAGGGAAAGGGTTAGTCTGGGGGTTGAAGGAGTTACCTCCTCTTCTGCTTCCGGACGACGAGTGATCCACACGTCCTCAATGGCGGACCTCCAGGAGCTCCAGAAGATGATCCAGGCAGCAGTTGCAGCGCACGGGCCCCTGGCAGTGCAGACCCACCTCCGGGCTGCCGGGGGTTGACCCGTCGGCGCTTGCCCCTCGTCCCCCCAGCGGCAGTGGGCGCCAGTCGCGGCCCCCCCGCAGGTATTCCCCGGGTGCGGGGGGGGGCGAGGAGGAGATGCCAGAGCCCCTCCAGGGACCCTCCGCAGCGGGCAGAGCGGCATCAGCAGAGTCGGGCTGCCGCTCACAGCGGGAGGAATCTGCGGTCCAGCGCCGGCGGTCGGGAGGTGGGAGGGGCCAGTGCGGGGCCTACTTCCGGTCCCGGCCTCCGGGCTGGAGTTACAGAGAAGGCAGCGGCTCCAGGCCGGGGGCGCGCTCGGCGCGGGAGAGAGGCCGGTCGATCCCCCTGCAGTCGGCGGGGGACCGTGGGGCTGCGAGCGGCGGTAGGTCCAGCACCGGGGGGGGGTCTATGGTGCCTGACCCTGGTGCGGCAACGAGCAGGAGTAATGGCGTGAGCCCTGCGGCGCACGCCAGGTCACTCAGGACCGCTGTGCAGCCCCCGGATGTGGCGGTCTCCTGTGGGAGCGGGAGGACCCGGCGTGAGGAGGCCTGCAAGAGCCCAGGAGGGCCAGAGGCGGCGACGGCTGGGATCCAGAGCCGGGCGTCTGTCTGTCCGCGTCCAGAGCCCCCCTAGCAGTCGGCGAGGAGGTGGGCGCGGGCGCAAGAGATCGAGACCCGGGGGCCGGCGCAGGGGACAGGACGGTCTCCTGGGTTGTCGCCCCGGGGCAAGAGACGTAGCGGGGATGATTCTGCCCACGCGGCGGCCCGGTCCGGCGGCCGTGGGGGGGGGGGTGCTGCGGTGGCGCCCCCCGGATGTCGGATGGAAGATGCGGCCAGCGGCGAGGAGGAAGTAGAGGATCTCGTCGCAGAGGAGTCGGATGGGCGTCAGGCGGAGGACAGCGAGGTGGAGAGCTCGGGGGATCCTGAGCTACGGTCGGGTGAGATGGCCGCGGAGGCGGTAGGGGCTGCACTGGGGGGGGTTCCGGGGGAGGGGGGGCGGCTGCGGTTACGGCAGCGCCCGGTGTATTTACAGTGTGGAGCCAATTGTTGGGGCTATTACAGGGGCTGGCGGCGGCTTCTGGGGCGGTGGGGGAAAGGGCGCAGGCGCCGGCAGCTGCGTGGATCGGACCGGCGGGGCGGGGGGTTGCGTCGGCGGAGGTACAGGATGGAGCAGGTGCAGAGACGGGCGGGGGAGTGAGGCGGGGGGGGTAAGGAGACAGAAAAGGAGAAGGAGGACGAAGTGGTGCGTTTGGATGATAGGGCTAAAAGTGAGGTTTATGTTTGTTTTGAGGGCCTGCTGGGGGCCCACTTAAAGAAGGAGGAGCGGGAAAAAATTTGGAAAGGGGAATATGTAGAGATATTTTCTCTGCTCCCCATGGAAAAATTTAATTTGGATAGGGTTAAGCCGAGCGACTCCAAAAAGGAAAAGGACGAGGAAAAAAAACAAAAACGCCGTTATAGGCTGATTCCTCAGACTTTTGCTAACTGGTTACAGGCGTTTGCGATCTTGGCGAGCGTGGTCGGGGAGAAGGAGCTGGAGCATTGTTCGGCTTTGTTCAGTTACATGGATGCGATGGGGGAGGCTTATCGGGTTTACGGCGGGCTGGCGTGGCCGCGTTACGACGTGCAGTTCCGACAACGGAAGGCGCTGCGGCCGGATATGCGGTGGGACTATAAGGATATTTCCTTATGGATGCGGCTGATGGTGGCACCGGCTCAGCCCTTTCGGGGGGGTACCGGGGGTCTGGGGGCCGGGTCCCCGGCAAACCTCAAGAGAGGTTTCTGCTGGCAACACAATGAAGGGCAGTGCAGGTTTGGAGCGGCGTGCCGTTTTAAGCATGAATGCTCCGGATGTGGGGGAGGACATAGCCTTTCCAAGTGTTTAAAAAGGGGAAAGGAAAGGCTAGTGATGGGGCTGGTAAGAGGGACGACGCCGGTTAAGGTAGAAGTGATGGTTCCGTTTTTAAATAGGTACCCGGACGTGGAGGCTGCGGCGTTGTTACGTTTTGGTTTTTCTGACGGTTTTCGTATCCCGTCGGTTGTTAGTGCATCGGTTCCGCCGTATCGTAATTTGCGTTCCGCTAGGGATCATCCGGAAGTGGTGGATGAAAAGCTGAAAAAGGAGGTGGCTTTGGGCAGGATGGGTGGTCCTTATGACGCCCCGCCATGTTTGACTTTGGTGGTTTCGCCGCTGGGGGTGGTACCGAAGAAAAAGCAGAACAAATTTCGGCTTATTCATCATTTGTCTTACCCGGAAGGGTTATCGGTGAATGATGGCATTGCGCCGGAGTTATCGGCGGTGTATTATGTGTCGTTCAATAAGGCGTTGGACTTGGTCAGGGCGGCGGGTCGGGGTGCATTGATGGCGAAGGCAGATGTTGAAGCGGCGTTTCGGTTGTTGCCGATTCATCCAGATAGTCAGCATTTGTTAGGTTGCTGGTGGAATGGCAGTTATTATGTTGATCGGTGTTTGCCGATGGGCTGTTCCATTTCGTGTTCGCACTTCGAGGCGTTTAGTTCGTTTGTTGAATGGGTGGTTCGGGATGTGTCCGGGCTTACGTCCATTATTCATTATTTGGACGATTTCCTGTGTGTCGGGCCGGCGGGTTCGATGGTTTGTGCGGGTTTGTTATTTGCATTGCAAAACGTCGCGGCCAGATTCGGAATTCCTTTGACTCCTGAGAAGACGGAAGGCCCGGCGCCGGTGATGTGTTTTTGGGGATTGAGATTGATTCCATTGCTATGGAATGCAGGCTGCCGGAGGGGAAGGTGCGTGATTTGAGGGCTGCGGTGGCGGGGGTGAAAGCGGCAAAGAAGGTGCGGCTTAAGGTGGTGCAGGCCTTGCTGGGGAAATTGAATTTTGCTTGCAGAATCGTACCGATGGGTAGAGTATTTGCGCGACGCTTGGCAGCGGCGACGGCTGGTGTGAGGTTGCCGTCGTATTTCGTGCGAATCACGAAGGTGATCAAGGACGACCTGGGAGTATGGGATCAATTTTTGCAGCAATTTAACGGTCGGGCTTTGATGATGGAGAAGGTGGCGTCTAACGGGGTGTTGCAGCTGTTCACGGACGCGGCCAGGTTCGGGGCGGTATGTCGAGGTCATTGGTGCGTAGGGCAGTGGCCGCAGGCTTGGCGGGAGAGCGGTTTGGTTCGGAATTTGGCTCTGTTGGAGCTGTTCCCCATTGTGGCGACGGTGGAACTATGGGGGTCGCATTTTGTCGGAAGAAAGGTGTGTTTTCATTGCGATAACCAGACAGTGGTGCACGCGATAAACAACTTGTCTGCTAAGTCGGAGCCGGTGGTGGTGTATTTGCGGCATTTCGTGTTAAGATGTCTGCAGTTGAATGTGCAGGTGGTGGCAAAGCACGTTCCGGGAGTTGACAACAAGGTGGCTGACTCTTTGACTCGTTTTCAGTTCGGCAGGTTTCGGGCGCTGTTGCCGTGGGCGGAAGAAGTTGGAGTGGAATGTCCCGTGGAGATGTGGGCTCTGGTGAGGCGGTGATTTCAGACTTGATTGGGAGCTCGGTGACCGAGGTGACTTGGTGACGGTATGCTAAGGTGTGGGCTGAATGGGAGGAGTTGTTGAGTCTGATGTTTGGTGGGGTGAGCGTGGATTACTTGGTGGCTTTGCTGTCGTTGGTGAGTACGGATTTCTCGGCTGGGTGATCGGCGTCAGCAGTGGCACATCGGGTGTCGGCGGTGGCGTTTTGGTTGAAAATGAGAGGGGAGTGTGATGTTTCCCATGATTTTCGGGTTCGCCAGGCTTTGCGGGGTTTTCGTCGTGGAGTACGGGTGAGGGACAAGAGGCGTCCTGTATTGTTCGGTTTGTTGAGACGGATGGTAGGTGGCCTGAGGGACATTTGTGAGTCGGCCTATGAGACAGTTTTGTTTACCACAGCTGTTTGCCTTGCCTTTTATGGGGCTTTCAGGATCGGTGAGCTGGTAAGCCCGTCCAGAGTGGTGTGTGGCGGTTTGATGCTGGAGGATGTGCGAGTGAGCGGTAGTCAGGTGGAGTGCCGAATTCGGCGGTCAAAGACGGATCAGCTGGGTCGTGGTAGGTTGGTGGTGTTATAGGCGGTTCCGGGCGAGGAATTGTGGCCTGTGCGTTTGGTCGAGAGAATTGTGGCTGTGAGGGGGGGCTTACCGGGTCCGTTGTTGCGGCATTTGAATGGGTCTTTCTTATCAAGGTTCCAGTTTGTGGCGCTTCTGCGGCGCAGTTTACATAATGCGGGGGTGCGCCCAGAAGAATTCGGGTCGCATTCATTTCGGATTGGTGCAGCTACAGATGCAGCTCGTTGGGGGCTTGGAGATGAGGTGGTAAAGCGTATTGGTAGATGGGAATCTTCTTGTTTTCAGCGGTATGTGAGACCGCAGTTGTTGTAGTAACGTGGTAATTTGGTTACGGGTGGGTGATTTTACGACGGGGGTGTTGGTGGTTGGTTGGTGGTTGTGATGTTATTGGTTTGAATTTTGTTCTGTTTATTTTGTTGAAGGGAAGTGCCTGATCTGGATCTTGGGGCATTCCTTCGTATTTTGGGGGGCCCGTCGGGCTGAGGTTCGCCTGAATGGTCGGCAGCTGGGTTTGGATCGCGCACAGGCGACTATTCGGTGGATCGGCGTTCGGGGCATGGAGTGGTGCAGGGTGGTCCCGGAATTTCGATTTCATTGTAAGGTTGAGCGGCCCCCGGATGTGTTGGTGCTACACGTGGGGGGTAATGATCTTGGTACCCGGGCGTCGCGGGATCTGATCCGTGATATCAAGATTGATCTACTACTGTTGTGGAATCAATACCCTGGTTTGTTGGTGGTATGGTCCGACATAGTGACCAGGTTGGCATGGAGGGGGGCTCGGTCGGTGGAGAAGGTTAATAAGGCCAGGGCCCAGGTGAATCGGGTGGTTGCTCGGTTCGTGACCAGGAACGGTGGGATTGTGGTACGACACAGGGAGTTAGAGCCGGCAGATTGGCGATTTCGGAGGGGTGATGGTGTGCACCTTAATGTTATCGGTGTGGATTTGTGGCTGTTGGGCCTGCAGGATGGTGTGGAGCGTGCTTTTGGTGTGTGGCGGGTCCAGGTCACGTAAGGTGTCACGTAGCCTGTCCTGTGGCGGGGGGGTAGGTCTGGTCCAGAGGTTTGGAAGTGATTAGTGGCCGGACCGGGAGTCATTGTCTTGGTATGGTGGCTCTCGGTTCCGGGGTGTGGCAGGCACGGGGTTCTGCAAAAGTGTGGGGGGCAATCCGTGGGTGATTGGCACCTCGTCTCTGGGTCGGTGTGTTGCGGCCAGGGACATGGGGAGTAGTAGTTACTGAACTGGGCCTGCCCCGAGGGGATCTTGTAAATGTTATTGTCTATTGTTACCTTTATGTTGTTGTTTGGGGTCGCCCGTTGGACGGTGTCCCTAAGGTGTTAGTTTGTAAACAATAGGCAATAAAAGGCTGCTGTGGCCATTTTGAACCAAGTCGCATGCAGTCCGTGTGTTTATTCTTAGAGGTTAAGGGGTTTGGTAACACAGACATCATGACCAGAGAATCCTCCCTCAGCTGGTCAAGAAAGCCACGGACCCCTTGGGGGGAGGGGCGACATGACCAAGGGGGAGGTAGGGAGTGATGGGGTTAATAGGGACAATGTAGGTAAACCTAATATGGCATGGTGGATTGGTTTAGCCGGGGAGGAAGAGGAGGAGTAGGGAAAGGGTTAGTCTGGGGGTTGAAGGAGTTACCTCCTCTTCTGCTTCCGGACGCCGAGTGATCCCCGCCCACCCTCCCTTTGTGTTATATGGGGGGTTGTGGTTTTGGGTAGTTGGGATGCTATTTGTCACAGCAGCGGAGGGGTAGGTCTGGTCCAGAGGTTTGGAAGTGATTGGTGGCCGGACCGGGAGTCATTGTCTTGGTATGGTGGCTCTCGGTTCCGGGGTGTGGCAGGCACGGGGTTCTGCAAAAGTGTGGGGGGCAATCCGTGGGTGATTGGCACCTCGTCTCTGGGTCGGTGTGTTGCAGCCAGGGACATGGGGAGTAGTAGTTACTGGACTGGGCCTGCCCCGAGGGGATCTTGTAAATGTTATTGTCTATTGTTACCTTTATGTTGTTGTTTGGGGTCGCCCGTTGGACGGTGTCCCTAAGGTGTTAGTTTGTAAACAATAGGCAATAAAAGGCTGCTGTGGCCATTTTGAACCAAGTCGCATGCAGTCCGTGTGTTTATTCTTAGAGGTTAAGGGGTTTGGTAACACAGACATCATGACCGGAGAATCCTCCCTCAGCTGGTCATGCTATGCTGGCCGCTGCTGCATTGTACCTTAATGATCAAGTCTGCTGCACCGGACGCTGCTGCATTGTACCATTTCGGCTGAGCCTGCCCCATCATCTGTCCTGGCTGCACCTACCATACCAATGACTGTCCATGTCCATACCTCTGGCACCAGCTACTGAGGTACCGAGATCCCATAGCTCTGCCCATGGCGGTTACTTACCTGCACAAGTTTATTAGCAACACCTATGGCTTAGTGAAGTCTCAGTTGCCATTCAGGTAAAGTCCTCCAAGCCAGAGATCAGTGCCTTGGTCTAGTGCAGAGATGGGGAACATCTGGCTCGCTGACAGTATACGGCCCGCAATGACTTTTCCTGCTGCCCCTGGGCACATTCATGGCGACTGCAGTGCTCGAGCGGCAGCTGCGGTCTTACAGGCTGCTGGCCATTTAAATCCCATTGGTATTGCAGCTGTGTGTGCATACTATGAGATCCTCATGCTGTTCAGGGCTTACCTTGTGGGCAGAATAAGCAGCGCAAGTTGCGCTCCTGTGGCACCCAGGGGGCAAGGGGTGTTCAGGTCTGGTCTCGTACTTGTTACTCATCACCGGGCCGGTGTGGAGGTCTGGGATGTCGCGATGGCCTGCCCGGTTTCGTGCCCCGAGGTGTCCACAATAAAAGGGGATAGAAGGTGATGATGGGAGTTGTTATCGTGACGCCACCTGCGGTACGCTGTCCTCTGGGGCGGATGGTAGTAGCAGCAAAAGATGGTTTCACTCCCCAAATGTGGAGCAAGCAGGATGATGAGGGGAGTAGTATTGGAGGTGGTGGCCGTTGGCGCTGAAGCGCGGGGCGTCGGTAATAAGAGTCCGAGTCGGCTGCTGCGGTTCTAAGTGTCTTTACTCACTCATATGCCGCTCGCCCGGGAAGCACCAGTCACCCGCTGTGATGGGCCCCGTCGACCTCGGATAAGTTGGAAGAAGCCACCGGTGTTTGGAAACTGTCCTTTCTAATGCCTGCTTTACACGAGTCGACCGATCGTGCGATTTCACGATCGATCGTACCCGCCCCCGTCATTTGTGCGTCACGGGCAAAGCGCTGCCCGTGTCGCACAAAGTTGTGAAACCCCCCGTCACACGTACTTACCTGCTGAACGACGTCGCTCTGGGCGGCGAACATCCTCTTCCTGAAGGGGGAGGGACGTTCGGCGTCACAGCAACGTCACACAGCCACTGGCCAATAGAAGCGGAGGGGCGGAGATGAGCGGGACGTAAATATCCCGCCCACCTCCTTCCTTCCGCATTGCCGGCGAGTGCCGCGGGACGCAGGTAAGCTGAGTTCATCGTTCCCGGGGTGTCACATGGAGCAATGTGTGCTGCCCCGGGTACGATGAACAACTTGCGCCATTTTAAATCAACAATATTTTGAAACTGAGCGACGAGTACACGACTCACGATTTGTGAGCCATACTGCGTCGCTCGGAGGAGTTACATGAGACGACGTCGTGAACGATGCCGGATGTGCGTTACGAAAACCGTGACCCCGACGATGCATCGCACGATAGCTCATCTCGTGTAAAGCACCCTTAAGAGTTACCCATCCAGTAGTGAGGAACCCGGGCCGAGCGTTCCGCTCCAAGCCACAGGCCCCGTAAAAGAAGAAAAAGGAAGAAGGTGGTGGTGTCGTGTTGCCAGCATTGAAATCCCGGGTAGACTGACTGAGGATTGTGTAAGGTTGCTCCTACTTCTACCCCAAGTGGAACCCGCCCCCAGGTTGTTGTCCTAGTGACCGTGAAAGTCCCAAGCTTTGTGTCGGCCAACCCCCCTGCCTACCTTAGTCAGGCTCCCCAGTGAGAAGGCTCCTAAGCTGTATGTAAAGTGTGAATGTGGAACACCGGTGATTAACCCCCTCCTTACCTGAGGCAAATACCGCACCTTAAATAACATGCAGTACTCTGTGGCGACTGGAGCCGCAGGGGCGCCACACTCCCATCCCACAGAGGAACTAGAGGAGCAGCAGCTTTAACAGCCTCCCTGACCTGTGGTGTGTGACTCCTCCCTCCAGTACTGTGAGTCCGCTACCCAGTGCTGTGTGCCCCCTAGTAGCGTGTGGGTCTCCCTCAGTGCTGTGTTCCAGCCCCCAGTGCTGTGTGCCCCCTAGTAGTGTGTGTGTCCTCTTCAGTGCTGTGTGCCCCCTAGTAGTATGTGTGACATCCCCCAGTGCTGCGTGCCTCCTAGTAGTGTGTGTGCTATCCCCCAGTGATGTGTGCCAGCCCCCAGTGCTGTGTGTCCCCTAGTAGTTTGTGGGTCTCCCTCAGTGCTGTGTGCCAGCACCCAGTGCGGTGTTCACCCTAGTAGTGTGTGCCATCCAGCAGTGCTGTGTGCCAACCCCCAGTGCAATGTACCTCCCCCAGTTTTGTGCCAGCTCCCAGTGCTGTGTGCCAGCCCCCAGAGCTGTTTGCCCCCTAGTAGTGTGTGTGCCCCCCTCAGTGCTGTATGCCAGCCCCCAGTGCTGTGCTCCCCCTCAGTGCTGTGTAACCTCCACTGTTGTCCATATCCCCCAGTTCTGTTCATGCCCCCCTGGTAATGTTTGCACCACCTAATGCGGTCCATGCCACGGTTAGTGCTGTTCATGTCCCCAGTTATTTCCTTGCCCCCTAGTGCTGTCCATGCTCCTCAGTGAGTGCTATTGTGACGCCCTGACAAAATCAGGTTGTCACAGATGACTGCACCCATCTTCCAGATGCAGGATTCCCTCCTCCTTGGCCTTCCAACACAACTCCACACAGGTACAAACACCAGCCACAAAAGCCTAGTCACCCCCCAGGACAATTGGGACACACCAGTGGGCAGGGCCAGGCAGATGGTGACGCCCACCTAGGACCTAGGGGTTCTGAGGTGTCAAGGGGAGGGAACAAGTGAGAAAGAGGAGACAGTGGAAGTGAGAGGAGTGAAGTGGTAGTCGGGGGTTGTAGCTCCCGGACTACTGGACTACCTGAGATGACTAGGTGGCAGACGGCAGAGCAGGGCCACAGGTGACAGAGATCCGGTCGCGGGAGACCTTAAGTGGACCAGGGCAGGGTTGTAGCCCGCCAGTGCCGTGCCCAGTCGGGGTACATGGACCGTAGGGCGAGGACAGCTGCAAGCACCCTTCCAATTAACCAGCAGGGGACAAGATTCCAAGTCTTGTCCCACTAACAGCCCAGATAAAGCGAGACAGAAGCCCAATGAGGGGGATAGGGCGTCTACAAGTGCCTGCTAAAATCCCATGGGTCAGTTTTCGCGGGCCACAGCTCCCACAGAAAAGTCACCGGGAGTGGATTTCCCCGTTTCATGCGGACTAGTCAACACACAAGACAGCAACCTAAAGTGCAGGAGGAAGGGCCCCTGTTCTGTCCACCGGTGTGCGGGACCCGAGCACACCCCTCCAGAGGCTACCGGTTACCGGCAGTTGGTTTACTATCTGGACTCTGTGTGACTTCATTCAAAACAGTGAGTACACCGGTACCATCCGGTCCATCCCCGCAGAATGTCGGCTGTGTGTTTACTGTGTGAGGGATAGGTGTTATGCGGGGGCCTATCTGTGACTACCTGGTTTTGCCAAGGCATCACATCTTCACCATCTAATGCTGTCCATGCTACGGTCAGTGCTGTCCATGTCCCGTCATTTCCTTGCCCCCCCTAGTACTGTCCGTGCTCCTCAGTGAGTGCTGTGTACCACCCCCTAGGGCTGTGTACTTGCCACTGTTGCCCATACCCCCCTGGTGATGTCTATGCTTCCCCAGTGCAGTCCGTGCCGCCACCAGTGCTGTCTGTGCCGCCACCAGTGCTGTCCATGCCACCACCAGTGCTGTCCGTTCTGCCACAGTGCTGTCCGTGCCGCCACCAGTGCTGTCCGTGCCGCCTCCCCTTGTGCTGTCCATTCTCCCCCTAGTGCTGTCCATGCTGCCCATGTCACGTGCCACTGCCAGTGCTGTCTGTGCCCACCAGTGCTGTCCTCGCTCTCCCAGTCCTATCCATGATGTCTGTGCCTCACTCCTTCCTGTGATTTATATACCCCAGCCTCTCCTGTGATCTATACGCCCCAGCTCCGCCAGTAATGTATATACCCCTTCTGTGATTTATATGCCCCAGCCCCTTCTGTGATGTGTACCCCCACCGTCTCCTGTAATTTATGTTCCTCTGCGTCACCTGTGATGTGTATGCCCCAGCGTCTGCTGTGATGTGTATGCCCCAGTGTCTCCTGTAATTTATGCGCCCCAGCTCCCCCAGAGATATGTATACCCCCCACGTCTCCTGTAATTTATGTGAAACGCCCACGCCGGGGCTTGCAGAGCTCGCACGGTCACCGGGCCGTTGGTATTTGGGGTCAGGCTGTGAGTGGCCCGACCCGGCTTCCGTGACCCCCAGGGGGTTTCAATAAAAGGAAAGTCCGACCGTCAGTCCGGTGTTACAAGGGGGATGGAAGGAGGGTAACGGGGTTCCTGGAGAGCTTGCCATCACTCTCCCCCCAGGAAATGGTACGGGACGGGGACGGGGGATGCTTGCAGAGCCACCCGTGGTGTGCAGCCAGGTGTTCAGCCGCCGCTGTGCAGTCTCTCTCCGGGGCAGGTGTCACGGGCAGCCGGATGGAATCGCTCCCCACGGGTGGAGCGGGGTGGCCCCGGGAGGTTTATGAGACCCAGGGCAACAGTCCTCAGGGACACCGGGGGCGCAGGGCGGCGGCATTACTCATAGCAGTCACAGAGTGCAGTTCCAGTTGTTCTTTATTAAGAGTCCGTTCCACATCGCACCCGGGTGCTGGTCCTCGCCGCCTGTAGCCTTTGGTCGGTCCCGGGCAGGTAGGAGGAAGGGGCCGGTAGAGTGATCTGGGGGTCCCTCTCTCTTTCGGTGCGATAATGCTATCGCCGTGGCATGGAGCATCTTGGGGACCCGCCGCCATTCTGTCTGTCTCTCTTCCAGTAGCGGACAACACACAAACCGCCACCGGGTACAACTTTCTCCAGGGATCCCCAGTCCTCAGCTCCATTCTCTTCCTTTAGATGTTATCAGCCCTGGTCTCATGGCATCTCCTCAGCAGGGAGCTGTCCTGTCTAAGTCTGCACTCTGCTGCAGCCTCTGACGTTCTGCACTAAACTCACTCCTATTCAGGCCCCCCTCCCCTTGGTTGTCATGGGGACCTGCCTGTGTCCAGCCACCTGCTCATTAACGAGACAGGATGAGTCATGGACTCAAAACTTCATGCTGCAAAAGCTATTAACTCCTTCCTGCCAGTGTGATGTGAGTGTGTGTTGTGGGGACTCTTCTTCCTCCTGCCCGGGAAAAATGGGGTAACATTTAATACCCTGTAACGACCCGTTTACAGGGGCGGTACATATGCGCCCCAGGGTCTCCTGTAATGTCTATGTTCCCAGCCTCTCCAGACTGAGACAAGACTGGAAAAGCAGTTGTGAGAAGCAATATGATCAATATCATCTAACATCACAGCTGCAGCAAAGAGAAGTAGCTCCAGCCACCAAGTAGGGGTGAGTTAATTAATTGACCAAATATAGCTGGGTAATTTTCAAGTTGATAATTTTGTGCGGCCACCGAAGGTTGGTAGAATAGTCCATATGGCCCCCGGCAGTGAAAAGGTTTCCCACTCCTGGTCTAGTGGGTCTGCTCCCGCAATCGTTACAATAGATAGCCACTGCACTTATAAACCACCCAAATATAAAGTGGCTACCAGGCTTGTGTTAAGAGTTAAAAAAAGGCATGGTTCTGTAGTCTCCTTTACACTGTCATGTAGCCAGTCTTTTAAAATAATTGATTTTAAGATCCAGATCTGCAGGTCTACCAGGTCTTCAAGGCGGAGATCCTAGAGCATGTGCACTGAGTGCCGTCTCAATAATTTACTCCTGGATACTCATTTACAAGGGTGGACATATCATTTGTGCAGCCTCACAGGGGCCCGGGAGGTTTGGGGCCCATTTCTACCCCCCAGCCAGGTAGAATTGTGCATTATGATGAGTTGTTGGACTGCAAAGGGCCCATATACTGTTTTTGCACAGGTGCTTATTTCAGTCTGTGGCCGCCAGTGCTAATACACATGCATTGATGTGTTCACTATATGCTCTCAGTTGTCATGTTCTTTGAGCAACATATCTTCAGGACTATAACAAAAATTAAAACATTAAAAACTGTGAGTGGTGCAGTTAGCATACATTCTATCTGCACAATGCCTGTGGTTGTACTAGTTAGAAATATAATAGTACATGCCAGAAAAATATTGATTGCAATCAAGCATTCTTTGATACCATATGTAGACACACACACTCATCTGATATCATCTACAGCAAGGATCCCCAACCTGTGGCTCACGGGCTTGTGATGTGTGGCTCACGGCTGTCTTCCAGTTTGGTGCATTTGTGGCGCCCCTGACCTGGTCAGGCACCACTAGGTACTGAACCCATGTCGGGTCAGTACTGACAGGTAATCCTGAAGGCTGGAATAGGGTGTGTACGCACAGACACATAGTGACCAGGTCTCCCTCACCTTTGAGGGGACCCCTGGGCAGACCCAGGAGGGGGCGTGCCTCCACATCCAATCAAGGGGTGCGGTAGAGAGGCTGGGAGCTAGAGTTGGAGTTGCAGTCAGAAGAGGAGAGGAGAGCCAGTCTGATAGTGGAGACGCAGGAGAGCGGACCCGCTAGTCAGACCCTGCACGTGGAGTAGCCGCTGGCGGGGGAGAATGGTTGCCACACAGTCAGCCTGAAAGACACCTGAAGAGAGGACAGGCAGTTGAGTACGGGGACTCCTGGTAACTAGGCACGTAGGGGGAACAGGTCCTTAGAGCCAGACATCCATTTAGCGGTCTGCTAAAACCTGCAGGTGGAGGGACTAGAGGTTCCTCACCAACCATTACAGAGTCCGAGCATCAGCAGCAATGAGGGGGCCCATAAGGAGGATCGAGCCTGAAGCTATCTTCCTTGGTCCATGCTGCCAGCAAATGGGCCAGAAAGGGGAGAAAAGGCAGTTGCGACTTCTCTGGATGAAGCCCACGGTACTTTAAGTCAGGGGTTGTCCGAAACAAGAAGTGCTAGGAAGGCGAGCTAACGGTTACCCTTATACCAGTCCAAAGGATACCTGGTTCTCTCCTGGTTTATCTCAGCATCGCCTGGGTTACCTCACAAAACCAGCTGAACGTGAGTAAACAAGTTCAAAGACTTTCTGGACTGCGACTGAGTTATTCTGCGACCTGTTGTTCCACACATCCGAGCCCCTGGGGCCATCCTCACTCACGGGAGGCCACACCATCCAACTACAGACACCATCAGCCCCAGACGCTCGTTAAACCTGCAGTGGCACTCTCTGACCGCAAACCGTGAGTGGCGTCACGACTCCCATGTAATTAAACCTGACATACCTGTGGCCAGAGATACCAACAAGTGGAGACCCCGCAGCGTCCCTGAAGGTGGATGGATGTCCCTGGGAGCGGTGGGCGACACACTTTCCTGGCGTCAGGATAAGGACTAGACCTGTTAAGACAGGTGACAGTGCGCTTTGGCGGTCCGTTCGGAAAATTTGGATCGCCGCCATTTTGTCGATGTTAAAAGCGCGCGAAGTTGGTAGCTGCAGTCCGCGCATAAGAAGAGTAACCGCCCACGAAGAGGTGTGGCTGACCCAGAATCCCTGGAGCGCTCTGACCCCGCAAAAGGAGAAGATGGGGGCGGATCTGTTCCTATACTGCAGGGACGTCCCAGTCCAGGGGGAGGAGAACAAGCAGAAACGAAACTGAGAGTAGCGCGTGAGGAAAACCTGGTTAGCCACGAAAGAGATGGCGTCTGCAAGAGGTGACCAGGAAGAGCAGGGTTGGACCAGGCCCATGACCGCAGAAGAGTTGGAAGAAGAAGTGAGAAGAATTCCCGATGATATGGAGGAGTGGAGCGGAGCAGGCAAGAGATAGCCGCTTGGAAGAAAGAGATGATAACGGCAATAAAGAACTTGCGGTTGTTGATGCAGCGAGGCCCGCTTGGAGGCACCGCCCACGATTAGCTAGAGTCGTTGTTGGCAGAAGTGACCATGCTACGGGATGTCTCAAGCACGGATCTGAGTGAGTCTGCAACTGCCCCTGGTCCACCTGGTGTGCTGATTCCACCGGCATTAACATCCGAGGCTGGTGCGACGTCCAGTGTGACGCCCGATGCGATGCCTGATGCGATGCCCGATGCGATGCCTGATGCGATGTCCGGTGTGACGCCCAATGCGATGCCCGATGCGACATCTGATGCGACATCCAATGCGATCCCCGATGCAACACCAGAAGCGACATCAACGGCCAGACCAGACCAGGTCGCAACACCTCCTGTCCCGGCCAGACCAGACCAGGCCGCAACGCCTCCTGTCCCGGCCAGGCAAGACCAGGCCACAACGCCTCCTGTCCCGGGCAGACCAGGCCACAACGCCTCCTGTCCCGGCCAGCCCAGGCCAGGCCGCAATGCCTCCTGTCCCGGCCAGACCAGACCAAGCCACAACGCCTCCTGTCCCGGGCAGACCAGGCCACAATGCCTCCTGTCCCGGCCAGACCAGGCCAGGCCGCAACGCCTCCTGTCCAGGTCAGACCAGACCAAGCCGCAACGCCTCATGTCCCGGCCAGACCAGACCAGGCCGCAACGCCTCCTGTCCCGGCCAGACCAGATAAGGCCGCAACACCTCCTGTCCCGGCCAGACCAGACCAGGACGCAACGCATCTTGTCCCAGTGGCCCGACCAGAGGTGGTCACAGCGCCCCAGTCACTGACTGGGGAACCAGCACCTGCGCCCCGATCTGAAGTGGACAAGGAACTGGCCCGGCTAAAGAGCGAACTGGGTGCTCGGTTCCCAGCACACCAGGTGGAGAGGTACCTGATCCCCAAGTTGCCAACCCGACCAGAAGCGCTCACAGCACCCTCTCCGCTGGAGAGGAACTCCTCATCCTACCTGGCTGATGAAAGCTCGTCCCCAGAGCTGCTCCTTGTCTGACCGGAGGAGGTCGCAGCACCCTTTGAGAGAAAGGGAGGCCCTGAGGTCGCGCTGCTGTCCCCCCAAAGACCGGAAGAGGTCGCAGCACCCTCCACCAGGGAGGGAGAAGAGGACTTACAGCCATCATTGCTGATCCCCAGCCGACCGGAGGAGGTCGCAGCACCCTCTGAGAGAGAGGGAGGCCCTGAGGTCGCGCTGCTGTTCCCCCAACGATCAGAGGAGGATGCAGCACTCCCTTTTAGGGAGGAAGACCTGGTTGCATACAATCCCAGCATGTATGTGACCTGGTTACCTGCTGATGACCAGGTGATGGTAATGCGGAGACCAGCCAGCAGAGGGCAGCATAGTGTGAGAGCCAGACACCCCCTTGAGAAGCCCACCCCAGAGAGAGAGCAAGTGGAGGCCAGGGACCTGCAGGAAAAGCAGTCCCTGCGGCGGGCCAGGCACCAGGCCAGAGGTCCCCTCCACCGTGGGATAGTGGAAGAATTCACCTGCTGCACAGGGTGGGGCTTTATAGTGGAGGCCGGAGTGAAGGAGGGAATCTTTGTCTCCAGACAGGACGTACAGTCCCACCTACAGCGGGGTCACCCTGGTCGTGATCTCTATGTGGGGGATGTGGTAGAGTACACAAGGCATATGGGAGAGAGAGGCTGGTTTGCCTTGGATGTGGTTCAATGTCCAAAGGAAACCTTAGTGAGCTTAGACTCCATCCCCACTGCTTCTACCAGGTCCCCAGAGTCATCACCGCAAGGAGACATCCATGCTGCCATTTCCCAAACTCAGAGCACTGAAAGAAAGAGCCCTGAACTTGAGAGATGGAAGTCCATTTAAATTCTTTAGGAAGTCCATTTAAATTCTTTAGTCAAAAGAGTTTACAGAGAATGTTTGTTACCAGTTAAGCAACGTTTAAATGTTTAAGGAAATGTACCCACAAGACCTTTTGTGTGAACTGCTTGTGTACCGCCCCGCACTCGGCTGCAGCCGAGCCGCTCGGATCCGGGTGATGGGTGGCTCGAGCGCCTCCGGACCCGAGGCCATTTCGCTCTGAAAGGGGGTGCTGGCGCTTTTGGTGGGGATTAGGTAGGTGCACGGCCAGAGCCGCGCTTGAGTTCGTGATGCCACCCACGGGATGTGGTGAAGGTAGACACCAGCGCTGCAGTTACTGGGCACCCGGGGGAGATGGTAGTGCAGCAAGATGTTAACCCCTCCGTGGGCAGGGATAGTGGCCCTGGGTGCCTGTTGGGGATAGCTGGGCGGTGCAGGGCGGTGCGCGGCCGGATGGCACTGTTGTACTCACTGTTATTGACACACACAAGTCTCTGGTAAACCAAATTGATGGTGGTCGGTGCCCGCAGCTGGCTGCATCTGGTCGGTGGTCTTGGCCTTTCTCCTGCACTGTGTTGTGTATTTGGGCTGCCTGCGCTTCAGCGACGGGAGTCCGCTCTCCGGCTTTGTGAATGTCGGGAGAGCCCTTTTGCCCGCAGACGCTGGCCCGTGGGATCTCTCTGCCTGTGCGGTGGCTCTCTCCCCCTCAGTGAGCTGTTGTCTTCAGTCTGGACTTGGGTGGGAAAGGACCTATAGTCCAGACCACAATCAGTTAATTAACTCAGTCCAGTGGATTCTGGACCTCGTTTCAGGGTCTGAGTACCCCCCTGTGTGCTCCAATTTCAGAGTCGGTTCCCCGGGTCAGTACCGGCGGGCCACTACCCTGTCTCGGTCCACCACAATTCCACCGAGCCATCTTCCCAGCTCCTGCAGGCTAAGGCCACCGTTTGCCTCCCAGCCAAAGGTGCCCGGGCTCCAACCCCGACACCTGTCAGACTGCTGCAGACCTGGGCACAGGCCTGGTTCCACACTGTTCAACACTAAAACTGATCTGCCTGTGTTTCCTGCCTCAGGCCCTCTGAACTCCTCGGTGGGCATGGTGAACCGCCTGGCTCCACCCCCTGGTGTGTTCATCAAGCACTGAGGGAGGTGACTAGGTTTTAATGGTTGGCTGATGACACCTTTTTGGGGGACAGGTGTAGTGCGGGGGTCTATCTGTGACTACCTGGCTAGTCCAGGGTGTCACACTCCCCCTTGGCTAACTACAGACTGTCTGCGGGCTGTCCGACCACCACCGTTTATTTTTGTTGTAACTGCAAAAGGTAAAAGAGAACATATGTACAATTATAATAACAGTATTTACAATCAGGCATATTTGTGTTTCTTCCCTTGTGGGAGGCATGTTACTTAAACATTGCAAACATATAAAAACACTTTTATTAAATGGGAACGGGACGGGACCGGGTGCTTTTGTGGCGCCCTGGACAAGCCAGGGGCCACAGAGCACAACACCACCACACCCCACACTCCCGATCAGGCACACCGAAGTCAGACATAAAACCCTTGTTGCCTTCCTCCAGGGGCTGATGTCCACACCAGGGGGTGGGCCAGGCGGTTGGCCCCGCCCACCGAGGAGTTCACAGTCCTGGAGTCGGGAAAGGCAGGCAGATTAAGTTGGGAAGTGAAAGTGAGAGGAAGGAAAGTGTGGTAAAGAAGCCTGAAGTTGGTCTGGGTGTGTGGCCCGGACGGATCAGCAAGGTTGGCAGACGGTGGTGACCGTCTGCAGGAGTGGCCTATCGGAGTCTACCGTAAGGACCGTGGTCGGGCGGTGGCCCGGCGGTACCGGACCGGTACGCAAAGAGAAGACAGCACCATCTGGCAGGGGCTTACGAACCCCGGCAAGGCTAGGAGTCGCCGTGAATTTGCCGAATTCGTTAGTGAAGGGAACCTCCTGGGTTTCCCAGCAGCCAAGTCCCGACAGAAGGCAACAGTCCAACCAAGAGAGGGAGACACCGCCACCGCCAAGGCAACCGTTTCCCAGGGCCAGAACCTGCGGGCAAAAGGGGCTCCTCCAGCCCATATCCAAGCTGGGGAGCGGGCTACCGGTGGGAACCCATTGGAACCATCTACCGTACATAGGTGCAGGGAAAGGCAGTCACCATCAACCTGCCGGGAGAAACAACACCGCAGCCGTCTGTGGGACCCGTCCATCCAGCCGTGTGTTTTACCGAGAACTGTGTCCTCATCATTGGCTGAGTGAGTACCACCGTGCCGTGCGGCACAGTGCTGCCCCCGCGACCCTGCACCTCACCAGGCCCAGTAACCCGCCTGCCATCCATCCCTACCCCTATCACCGGGCCCCGGGACAACCAACCCCCCTACCCACGGAGGGGAGAACTAACAACAAAGCTGCTCCCTGTCACCGCTCCCGGGATCCCCGTCTAGAGCAGCGGTGGGGTCACCAATATCCCCACAACCGTGGGTGGCGTCACGGACAATAATCACATCCCCACAATCAAAGCCCCCCTTTTCACTCACGGGCGAGGAGCGCCGCTCGAGTCCCCGGGATCCAGCCCACCGCTCGAGTAATGTCTTGAGGAGGTTAAGGACCAGATGGTTCATTTTCTCGCAACATTCCATTAGTTTGGGCATGATAGGGCGTGATCCGGATCTTCTTGCACTTGTACAAGTGGCAGAACTCCTGGAACACCTCCGCTTCAAAGGCTGGGCCCTGATCCGTGAGCACCTTCTCGGGGTAGCCATGCGGCCGGCAAAAGTAGGTCTGGAAAGCTCTGGCTGCGGTGCGGCCTGTGAAGTCTTTAACGGGAACAACCACCATGAACCTTGAGTACTGGTCAACAATGGTCAGGGCATAGGTGTACCCGCTTCGGCTGGGCGTGAGCTTGACGTGGTCCAAGGCGACCAATTCCAGCGGCTGGGGTGTGACAATCGGCTGTAGCGGAGCCTTCTGGCTGGCTTCGTCCCATCTTATCAGCGTACAGGGACCACACTCTCGGCACCAGGCCTCCACGGACTCTTGCATCCCACTCCAGTAAAACTGCTCCCTCAGCAGCATCTCCAGCTTTTTCCAGCCGAAGTGTCCTGCGCCATCATGGTAGGCCTGCACCTGGGGCACCACCAGCTGGTGAACTTTCTCATGGGTCTTCAGTTTAATTAACCCCCTATACAGCTTCCCTTGAGGCAGGTACAGACGGTCTCTCTCTTTCTACAACCGCTGAGCTTCGGAGGGGGCTGTGGGGTTCATCCTGGAAGAACCCTGGGCAATGATTGTTTTGACCAGCTGAACTGCAAGTTCCTGATCCTGGGCTTCTTGCCACCCCTGGCTGGGCAGCGGGTCGAGGTTTGCCTGCTGTTGGCTAACGCAGGGCTTCTCACCCCGTGGCCGATGGAATGCGGGTAGCTCGATCTCCTCCAGGCTGTCATCCTCCATCCCTTCATCGGGCAAGTGTGGCATCCGAGACAGCGCATCCACATTGGTGTTCTTGCGGCCAGCCCTGTTCTTGATGGTGAAGTCGTAATTGGACAGTCGAGCCATCCACCGCTGCTCCAGGGCACCCAGCTTGGCCGTATCCAGATGTGTTAATGGGTTGTTGTCCGTGTAGGCAGTGAACTTCGCCGCCACGATGTAATGTTTAAACCTTTCTGTTATCGCCCACACGAGGGCCAGGAACACGAGCTTGAATGAGCTGTAATTCTCGGGGTTCCTTTCTGTTGGCCAAAGCATCCTGCTGGCGTAGGCGATCACCTTCTCCTTTCCATCTTGTACCTGGGACAAGACCGCACCCAGGCCCACATTGCTGGCGTCGGTGTAGAGGATGAACGGGAGGCCGTAATCAGGATAAACCAAGATTTCTTCCCCTGTCAGGGCCGACTTCAGCTGTTGGAAGGACTCCTCGTGCTTCTCACCCCAGACAAATGGGGGTCCAGGAGATTTACCATTTTTGGTCTGTGCCACGAGGAGGTCTTGCATGGTCGCGGCCATCTTAGTGTACCCCTTGATAAAACTGCGGTAGTTGCCCACTAGGCCCAGGAACTGCCTCACCTCCTTCACCGTGGTTGGTTGCGGCCAGCTCTGGATAGCGGTAATCTTCTCAGGATCCGGGGCTACGCCTTCCGCACTCACCACATGCCCGAGGTACTGCACTTTGGGTTTCAACAGAGGGCTTTAACTTCATCCCGTACTTGGCGAGGGCCGCAAACACTTCTGCCAGGTTCTCCAGGTGGGCTTCATATGTCTTGGAATACACAATTTTGTCGTCCAAGTACAGCATAACAGTCTCGAAGTTGAGATGCCCCAAACAGCACTCCATGAGCCTCTGGAAGGTCCCCGGGGCATTGCACAGCCCGAACGGCATACTGTAGGCATCTTTATGCGTTATCTGGTTGATCTTCTGGTAATCCACACACATTCTCATGGTACCATCCTTCTTCCTCACCAGCACCAATGGAGCTGCCCAGGGACTACAACTATCCCGGATGACCCCTGCCTCCTTCATGTTCCTCAACATGTCTTTGGCGCACTGGTAATGTGCAGGTGGGATTGGCCTGTACCTCTCTTTAATGGGTAGATGCATACCCGTGGGGATATGGTGTTGAACCCCTTTAACTCTCCCAAAATCTAGCGGGTGCTTGCTGAAAACCTTCCCATACCCCTGCAGTACCCTGTATACCCCTTCCTTGTGGTGCATGGGTGTAGCCTCGGTGCCGACATGCAACTCCCGGCACCACTCCTCTATTTGTTCGGGTGGAAGGTCACTGCCGGAGTGTGGTGTAGTGGTTGTGGGTGTTGTATCGTGGATAGCATGTGCGTCTACGGTGAACAACTTGGCTATGGTGGCGTAGCGGGGGAACCTGACCTCTTCCTCTCCACAATTCAGCACTCTCACGGGCACTCTCCACTTTTTGACAATCACCCCCCTGGCTGCCATTACTGTGGGCCAGTGCTCCGAAGGCAAGGGCTCTACCATTGCTGGGTAATCCTGTCCTTGGGGTCCTACTGCTGCCCTACACCAAATCATCATCTCACTCCGTGGTGGCACCACCAAAGGCGCGGCGTCCATCACCTGCACACCACCAATCTCTCCACCTGTCATGTTCACCTGCTGTCGCTGCAGGAGGGCCCAGATCTCACGCTGCAGTGCCCTCAGCCGACCCCCTCCCGCAGTGGCAGACAATTGTTGCAACAAGCTCAACACCTCCCCCATGCAGTGCTCAATCACGTTGGTCCCGAGGACCACCTTTGGGTTACGGTCACTGGAATCATTCAGCACCACAATCATCCCTTGATGTCTCAGATCTGTTTGTCCCACAGTCAGGGTCACCTCCTTGAACCCCACCTGGATCATAGGGAGCCCATTAGCCGCAATGATAGTTAAGCCATTGTCCGGAGGGGCAAGTTCACTATCAGCCCAATATCGCTGGTACAACGAGTAAGGCATAGTCGTTACCTGTAATCCAGTGTCAAGCAGGGCCATGGTCGGGACACCATCCACTGCCAGGGAGATGATGGGGCGGCCTCCAACGTACCAATCCCGCCAATCAGCTGGACCTTGAGGATCTACTCCTGAGGATTGGCCCTTGACACCGTCTGGAGTAATGGCCGGTCTTGTTACACTTGTAGCAGACAGGCAGTCCATACTGTGGGTCGTTGTTCCTCCTCCGCTGCATCCAAGGGACGTCCTCCGGGCTGTCGGCGAGCTGGATTTTCTCCGCGGGCTTGACTCTCGTCAGTAGCTGGAGAGCGGCGAGGATCCGGGTGACGTCCTCATTCAGGCGCCGGACTTGCGATGTCAGATCTTCCGGAGCTCCGGTGACTGCAGCAGGGGCCGGCAGGGCCAGCAAGGGGGGCGCTACCGAAATGGGAGCGGTATCAACCAGCCAAGATGGCGGATCGGGGGCGCCGGCTTCTGATGTTTGTAGGGCCTTGATGGCCCGCTCCTTCAGCACTGCAAAGTCCAGGTCGGCGTGCTCCAAAGACCACAGTTGTTTGCAATCTTCGGCAGACCCCAGTTCCTGCAGGAACTGCTCCACTAGGATCTTGTTGCTATCAGTCTCATTGATGGGGTCCACCCGCTTTAGTGTACGCAAGGCTGTTTGCAGCCGCAAGGCATAGTCTCTTATACTGTCCTTTGGTCGCTTCCGACAATGGTAAAACTGCATCCGTAACTCCGCTTCCGTGCGGGTCTCGAAGGCGACCAGGAGTTTATCAAAAATGGCGGTTACCGATGCCCGGTCCGCATCTACCCAAGTCTCCACCTCCTGCTCGGCCGCGCCGGTCAGCTGCCCTAGCACTACCGCTGCACGCTGCTTGCCAGTCATGGCATACAAATCAAGAATCGTGCAAATCTTTTTCCGGAACACCTGCAAGGCGTCAGGATTCCCATCGTACTGGGGTAGCCAGGAAGCACCGGGCATGTAGGGCAAGGAGATTGGCATTACCTGGGCGACTGTCGGAGCCGTGGCCTCCCCCGCTCCTGCAACCGGAGCGAGCGCCGCCACGTTCCCATCGTCGGGCACACCTTCGGGTGCCGCCGCTCCAGCGGCTGGAGAGCGGACACGGCCGCATGCTGCTTACCAGTCATGGCATACAAATTGAGAATCGTGCAAATCTTTTTCCAGAACACCTGCAAGGCGTCAGGCTTCCCATCGTACTGGGGTAGCCAGGCAGCACCGGACACGTAGGGCAAGGAGATTGGCATTACCTGGGCGACCGTCGGAGCCATGGCCTCCCCCGCTCCTGCGACCAGAGCGAGCGCCGCCACGTTCCCATTGTCGGGCACACCTGTGGGTGCCGTCGCTCCAGTGGCCGGAGAGTGGACACGCTAGTCAGACCCTGCACATGGAGCAGCCGCTGGCGGGTGACAACAGTTGCCACACAGTCAGCCTGAAAGACACCTTGAGAGGACAGGCAGTTGAGAACGGGGACCTCTGGTAACTAGGCACGCATGGGGAACAGGTCCCTAGAGCCAGACATCCATTTACTGGGCTGCTAAAACCTGCAGGTGAAGGGACTAGAGGTTCCCCACCAACCATTACAGAGTCCGAGCATCAGCAGCAGTGAGGGGGCCCATAAGGAGGATCGAGCCTGGAGCCATCTTTCTTGGTCCACGCTGCCAGCAAATGGGCCAGAAAGGGGGGAAAAGGCAGTTGCGACTTCTCTGGATGAAGCCCACGGTACTTTAAGTCAGGGGTTGTCTGAAACAAGAAGTGCTAGGAAGGCAAGCTAGCGGTTACCCTTAGACCAGTCCAAAGGATACCTGGTTCTCTCCTGGTTTATCTCAGCATCGCCCGGGTTACCTCACAAAACCAGCTGAACGTGAGTAAATAAGTTGAAAGACTTTCTAGACAGCAACTGAGTTATTCTGCGACCTGTTGTTCCACACACCCGAGCACCTGGGACCATCCTCATTCACGGAAGGCCACACCATCCAACTGCAGACACCATCAGCCCCAGACGCTCGTTAAACCTGCAGTGGCGGTCACCCATAACCCTGACCGCAAACCGTGAGTGGCGTCATGAATCCCATGTAAATAAACCTGACATACCTGTGGCCAGAGATACCAACAAGTGGAGACCCTGCAGCGTCCCTGCCGGTGGATAGATGTCCCTGGGAGAGCTGGGCAACACACATTATCACCTGGTCTAGTAAACAGCTATGAAGGCAAAATCAGCAGATATTGCTGACTGGGGGGCCTTTACTCCATTATAAAGATATGGGGTTTTTAGGCATTCCTATACCTTAATGATGTTTAGATTTCTCACTGACCTATTGCAGACTGCAAAGAAAGAATATTGTCATATGCCACTCAGGTGAAATTGAAAATTAAACGTATTTGTGCAACATAATTTTTTGCACACAGTTGTAGGCTTTAACAAAAATACGGCATTTTGTAAGTAAATTGTATAAAATTCACAAATCTGTTGCTCAGACAGATAAGAATTCGGCTCATGTAATGGCCTTTAGCAAAATGTTCTACATTTCCTGCTTGTGGTGGAAGTGAATATTGCTAATAAGCATTATACGAGCACTAGCCTGTGCCACTTTCTAGGAGACATAATTTCTTTAAGTTCTTTCAATTTCTTCAAGACAAGGGAAATAAATTGAAGAGTTCATTGACAGGTATTGAAAACAAGTAGGGTTGAGCGGATCCGAATTCTAAAAGTCCAGATCCGCGCGGCTGCGGGCTGAGGTTACCAGCCCCCAGCTGGCTTTATCTTGGCTGGGTATCAAAATTGGGGGGGGGGACCGCACATGGTTTTTTAAAAAAATTATTTAACTAAAGAAAAGCCCAAAATGAAATTTTTATTTTTTTCTGCCAGGCGGTGGAAATTTGGTGCTGAAATTTTTCTTTCCTGGCAAAAAAAAACGTGGCAATAATCGCGGCAAAAACAGTGGCAAAAAAAGTGCCAAAAAACGCAGGGGTTTTATTTTTGCCAGGAGGTGTAGATTAAATGCAGGAATATGGTGTAAAATTTTCAGCACATAATTTGTATCCCTTGGCCCAAAAATGAAGAAAAAAAAAATTCTGCCAGGAGGTAGAAATTTGGTGCTGAAATCTGGTGCAGATGATTTCAGCATCAAATGTGCACCTCCTGGCACAAAACCGTGGCAAAATCGTGGCAAAAAGCCAGAACAAAAAAAGTGGTAAAAAATGCGTAAAAAACCCCACTTTTTTTGCCAGGAGGTGTAGATTGGATGTGGGAATATGTTGTAAAAATGTCAGCACCAAATTTCCATCCCTTGGGCCAAAAATGAAGAAAGAAAAAAAAACAAAACTTTCTGACAGGAGGTGGAAATGTGTTGCTGAAATCTGATTTAGACGATTTCAACACCAAATGTGCACCTCCTGGCAAAAAAAAGTGCCAATAATCACGGCAAAAACCGTAGCAAAAAAAAAAACACGGCAAAAAAATGCGCCAAAAAATGCAGGGGTGTTTTTTGCCAGGAGGTGTAGATTGGATGCAGGAATATGGTGTAAAAATTTCAGCACAGAATTTGTATCCCTTGGGCCAATAATGAAGGAAAAAAAAAATTCTGCCAGGAGGTGGAAATTTGGTGCTGAAATCTGGTGCAGATGACTTCAGCACCAAATGTGCACCTCCTGGCACAATGCGCGGTAAAATCGCGGAAAAAAGCTGGAACAAAAAAACACTGCAAAGAAACTTCGTAAAAAAGCGCGCTTTTTTGCCAGGAGGTGTAGATTGAATGCAGGAATATGGTGTAAAAATTTCAGCACCAAATTTGCATCCCTTGTGCCAAATATTTAAATAAAAAACTTTTTTTTCTGCCAGGAGGTGGAAATTTGGTGCTGAAATCAAATCTGGTGTAGACAATTTCAGCACCAAATGTGCACCTCCGGGCACAAACTCGGCAAAAAGCCGGAACAAAAAACCGTGGCAAAAAAAATGCGTAAAAAAACTTGTGTGTAGATTGGATGCAGGAATATGGTGTAAAAATTTCAGCACCAAATTTGTATCCCTTGGCCCAGAAATGAAAAATAACACTAATATTTCAGAACCAAATCTGCATCTCTTGGCCAAAAACACTACGATTTTCTGCTAGGAGATGCAGGTCTGTGAACTCAGGGACCTCCACCTGAGGTCAGGTTACCTGCGATCACAGGTGAAGGACCGTGGGAACCTCCAGCTGTGACTGCAAATGACCTGAGTGACGTCACTGCTCCTTGCGCAGCTCATTCATTCTCTGGAGCTCACAGCGAGGGGTCGTTCTCTTTGGCCTCTCTCTGTGATATTCAGATGTAGCAGAGCTGGATGCGGCGTCGGACCTCGTGTGGATTACGCCGTGCCTGGAGGGCTGTGTTGGGGGTTAATAAAGTAGTGAAGGAGGGAGCATTTTTGTATTTTATTCCAAATAAAGGAGTTTTCTCTGTGTTTGCGCTTATTTACTTTTATGTACAGGTTAGTGATGCAGGTATCTCATAGATGCCTGTGCCAACCTAGGGCTTAGTAGCAGCTGTGTGCTGTTATTAACCCCTTATTACCCCGATTGGCACTGCTCCAGGCCAACGGGAAGAGCCAGTGAAGCTCCGGGATTGTCACATCTAATAGCTGCGGCAATACCGGGCAGCTGCGGGCTGAGAATACCAGCCCCCAGTCGGCTTTATCATGGCTGGGTATCAAAATTGGGGGGGACTGCACATCAGTTTTTTTTATTAGTTATTTAAATAATAAAAACAAAAAAAGCAGCATGCAGTTTCTCCCGGAATCACACTTGCAAGGGACTCGTGCGAGTCTGCCATGGTATCACCCAGCAAAGCCTAGCACGTGTGACTCTGGGTACTGGATACCCAGCACAGATACAGCCCGACAGCTACAGTGCCTACAAGTAGTCTTCAACCCCCTGCAGATTTAGCAGGTTTGATAAGATGCAAATAAGTTAGAGCCTGCAAACTTCAAACAAGAGCAGGATTTATTAACAGATGCATAAATCTTACAAACCAACAAGTTATGTTGCTCAGTTAAATTTTAATAAATTTTCAACATAAAAGTGTGGGTCAATTATTATTCAACCCCTAGGTTTAATATTTTGTGGAATAACCCTTGTTTGCAATTACAGCTAATAATTGTCATTTATAAGACCTGATCAGGCCGGCACAGGTCTCTGGAGTTATCTTGGCCCACTCCTCCATGCAGATCTTCTCCAAGTTATCTAGGTTCTTTGGGTGTCTCATGTGGACTTTAATCTTGAGCTCCTTCCACAAGTTTTCAATTGGGTTAAGGTCAGGAAACTGACTAGGCCACTGCAACACCTTGATTTTTTCCCTCTTGAACCAGGCCTTGGTTTTCTTGGCTGTGTGCTTTGGGTCGTTGTCTTGTTGGAAGATGAAATGACGACCCATCTTAAGATCCTTGATGGAGGAGCGGAGGTTCTTGGCCAAAATCTCCAGGTAGGCCGTGCTATTCATCTTCCCATGGATGCGGACCAGATGGCCAGGCCCCTTGGCTGAGAAACAGCCCCACAGCATGATGCTGCCACCACCATGCTTGACTGTAGGGATGGTATTCTTGGGGTCATATGCAGTGCCATCCAGTCTCCAAACGTCACGTGTGTGGTTGGCACCAAAGATCTCGATCTTGGTCTCATCAGACCAGATAACCTTGAACCAGTCTGTCTCAGAGTCCTCCAAGTGATCATGAGCAAACTGTAGACGAGCCTTGACATGACGCTTTGAAAGTAAAGGTACTTAACGGGCTCGTCTGGAACGGAGACCATTGCGGTGGAGTACGTTACGTATGGTATTGACTGAAACCAATGTCCCCACTGCCATGAGATCTTCCCGGAGCTCCTTCCTTGTTGTCCTTGGGTTAGCCTTGACTCTTCGGACAAGCCTGGCCTCGGCACGGGTGGAAACTTTCAAAGGCTGTCCAGGCCGTGGAAGGCTAACAGTAGTTCCATAAGCCTTCCACTTCCGGATGATGCTCCCAACAGTGGAGACAGGTAGGCCCAACTCCTTGGAAAGGGTTTTGTACCCCTTGCCAGCCTTGTGACCCTCCACGATCTTGTCTCTGATGGCCTTGGAATGCTCCTTTGTCTTTCCCATCTTGACCAAGTATGAGTGCTGTTCACAAGTTTGGGGAGGGTCTTAATTAGTCAGAAAAGGCTGGAAAAAGAGATAATTAATCCAAACATGTGAAGCTCATTGTTCTTTGTGCCTGAAATACTTCTTAATACTTTAGGGGAACCAAACAGAATTCTTGTGGTTTGAGGGGTTGAATAATAAATGACCCTCTGAATAACCTTTTCACAATTTAAAAAAAAAAAAAAAGAAATAACATTCTTTTTTGCTGCAGTACATTTCACACTTCCAGGCTGATCTACAGTCCAAATGTCACAATGCCAAGTTAATTCCGAATGTGTAAAGCTGCTAAATCTGCAGGGGGTTGAATACTACTTGAAGGCACTGTATATCTGTGCTGTCATCAGAATACGGGGACCCTGTGCTGATTGTTTTATTTATTTATTTTTAACACTATACTGACCCGCAGACACTTGCACTGTTTTCACCGCCTACCGGCCGTCCTGGCGCCTATGATTGGTTGCAGTCAGCTGACACTCAGGGTGGGGGCGCTTCTAACTGCAACCAATTACACGCGCCGGTGGGCGGGCAAATTAATGAACATTGAATTGTCAACTCCGGAAGGGAAAAAAGTGTAATCTGGAAGGAGTTTGCCGCCATGACACAGCCTGGGTGAGTATACCGCGCATGCTCCTACCCCCATATCCCTTCCACCAATGTTTTTAATCACCGGATTCTGGTCCCCATTGACTTATATGGGCACCGGATTCTGGAGCAGATTGGACTTTTTAATCCGCCGGTGATTCGCCGATCCAAGTTTTTGGCCACTTCAATCAGCTCTAAAAACAAGGCCTCAGAGAAGGAAATGTATAGCAACTGCATCTGTGGTCTTGGGGCTCAGGAATGCAAGATTATGCATTTGTGAAAAAATGTGTGCTGTCCATTTTTCATGAACTATTTGATACAAGGAACTTGAGAAACCTCCATCAGCTTTTTTTTTCATCCGAAAAAAACTAAAACGGACACCCTGACCAATCTCTAATGACACTGTGAACAAAAACACTGATGACACTTGAACACATTTTTGTTAGAAAAATCACTGATGTGTGAATGAGGTTAGATGGTTATAGCATTAAATGCCATTGATTGTAGCAGTGGAAATGGGCTTAAAAAGAAACCTGTCAGTTGATTTGTACTGTCTGATTCATTGGCACCATGAATCAGAGACCGGTTCTGTCATTGTTGCTGTGTATGTTTCACTATCAGGTTCTGTGATATTTCAGAGAAAAAATGTTTTACAATGTCAAGATGGAAGCTACGGTTGATGTGACCAGACTGAGATTTCCAAGAGGTAGGCCGTTCCCCTAGACTGACAAGCCTCTCCCTATGTGTGTCTAGGGAGAGAACTGTCAATCAATAAGATCAGGGCGGGGAAAAGTGTCACACTTTGACATGTGGTGGATGTGTTCAGACCAAGCGAAGTCTGGACGCACAACAAAAATACAAACAACAGTACAACAGGTGGGGGGGGGGGCACTGGGGACACTAACAATGATGGACCTCTAGTGAGTGGGAAAGATGGACACCTCCTGCACTCACCTTTCGCTGACCCTATGCTACAAACCACGCCCTATACAGTCTTCTCAACTGTCACCGAACAGGAACCTGAGACCCTAAGAAAAACCCTGTAGTGGCCCTGAACAGTGCAATGGCTGGTGGCAGACGCTAGCTCCACCACTGCACTAATACACACAGGGAAAGGAAAGACAAACAGGGGAAAATAACAAAGGATAAAGTCCAAATGCAGGAACAAGCCTTCACATGACCTTACACGAATGCAGCCAGAGAACAAATGGCTTTGTATCTTTAGCAAAGCTTGCTGGGAGACCTGGCTATTTAAGTACAAGGGGGGGCGTCTACAAAGCGGGTGCAGCAGACACTGCTAGATAAGCTGCCAGCAGAAAACTGACATTAGCCATGTAGGTACTGAAGGAAATGAAACCACATTTGAATGTGGATAACCCCATAGAGATCAGAGGCTGTCACTAGTCTCCAAGAACAGGGAGACGACTGTGACAAAAAGCCACTAGGGATCTACTGTACCTTTTGTACTAGTCATCCTATTTGCCTTGTTCCTGGCTGCCATCTTAAATTATCCATTCTCTGAAATGCCGTAGGGTATGTGAATGAAACATACACGGCTGCAATAATGGTGCTGGTAAGCTAACAGGTTCCCTTTAAAGTAAATCTTTACTTTTGAGAATCATTTCATGTTCACATATATGTAGGATAGGACCAGATTATCCCACTCCTACTATGTACACTGGAGATCAAGCTTAAAGAACAACCCACAATTTCCTAAATGTTGCGGTCATTGTGTCATCCTATGTGATTATATCCTAACATGAGGAAACTCGCAGTATTTTAAGCTTATTTCATAAACTCAATTTATTGTAAAGCACATAATAAAAATGTAAATGAGATACGGTAAATGAAAAAGAACACTGATCAAAATTAGATGAACTTTCAGATACCTGCAAGTTATTGATGTTAATCTGGCAACTGGTGATAATTTCCTTAATTATACAAACCTTATTTAACTGGGAGCCTAACTTTCCAGTTTGCACTGACTTTGGTGTGCTGTTCCAAAGTGACTGAAACCCTCTGGAAGCAGGTTGTCCTGATAAAGGCCATAGCAAGAGAAGTTGGTTGTTCCAAGTCTGTGATTTCGAGAATATTGCATCTTTACAACATCAAATTCTTTCAAGTCCCCCAAGAAGACTGCTCGCCCTCGAAAGACAAATGCAGTAGAGGACTGGATAATGCTGAGAATCTCCATGGGTAATTGTTTCAACACTGCAGCTGGATTTGTGACGCCCTGGACTAGCCAGGTAGTCACATACATACCAACACACACACCCCCATCCTAGGCAGTTACACCAGCCAAACCAAAAACCCTTGTTGCCTCCCTCCAGAGTCTGATGTCCACACCAGGTGGGGCGGAGCCAGGTGGTTGGCCCCACCCACCGAGGAGTTCACAGGCCTGGAGGCGGGAAAAGTGTCAGTTTAGTCTTGGAGGTGAAAGTGAGAGGAGTGAACACTTGAGGTGTCTGGGTTGGAGCCCAGACACTGACAGCAAGGTTGGCAGACGGTGGTGGCCGTCTGCAGGAGTTGGTGGAACTCCGCAGAGCCGTAAGGACCGGGGTCGGGCGTCGGCCCGCCGGTACCGGACCGGGGAACGGAGTGAACCTAAGCACACAGGCAGGGCCATCGGACCCCAACCAGGCTTGGAGCCACCGTCAATAGTCAAATCCGAATGTGACAGGAACCCCAGGGGTTTCCCAACTACTAAGTCCCGATTGAAAGTAACCGTCCACCCAGAGAGGATATACAGCCACCGCCACAGGCTAGAGATCCAAGGGCCAGCACCTGCAGGCAAAACGGGCTCCTACGGCACCTATACGCCAGGGAGCGGACTACCGGTGGGAAACCACAGGAGTCAAGAACTTTCTCAAAGGTGCAGGGAAAGACAGCCACCATCAGCCGTCCGGGGAGAGCACAACAACAACACTGCAGCCGGCTGCGGGACCCGTCCATCCGGCCGTTTTGGTTTACCTATGACTCTGTCAGTGATTGTCTGAGTGAGTACACCAGTGCCGTCCGGCACCGCACCGCGCAGTCCCTGCACCCCAGCCATCCAGCCTCCCCATTACACCATCGTGCCCCGGGATCACTAACCCCTGCCCACGGAGGGAACAACATCTCAGCTGCACCCTACCATCTCTCCCGGGATCCCCGTTACCAGCAGCGGTGGTGCCATTATCATCACGACCCGTGGGTGGCGTCACGAACAATCTCCCTAAACATACCACCCCCTTTTCACTCATGGGTGAGGAGCGCTGCTCGAGTCCCCGAGTCCGGTCCACCGCTCGAGCCACCGAGCAGCAGCAGCATAAGCCCCGGACCCGAGCGTGGCGAGCATGTCCCCTCCGCCCGCCACAGATTGCTCGCCAGTTCAGCACTGAATAGGGTAAGCATTTGTTTTGTCATACAGTGTCACAACGTTTAAGAGCATTTGGACTGAAAGCCCACACTGCAATGACCAAACCTCTCATCACCAGAAAGAATCAAAAGACTAGACTTAAGGGTACTTTACACACTGTGATATCGGTACCGATATCGCTAGCGAGCGTACCCGCTCCCGTCGGTTGTGCGTCACGGGCAAATCGCTGCCCGTGGCGCACAACATCGCTAACACCCCTCACACGGACTTACCTTCCCTGCGACGTGGCTGTTGCCGGCAAACTGCCTCCTTTCTAAGGGGGCGGTTTGTGCGGCGTCACAGCGACGTCACACGGCAGTTGTCCAATAGCAGAGGAGGGGCGGAGATGAGCGGCTGGAACATGCCGCCCACCTCCTTCCTTCCTCATTGCCTGTGGACAGAGGTAAGGAGATGTTCGTCGCTCCTGCGGTGTCACACATAGCGATGTGTGCTGCCGCATGAACGAGGAACAACATCGCTACTGATCAGACAACGATTTTTCATAAATAAACGACCTCTCACAGAAAAACGATTTTTGCCTCTTTTGCGATAGTTTAAGGTTGCTCCAGCCTGTCAACGCTGCGATGTCGCTAACGACGCCGGATGTGCGTCACAAACACCGTGACCCCAACGATATATCGTTAGCGATGTCGCAGCATGTAAATGGCCCTGTACGTCTTGTGAGGAGCATGTTGTGTGGACAGAGAAGAAGTGGTCCACAGTTCATTTTAGTGATGAAAGCAAGTTTAATTTACTAGGGTCTGATGGCAAACATTATATTCATCGACAAACTGGAGAAAGACTGTACCCAACAGTGTTAAGAAGTCAGTGAAAAGTGGTGGAGGAAGCGTCATGGTCTGGGGGATCTTTTCTGCAGCATGAGTTGGACCTCTCATACAGCTACATGGCAGAGTGAATCAGAACCTTCTTCAATAACACATGGATCCTTACTTGCGTTCATCACTCAATCAGCCAGCAATTTTCATGCAGGACAATGCCCCCTGTCACACAGCAAAATGGGTAAAGCAGTTCCTTGAAACAGGCAACATTTAAACAATGAAATGGCCACAGCCCAGAGTCCTGATCTAAACCCAATAGAAAACCTTTGGAAAATCCTTGGTGACAAAGTTATAGCCAAGAAACCCACAACAGTCAAAGAACTGTTCAATAAACTGGAAGAACGGTGGGCCAAAATCACACCAGAGCAGTGTGAGAGACTAGTGATGTCCTGTGGCCACAGATGTGCTGAAGTCATTCAAAGCAAAGGCCTGTACACGTCCTACTGATTGGTGACTGTTGTTACCCTCAGAAAATTTAGTTGTAATCTTTCTCTGTGCTACAGTCACTGTTGTTCTCTAATCATGATCATGACGTTTTGGGCAAAATAAAGGTTTTATGTTGATAAACTCTGGATCTTTTGTAAAACACTGTTCTAGTGGCATGGAGCACCCCTTACAAAAAAAAAACATCAAATGTTCATCAATGTAGATTACATTATTTCTGAAAAAAGCAAGTGATCATACATTGTTCTTTAATTTTGATCTCCAGTGTATATATATTGTGGATTAAAGTAAATGTATAAGTGCCGCTGCTGGAAAGTACGGCTGCTAATGTAGCAGAGCCAGAGCAGTGCAGCGACCAGCAATTTAAAATGTTTTATTGCAAATTGCATTTAACTGTATTATGTGTATTTTATAGTATAATCTGCCATGTGTGATTTATATGTTAAACATGAAATGTTAAGTAGGAATGTTTTAGTCGGAGAGGATTTTAGTATGTATAGTGTTAGGCTAAGACCCCACTTTGCGTTCACCTACTTGCAGTTCTAAACCCACGTTTTGGGCTTAATTGATTTGACCACAGTTGCCTTTTTCAGAAATTTAGCGCTGAAAACGCATGCGTATTTACCGCGTTTTAGATGCGTTTTCTGCGCTTTTTACATGCTTTTTCACCTGCGTTTTGACAGCTGCGTTTTGAACATCAAGACACTGCTAAATAAAGTTTAGTCTGTCAAACACAATGAAAAAAGAGAAAAAAAAGGAACACATATAGATTTTTAGAAATAATAAAGAAAATAGAAATATTGAATAGAATTATAGCGGTAATATACTATTTATTGCAAAAATAGCAATAAATTATCATTTTTTTTAAATTTAATTGTCAGACTATGTGTGTGTGTGTTAAGGGACTAATGAAATCATTATTTTAACCCCTTCAAGACCATGGATGGATATATCCATCATGGAGCGTGTCCCGTTAAGCCCCGCCCCCTGCCGCGGGCAGGCGGCGGCGGTCGGCACACATATCAGCTGTTTTCAACAGCTGACATGTGTGCCTGCATGTTGCGAGTGGAATCGCTTCCACTCGCAACATTTAACACTTTAAATCTCGCTGCCAAAGTCTGGCAGCAAGATCTATATGCGCGCGGCCATGTTTTTTACTTACCGCTGCCCCCACCGGACGTCACGTGCGTGATCACGTGACTTTCGGTGGTTGCCATCGTAGCACAGGGTCACGTCATGACGCCTGCAGATATGAAGTTTCACTTTCGTTTTCCCTCGGCCATGAGCAGAGAGAAACAGAAAGTGAATGAATATGCGGTTTACAGCTGTATAGCTGTGATCAGCAGATAGATAAGAGCGATCGGATTGCTGATCGCTATAGCCCCCTAGGAAGACTAGTAAAATAAAAAAAAAGTAAAAAAAAAAAGTTTAAAAAAAAAAGTTCAAATCACCCCCCTTTCGCCCATTGAAAATTAAAGGGTTAAAAAATAAATAAATATACACATATTTGGTATCGCCGCGTTCAGAAATGCCCGATCAAAATATAAAATCAATTAATCTGATTGGTAAACGGCGTAGTGGCAAAAAAATTCCAAACGCCAAAATTACGTTTTTTGGTCGCCGCAAGTTTTACGCAAAATGCAATAACAGGCGATCAAAACATAGCATCTGCGCAAAAATGGTACCATTAGAAATGACAGCTCGAGACGCAAAAAATAAGCTGTCACTGAGCCATAGATCCCAAAAAAATGAGAACGCTACGTGTTTTGGAAAATGGCGCAAAACGTTCACCACTTTTATTGGACAAGCTTGTGAATTGTTTTTTAACCCCTTAGATACAAGTAAACCTATACATGTTTGGTGTCTACAAACTTGCACCGACCTCAGGCATCATACCCACACATCAGTTTTACCATATAGTGAACACCGTGAATTAAACATCCCAAAAACTATTGTGCCATCACACTTTTTTTTGCAGTTTTTCCACACTTGGAATTTTTTTGCTATTTTCCAGTACACCATATGGTAAAACGTATGGTTTCATTTAAAAGTACAACTTGACCCGCAAAAAACAAGCCCTCAAATGGCAAGATTGACAGAAAAATAAAAATGTTACGGCTCTCGGAAGAAGGGGAGCAAAAAACCAAAACGCAAAAACGGAAAGTGCCCCGGGGCTGAAGGGGTTAATGTCTAAAAAGCATGCGTTCTGCACATAAAAAGCAGGTAAAACGCAAAAAATTGAAGGAATCTTGTTTTTTGCCATTTCTCATTGACTTCAATGTTAGTAAAACGCACCCAAAATGCAAAAACAATTGACATGCTGCTTCTTTGAACGCATGGTTTTTGCCACAAAATATGCAAATTAAATGCAGCGTTTATAAACTCAAAGTGCGGTCTAGAAATCCCCATTTTCCATAGACTTTGCTGTGAAATCAAAACCTTTTGGCATGAAAAAGGTGCTTCTCAAAACGGACCAAAAAAGCACCTGAAACGCAGGTGGAAACACAAAGTGGAGCCTTAGCCTAGCGGATACATCCTGATTTCTGGGGGAACCAGAGCCAGGATGGAAGGAGCTTTAGAGACTAGAGGGTTGGTTAATGAGACAGGCCAGGAAAAGAGTATTTCTGCAGAATAGTTGCTGGAGTGAGGATGAGCTGTGTACTAGAGTCCATTACAGAACCAGGCGATGTATTCCAATGGTCAGGAGCCTACGGCTCACCTCATGACGGGCTTAGGAGATTCCAGGGACCAGTCAAGCATCGGGTCAAGTGTACCACAGGCAAGCCCATATACAGGTCGAAAGACTAGAAGCTGTTCAAGGTAGTGGAGTGACCCAGGGATGCCTTGGATACAGGGAATGGGGGAAAACAGAAGTTTAGACTCAACTGCTGGAAGGCTAATACCCAAAGTGAGGTCTAGATAGGAAAAGTACCCTAAAAAATAGAATCAGCAGAACAGGAATGTATGGCCCAGGGGCGTATATAGGAATCATGGGGCTCCATAGCAGAATTTCTAATGGGATCCCCCCCTCGAAAAAAAAAAAAATAATATTTGGCCTGGTCCCAGAAAAGCAATTTTCACAACTTTACAGCCCTTACCAAGTAATTTTCCTTTTATTGAAACCCCTAGACTCCTCTTTCATTGCAACCATAAAATATGATGGCAAAAAAGTGCCCCATAAATACTGTATGATAACCCACAGTAAATTCTTCCACAGTACCCTCCACACACAACAGTATGATGACGCTACTGTACCCCCATTCAACTACCCTAGGAATGAATGGTGCCCCAACACTGTAAGATCCCCAACTGTGACCCACACACAGCCCTCTGTGCAGTATAATGGACCCTACTATCCTCCAAATAGTATAATGGCCAACACAGCCCTCCACACAGTATGATGGACTCACACAAACCTTGACACTGTATAATTGCTTGCACACAGTATAATGGCTCTCATATAACTCAAGATAAAGTATAAAGTCTCCCTCATAGCCCTCCAAATAATATAATGGTCCCACAAAGCCTTCCATATAGTAATGGGCCCCCATAGTCTTTCATATAGTATAATGAGCCTCACATATTCCTCCATACATAATGGGACCCAGATTGTCCTCCAAATCGGACCCACATTGTCCTCCAAATCGTCAACTACATCTATAGTCCTCCATGTACTATAATACACATCACATTTTCATCCATATAGCATTATGCAGCCCACACATAGCGTTACGCTGCCCCACATAGCGTTACGCTGCCCCACATAGCGTTACGCTGCCCCACATAGCGTTACGCTGCCCCACATAGCGTTACGCTGCTCCACATAGCGTTACGCTGCCACACATAGCGTTACGCTGCCCCACATAGCGTTACGCTGCCCCACATAGCGTTACGCTGCCCCACATAGTGTTACGCTGCTCCACATAGCGTTACGCTGCCCCACATAGCGTTACGCTGCCCCACATAGCGTTACGCTGCTCCACATAGCGTTACGCTGCCCCACATAGCATTATACACCCCACACATAGTATTAAGCAGCCCCATATAGTATTATACACCCCACATAGAATTATGCACTCCCACATAGCATTATACACTGCCAATTAGTATTATGAACCCCCATATAGTATTATACAACCCCTCATAGTATTATACACCCCATATTGTGTTATACACCCCCACATAGTGTTATACACCCCCACATAGTATTATGAACCACCACATTGTATTATACACCCCTATATAGCAGTATACACCCCCATATAGCATTATGCAGCCGTTGCTAGGCCCCCCCAGCTCAAGGGTCCTATGGCAGTGATGTTGCCTGCATCTATTGGCGGTATGCCACTGGTCATATCTATCCAGAAGATTGAAGCGCAAATAAAACAGTTGTTCTGTTATAAAGAATCTCTTTGTGTGATGCGTTGTTGCCCTGTTACGTCTACAGCAATTGGCTGTGGGGTGTGGACGCATGCATGAAGACCCAAGTAAGTGTCACCCCCCCCCGGCTGGGGCAGAACACAAACACAAGTTCAGCTTGGTAAAGTAGAGTGGAGCCCTGTTGTACATCTATTGGCTCCCCTCTACATATACATCTAAATTTCAACCTTGTAGTTAAAGTATTTTTATCCTGAATATACTTAAAAGTAAGTGATTACTATCATTTCCTCTATATGTACACTGAAAGTGTCAGCAAACAGTCATAGCTGGTCACGGATCCTGTTTGCTTGTGATATGAAATACACTGCTCAGTTTCTTTTTTGTACATGCACTGTAAGAGAAACCAAGAACGCTCTTCAGTTAACCAGAGATTCATGGATTTAAAGGGGATGGCCACTTTACTTTAAAAATAGATTTGGGAACATGATTGTGTGACACGCACTAATATATCAATATGACAGGGTCTCCTCCTGCCTCACAGACGGCATCGTTCTGCTCTCAAAATGGCTGTTGATGGAGGAGCATGTGACCAGAGCTGCCAATCAGCTTCCTTCAATTGAAAACAGCTTTTCCACCTTAAGGTCTGGTCACAAACTCCTCCACCTGCAGGTCTGGTCACAGGCTCCTCCACCTGCAGGTCTGGTCACAGGCTCCTCCACCTGCAGGTCTGGTCACAGGCTCCTCCACCTGCAGGTCTGGTCACAGGCTCCTCCACCTGCAGGTCTGGTCACAGGCTCCTCCACCTGCAGGTCTGGTCACAGGCTCCTCCACCTGCAGGTCTGGTCACAGGTTCCTCCACCTGCAGGTCTGGTCACAGGCTCCTCCACCTGCAGGTCTGGTCACAGGCTCCTCCACCTGCAGGTCTGGTCACAGGCTCCTCCACCTGCAGGTCTGGTCACATGCTCCTCCACCTGCAGGTCTGGTCACATGCTCCTCCACCTGCAGGTCTGGTCACAGGTTCCTCCACCTGCAGGTCTGGTCACAGGCTCCTCCACCTGCAGGTCTGGTCACAGGCTCCTCTACCTGCAGGTCTGGTCACAGGCTCCTCCACCTGCAGGTCTGGTCACAAGCTCCTCCACCTGCAGGTCTGGTCACATGCTCCTCCACCTGCAGCCATTTTACGTTGAATTGTGCTGTCTGTGAGGAACTTGTCACATTTAATTATCAGTAGATATCACATAATCATGTCCACAACACATCAGTTAAGATAAAGTGGTCAACCCCTTTAAGGCCATGTGTGTACGTTGCATTTTTTCCTGCGTTTTGGCTGCATTTTAAACTGCACTGTGTCATTGTCAAAATGCATGCATTGTGCTTCCGCAGCAAAGTCAGCAAATTCCATGTGCATGTTTCTTTTTTTTAGGCAGCGTTTTGTTTGTCAAATATTTGACAAAATTGTTGAGTTAAAAAAAGAAGCATGTCACTTCTTCAGTGTGTTTTGGTTGAATTTTCCACCCATTAAAATGAATGAGGTGTGTCAAAACGCAACCAAAATCTTTAGCTATGCACTTGCACTGCATTTTTATCGCATTCTGCATGCTTTTTTGACAAACAAAACGCAGGTGTTTTGGTCTCTCTCTGTCAGTGTCTGTCTCTCTCTGTCGGTGTCGGTCAGTCTAGGTCTCTCTGTTGATGTGGGTTTGTCTGTCTGTCCGTGTGTCGGTCGGTCTCTTTCTCTGTCGGTTGGTCCCTCCCTCTCTCTCCCTCCTTCTTACTCACCGATCACAGACGCTGCACAGCTGTCACACTACTCCCGCGGCCTCTCCTGCTTTTGAAAGTGCTGGCTGCTCATTAGGCAATCTCGTATTCACTGCTTCCCCCGCCCACCGGCACCTATGATTGGTTGCATTCAGACGAGCCCCCACGCTGAGTGACAGCTGTATCACTGCAACCAATCACAGCTGCCGGTGGGAAGGTCTATATCATGCAGTAAAATAAAATAAATAAAATGATTAAAAAACAACGTGCGGTCCCCCCCAATTGATACCCAGCCAAGATAAAGACACACAGCTGGGGGATGGTATTCTCAGACTGGGGAGGCCTATCGTTATTAGGCTGCCCCCAGTCTAAAAATATCAGTTAGCAGCCACCCGGAATTGCCGCATCCATTAGATGCGACAGTCCCGGGACCTTACCCGGCTCTTCCTGAATTGCCCTGGTGCGTTAACAATCGGGGTAATAAGGAGTTAATGGCAGCCCATACCTGCCACTAAGTCCTAGGTTAATCATGGCAGGTGTCTATGAGACACCTTCCATAATTAACCTGAAAGTTAAAGAAAATAAACAAATACACCCAAAAAATCCTTTATTTGGAATAAAAGACAAAAAAACCCAAAGACCTCTTTCACCACTTTATTAATCAACAAACACCCCTCCAGGTCCGACGTAATCCACACGAGGTCCCACGACGCTTTCAGCTCTGCTACATTGGAAGCTGACAACGAGTATGACCGCTCTCTGTGAGCTCCACGCAGCAACTGAAGTGAGTCGCACTATCAGCAGTGACATCACTCAGGTTACTTGCGGCCACAGCTGGATCCTCCAACTGTCTAAGGTGGAGGACTTCAGCTGTGGCCGCGGGTTACCTGAGTGACGGCACCGCTGATTGCACGGCTCACTTCAGTCACTCAGGGAATTTGCGTTCAGGGGTGAGTCCTTCATCTCTGATTGCAAATCAGGCCACGACACAGAGACAGAGCCGTGCGATGACAGTGAACTCGGGTGAAGCTCTGACATCGCTGCTGCGGGACTCCTGTGTCCTGGCACTGACCTCAGAGGTTCATCTGAGCTCATGGCAGCACACAGAGATAGAGCCGCGGGATGGCAATGAAGTCGGGTGAAGTTCATCAGAGTTCATTCTCATTGCGTGGCTCTGTCTCTGTCTGCTGTCAGCAGGCATGTAGCAGAGCTGAATTGCCGTGGGACCGCAGTGTCAAAAATGCATCCAAAATGCATGTAAAATGCATTCAAAATGCATCCAAAATGCATGCTTTTTGGACGCATTTTTTTTGTCAAACGCAGTGTTTACAGTTGTCAAAGTCTGCCAGAGGGTGCATTTTTTTTGACAATTACAGAACGCAGCGTGCGCACATGGCCTAATTGTGATGCTCAGGTAACTACTTAAATTCTGTAAATAAATATGAAATGGTAAGAAGGGAGAAAAAGAAATCATCCGGAACTTGCAGCTATGAATGACAACTTGTTTTCTGAATTACAGCATTTGTCATGCGTGTTTCACAGAACACCCACAGGACAATCATTTGTAGTTTTACTGAATGACAACAGTAACCCCAGACAGCAAAACAACGTAAAGTAAGCTTTTACCAGAAGTCAAAATACATCAATCAAAGCCTAAAAAAGCTCAATATCACAGACAACGGGTTATGTCCTAACCAGGTTCATGACACACTGGATACATAGGACACATTCATGGCCATAGCCTTCCATAGGTCACATTGCACTGTCTCCCACTTGGCAGTGTACACTGATACTGTCCCCAGTCTTCATCACTGGCCAGTCATTCATACACACACCTCATGTCTTCCCACACACAATGCTGGTGACGCACCACTACATGAACATGCAGTGACACAGTGGGTGTGACAAGGGACGTGATGATGCACAAACCTACTTATAATGTGATATGAAGAGAAATCAAAGACTTCCAAACTACGAAGGAAACTTTGCAATGAACTGTGGGTGTGGACTATTTAGATTTGGAGGAGTCCAGATAACTGAATAAAGAATTAATGGGCAGGTTAATTAGTTCTGGTTCCAGGTATGAGGTTATGCACACAATGTTAATCCTACTAAATGACACAAAACGTTTCCAAAGTGTTTCAGTATCATGCAGTTTGGAGAATATAAGATTAAAGTGCATTAATTTACATCAGTGGTGAGACCAGTGGAACGCTTTGTTCACGTCAGTGTTCTTCACTGACAGCACATCGATACAATATATTTAGGTGGCCATATGACAGATTTTATTTGCTAACCAGTAATCTGCATAAAGAAAAACCGAGACACGTCCTACTTTGGTCCATTTGTGGACAAAACTCACCCATTCAAGTAAATAGGTCAGTGCTATAAATTGACGATAGATGGATATTACCTTCTAGATAGTAGCCAGATTCTAGCGCATTGGGTATTCTAGAATATGTATGTAATTTTTTTATGAAGATTTAAGAATAATGCAATGAATATACAGGGTAAAATATATACATTATCATTACATGTTATTGTTCATAAAACTTAATACAAATGAACAAAATTATTAAACAGATCATCAAAATATATAAACTATTACATGAATATCTAACTGTATTTAAGTAAATCATTGGATGGAAGAAGTACATCGACACTCTAATATATTAGTTAACAATATCAACCTAAAATATTTTTGTGCACCACATTTCTTGTGAATACCTTTTGACTATCTATAAGCAACTTTCCTTGTAAAGGGGTATCAAAAACTTGAACCTTGATGCTGGATTTCATTTTAACTCTTGAAAATGCAACATAGAGTTGTCCATGACCAAAAACGGGCTCTGGTAGATATCTGCCAACATAGTGTAGAGTTTGACTTTGTGACTTGTTTATTGTCATGGCAAATGCTGGTTTTACTGGAAACTGTCGATGCCGAAGCTGGCGTCAGCATCCACCGCCGCCCACACACATCGTGCCATCACACCGCAATCATTATTTTCCCCTGCATTTGCTAATTTTCCCCTCTCCCCTCCATTTGTTCGCTAACACAGGTTCTGTGACAGTCTGTGTCACGTTGCTAAGGCCGCAGTCGGGAATCTAAGGGGCCTGCTCGCATCACTCCCTCAGCAACACCCACATCCAATCCAGAGGGAGCTGAGCAGAGAGGTGGGTAGGACATGCTGAGGAGGAAATAGGAAACATCCGCATCTCCCAGCCTGGAGGGCCAGCGAGGGGAGGGAGAAAGTACTACAGAGTATGAAATGAGAAGAAAGTGCAAGGTGAGTATAAAGCAGGCTTTACACACTGCGACATCGCTAGTCGATGCTAGCGATGTCGAGCGTGATAGCACCCGCCCCATCGTACGGCCGATATGTGGTGATCGCTGCCGTAGCGAACATTATCGCTATGGCAGCGTCACACGCACATACCTGCTCTGCGACGTCGCTGTGACCGGCGAACCACCTCCTTCCTAAGGGGGCGGTTCATTCAGCGTCACAGCGACGTCACAGCAGCATCACTGAACCGCCGCCCAATAGAAAAGGAGGGGTGGAGATGAGCGGACGGAACATGCTGCCCACCTCCTTCCTTCCTCCTTTTCCGGTGGACGCAGGTAAGGAGATGTTTATTGTTCCAGCGGCGTCACACATAGCGATGTGTGCTTCCACAGGAACGACAAACAACATCGTTACTGCAGCAACAACGATAATTGGGAAGAGGGGGCATGTCACCGATGAGCGATTTTGAACGTTTTTGCGACAATTCAAAATCGCTCATAGGTGTCACACACAGTGACATAGCTAAAGCAGCCGGATGTGTGTCACAAATTCCGTGACCCCCAACGAGATCGCTTTAGCGATCTCGTAGCTTGTAAAGCCACCTTTATCGTTTGTTTTTTTACTGTGTGTTGGAGGCTGCTGCTGGGGTGTATATAGAGGCTTTGGCTTGTGGGGTGTATATAAAAGCTGCTGGGGTGTATATGCTGGGGTGTATATAAAGGCTGCTGGGGTGTATATAGAGGCTGATGGGGTGTATATAGAGGCTTCTGTGTGTGGCGGTGTCTGTGTGCGACGAATCAGCGAAGTGTGGTTCAAATCCCGTGCCAATTCACGGCTGGACTGCATCTGTTGCTGATTGGTCGCGTCAGCCACCCGCGACCAATCAGCTATGTGGGATTTCCGTTACAGACAGACAGAATTAGACAATTATATATATAGATAAGCATACATATAATAATTCCAATTCATTGACACGGTTACATACAGCTGGAAAAGGAGGGAGTTTATACTAACAGCAAAATAACAACTTTTTTTAGGGTAAAATGCGCAGTGCATAGAGGGTAACTTAATTGCCAGTGCTAATCAATGTATACAATTCCAATGCAATAAGTACCTCTCAACTAAATAATGTGCATAACCCATATCAATATCCACCCATATATCCCCTCAGTTCAATTGGTAAACATTAGTGATGATACTGACCCGTTAAATTAGTAATGTGAAGCCTCCCAGGTCCCAACGCACGTTTCACCTCTTCATCAGGGTACGTATCAGGGGACCTCTTGCGTTTTAATAATTTTCACATTGTTGTTATACTTGAAATAAAAAATAGTCTTATTAATTTTGGGTCGAGCACCATTTTTCTCTGATTGAGATGTTGTTGTATATCTATTGTAGCAAAGCCAGGATATACTGGGTAAAATCAAAGCACTGCAGGTCTTGATTTCATGCAACTTGCTAACTTTGACTAAGCTTCAGATCATGTGTCATGAGTCTCTCACTCTGCTAAGCAGATTGAACAGAGTACAGTGTGGGTAAACTGCTGAGTGACCAGGATATTCAGTGGAAGCTGTGCAAAATGAAATATGTCTTTTTGGTGCTGGGAGCTGTTGAGCTTAGTCTGAAGGGGGCATTGAGATTGGTAGGATCGTACTTCTTATTTGTGGAAAGCAACAAGTACTTGTGTTAGTGCTCACAGTGGATAACAGGTTCCTTACCCAGTGGCAGGGACCCTAAAAGGTTGTGGAAGAGGTGGGAGCGGTCAACTATAAAGTTTACCGACCATATATTATGGCAACCTCCTAAGACCCTTGAGCCAATGGACTGCTCTGTAGGCCAGTGCTTTTCATATTTTACACATTCCGCATGTAGTTTGGGACCTCAGCTGTGCCAAGTGACGTAAAATGGTGTTCTCTGTCTGGGGAATTTTGGTATCCATGGTATGGGCTACACTTCCGTATCTGCTAGTCCCTGGAGAGGGAATTGGATTAAGGTGCATCCATGGTGTATCCGTAGTGATGCCAAGAACTACACCAGGTCCCAGGTCAGCATTCTCACAGAATCTGGTTTTGTGTCCCATGAAGTGGTAGTGGTCGAGGACTTGTTTCATGCTATTGTCGCGGACGGGTGCCGCTTCCGCTGCGGTAAAGGGGGCTGCTCAAGGGCGCTCGGATCCGGGATCGTGTCTGGGGCTCGAGTGGTGACCGGACCCAGGGCTCGTGCAACCGCCCATCCTCACAACAGTGAAAAGGGGTATTTACAGGGGAGATAGTTTTTGTCTGTGACGCCACCCAAGGGTTGCGGTGATGGGATGGTGGCACCGCCGCTGCCTCTTGGGGGGCCAGCGTCCGGGACCGATGGTGTCGGGCAGCAAGGTAGTATCCCCTCCACGGGCAGGGGAGGTGTAGTCCTGGGGCCCAGGTGTGGGTAGGGAGCAGTGCTGGGGCGCCGTCGGCAGGTTGGACCGGATGACACCGGTGAACTCACTATTAGGAATAATCCACACAGAGTCCGTACTGTAAACCAAGGCCGGATGCCGGTTGCCGTTGGAGAGGTGTGCTGGTCCCGCACACGGTTTAGCAAGGTAGGGACCCTTCCTCCTGCACTTGTGTCTTGCTCTGTGTTGATTAAACCGGCTTGGAATGGGAGAAATCCACTCCCCTGAAGCTTTGCACGCAGAGGGAGCTGTTGCCCGCAAACTCTGACCCATGGGATCTTAATGTTTTTTTGGCGGACACCCTATCCCCCGCGTTGGACTGCCGGTTTGCTCTCTCTTCGGAAACAAGGCCTGGTACCTTGTCCCTCTGGTCAATTAACAAGGGGCTTGAAGCTTGCCTCATCCTAGGGTCCAGGTACCTCGCCTGCGCACAGCCTTCGGACCGGATTCCCGTTGTCGGTACCGGCGGGCTACAACCCTGCCCTGGTCCACTTCAGGTCTCCCGCGACCGGATCTCCGTCGCCTGTGGACCTACACTGCCGTCTGCCACCTAGTCGGTTCTCCCGTGGTCCAAGGGCTCTAACCCTGACCACACTGCGCTTTAGCTCCTCTGTCAGACTCCTCCCTGTTTGACTCTGTCCAACGTTCTGTTCTGTTCTCACTGTTCTGTTCCCTCCCCATGTCACCTCAAGACCTCTAGGTGGGCGTTTCCATCCGCCTGGTCCCGCCCAATGGTTTGTCCTGGCTGTCATGGCGGACGGCTAGGCTTTGTGGCTGGTGTTCCTATGTGTGGGATGTAGTAATAATAATAATAATAATAATAATAAGAAATATTTCTATAGCGCCAACATATTCCGCAGCGCTTTACAATTAAGAGGGGACATGTACAGACAATATGAGACAATACAAAATAACAAAATTAAGATACCAGGAGTGAGGACCCTGCTCGTAAGCTTACAGTCTATGAGGAAATAGGGGAGACACAAAAGGTAAATGGGGGGAGAAAAGCTTGTCATATATGGTCCAGCCATCGATTTAATAGGGTATTCAAAAGCAGCTGCATGAACCCGTCGGTGAGAATTTATACAGGTACAGGGGACGAGAACTGGAAGTACATTTTTTGAAGGGCAGAAAGGGACTAGATTAGATCAGGGCAGTGAGTTGATAGGCTAGTCTAAAGAAATGCATTTTTAGGGCCCACTTAAAGGTGTGGATGTTGGGAATTAATCAGAATTCTCTTGGTAGTGTGTTCCAGAGCATAGGCGCAGCTCGTGAGAAATCTTGAGGTACTGCTTTTTGGCCATGCTATCTTTGGAAAGGTGACAAATTCCCTGCTACTTTGGCAAGGGATGTGGTGTTAATTCCCAAGGAGGAGATGATTCCTGTACCCCTGGTGGGGGGTACAGTCATCTGTGACTACCTGGTTTTGCCAGGGCGTCACACTATTGTTATGGGACGTGACTTTCTATTGTTCTGGGACTAATGTGCTAAAGCTGTAGTGCCCAGTGGTTCGGTATGCAGCCAGGAATCAGCTATGGTAACAAGATCACATGATGTAAACAGTGAATTTCCTTTCTATGTACTGGTTGGACAGGTGGATGAGATAGCATCCCGTGAATCTAACATCCCTGACCTGGAGGAGTCCCAGGACAACTGGAACTGCCCAGCTCAGAAACTTAATGGTAAGACATAACCTAGAAAATGAAAATGTGTTAATGTGGGGCACCGCAGCCCGAATGTGGATGCTGCCCCCTGACTGCTGGCCCCCCCTCCCATGATAGTATGGTCTGTTCCCCTTTAAGAGATCCCCCGACATTCACCACGCCCTTGGAGGCGTTTCTGTGTGCCTCTGCCTCTCTTCATATACCCCAGCACATCTGGTTTCCGGCCTCTCTTAACGTGGACCCGGACCTGTTTCCCGCCCTCCCTCCCCCTGTTTCGGTTCTTAAGGTGATCTGGTTATGCGGTTATTTGGTTACTTCAGTCACAGCAGAGGAAGGGGTTGGAAACAAGGAAAATGGAGGTGAAATACCCGCACCGGAAGGCCGGACGGCGGTACTGTTACCTAAATCCCCGGTATGTTGGCTGGTTAATGCCTGTTTTGAGCTGTGACCATAATTTTAACCCAAAGTAAAAGATGAGAGCATTTGTTCTTCTGACTCTCCAAAGAAAAAGGATAAATAAAAAAGTTATGTTTATAGAAAATTCTGTGTCGTTGTATCTCTTAAGGGGAGAGCATGTGTTGGGGTCCTGGCAGTCTTGATGTTCCCCATAGTGGTTGTCAACTAGTGGCCAGACATAGTGATCTGTCATGTCGAGGGACCAAAGCAAGAGGCCAAGTAAAAGAGGCCCTCCTCAAGGCACCAGAGGCGTAATTCATGGTGTATAATCAGTTGGCTCAAGTGAGACAATTTAAGCCTAGGTATGGGGTACTTGCGTTAGTGCCCAGAGGGCAGAACAGGTTCCCTACCCAGTATTAGGAACCCTATAAGGTGGTGAAAAAGGTGGGAGAGGTCAACTGGGAAGTCCACCAACCATATATTATGGCAACCTGCTAAAACTCAGGAAGGATACGGACCCACTATAAAACCCTTGCTTAGTGGCCCAGTCAGAATCCAGCATTGCGGATGCCAAAGTAGCAGGGAATTTGTCACCTTTCCAAAGATAGCATGGCCAAAAAGCAGTACCCAAAAAGAGGGGCAAGTTCTTGGGGTTATGAGTTCACCCAAGCATGAGCATCAGCTCTGGTCAATTTAAAACCCTGTAGGTGATGTGTGTTGGCAGATAGTGCCCAGCCCTTGGCTTTTGGTGGATGGGTGGGGGAACATGTAGCAAAGCCAGGGAGTACAGGGTTAAATCCTAGCATTGCAAACCTTGATTACATGCACCTGGATAGCTTTGACTAAGGGCCAGGGCATGTGTTCACCTTAGTCGCTCATGTAGCACCCCTGCGGCTTCAGGCACCACAGGGTACTGCACCTCACTTAGGGTGCAGTATTCGGCTCAGATCCAGAGGAGGTCGTTGCCAATAACAACCACAACTACACTCAACCAACACATAACATGGAGGTTCTATCACTGAGACCGTGCTGGGGTAGGTAATGGGGTGGCCATAACAAGGTATGGGACCTCATGCCCACTAGTTCAGGGACTCGGGAGGTGGGGCTTCCACAGGGGAGTTAGGAGCCATCACACACAGAGTTCAGTCAGCTCGGGGAGCAGCAAGCGCCAGGACGCAGAGGAATTAGCACCAGCACAGACACGAACAGTTCGGGACCTGTGGCCTGGATCTGGAGACTCGATCTGGGTTCTTAGGAAAGAAAGGGGATCCCAGGGTTCGCGGGGAGTGCAGAAGATACCCGTGACCCGTTCCACATCATCATCACGAACTATACCAAATCCCCTGTAAATACTCCCTTTTCATTTGAGTGTTGCCCCTAAGCCCCCGGGTCCGGACACCCTCGAGCCACGAACGATCACCCCCGGATCCGAGCGCTTTGATCCGCTACAGGGGCGGCACATACGTACCAGAATCACTGACGTGTGAAAGAGGCCTTAGGGAGATTAAGCAGAGTACAATGTGTGGAATCTGCTGAGTGATCAGACTGTTCACTTACATTTCTTCCTCTGGACTAATACTAAATGTTGGTTTGGTTGGTTTTAGCTAATTTATGCCAACAGGTGTAACCATTATATCTCTTCCTGGTGGGATATTTACTATTGTGTATACAACAGGGGGGGGGGATAACCTTCGGGATTTGGATTTTCATTGGTATCCATTAACTGGATAAAGTCATCTGAACTGTGAATTGTGGGTGCTAATGAATATCCATTTAATTTGAAGAAAAGTGGCCTTTATGTTATTTTATTATCTTAAAGGGATCAGAGGTATCACTAACCTGGGTCGTTTTTGCAATCAATGGTAGAGGCAAACTAAGGGATTCTATAGTTTTATTTTTTGGTTTGTCATGGATGAATACATGATTGCATAAATATAGTCCTTATATGAACCACCATATTAACTTGACTATCTCTGTCTTTCATTCCTTTCCTCCTCTTTTCCATCCATTTAGTTTTATTGCATGATTTCATCCGATTACTGTTGTGTATAAAATATCTGTATTGGAGTAGGGAATAGATGGGGAGAATCTAACTATGGTTTTGGCTTTTTGTTATATGACCAATTTGTGATGCCAATTCATTGAGGGTATTTTTGATACCTAATACTCTTTATGTACTATGTTTTGTGGGTGTCTTTTTTAGTCGGAAATCAATAAAGATTATTTTAAGAAAAATTTGGGGCAATTTTTTAGTAGAAAACTGTCCTGGGCCATAAAATAACATCTGGATATACATTGTACAACTGAAGTAACAAACCCCACAAATAAGGCTAAGTTCACATTTCCGCTAAAATCTATCAGTCACAATCCGCTGCTCTTGTAAACAGCGGAATCCGTTTAGCGGATTCCGCTGCTCCCATAGACTTGTATGAGCAGCGGATTGTGACTGATGATGCTGCGTTGCACCCTCCGCCCGACTGATCAGTCGTGGAACGACTGACCGCCGGGCGGGGGGAACGCAGCATGTAACGTTTTTTGAGCAGCGAGATCCGCCGGATTTCGCTGCGCATGCTCTCTGGCTCTCTGCACACGTCACCAGCTTTGGTTGGTTACCCGATATTTACCCTGGTTACGGTGCAAGGAGCCAGCACTAAGCGGTGTAGGCCCGTAACCAAGGTAAATATCGGGTAACCAAGGTAAACATCGGGTGCTTTGCTGTTACCCGATATTTAGGCTGGTTACGTGTGCAGGGAGGCCGACACTTCCCCGCTCGGCCCCGCCCCCTCCCGCACTCCGCACATGTATGTACACACACACACACACACACACACACACACACCTGTCCCCAGCCATGCAGACAAGCACTGACACCCTCGTCTGGCCCCGCCCCCTGCTCGGCTCCGCCCCCTCCCGCACTTTGCATGTGCACACACACACATACATACATACATACATGCACATACACGCACTCACTCACACATACACTCACCTGTCCCCAGCCATGCAGACCGCAGCACTTCCACTGACATCCTCAGCGCCTGGCCCCGCCCCCCCGCTCGGCTCTGCCCCCGAACTCCGCCCCCCGCACACAACGGAATCCGACAAAGAATTCTGTTCTTTGTCATCCGTTGTACAGCGTTGAACAGCGCATCAGTCACATGCGTCAAGCGACGCATGTGACTGATACAAATCAACGGAAATGTGAACTTAGCCTAAGACAGGCAGGGGAGAACCCGAATACATACACACTGCAGTCAGTATAAGGCTATGTGCGTACGTTGCATTTTTTCATTTGTTTCTGCAGTGTTTTGAGCTGCAGCATTTTAATGCAAAATTGCATGCGTTTTGATTTACAGGCAAAGTCTATGGAAAATAGGGCTTTCTTGTGCGCACGATGCTTTTACAAACGCAGCGTTTTAGTTGCTTAAAATTTGTCAAACTCTGCGTTTTTTTTTCTGCGAAGAAGAAACATGTCAATTGTTTTTGCCATTTCGGCAGCGTTTTAATAACATTTAAGTCAATGTGAAATGTCAAAACGCATATTTTTTTTTTTAGAATGCGTTTCACTTGCTTTTTACTAGCGAGCTGCATGTGTTTTTGACATAATAAACCAGGGGTGGGCAATTAATTTTCCCATGGGGCCGCATGAGAAATTGGGATTGGTTTAGAGGGCCGGACTAATATAATTACCTCAGTTCTACCCAATATACTACATTACTACACCCCCTCCATATACTACACCTGTAATAAACTACACCACTACACCCCTATATACTACACCTGTATTATACTACACTCCCTCCATATACCTGTAATATACTACACCCCCATATACACCTGTATTATACTGCACCACTATATAATACACCTCCGATATACTACATCATTACACCCCTATATACTACACCTGTAATATACTACATCACTACACCCCATATACTACACCTGTAATATAGTACACCTCCATATAGTACACCTGTAATATACTACACCTCCATATAGTACACCTGTAATATACTACACCTCCATATAGTACACCTGTAATATACTACACCTCCATATAGCACACCTGTAATATACTACACCTCCATATAGTACACCTGTAATATACTACACCTCCATATAGTACACCTGTAATGTACTACATCACTACACCCCATATACTACACCTGTAATATAGTACACCCCCATATAGTACACCTGTAATATACTACACCTCCATATAGCACACCTGTAATATACTACAACTCCATATAGTACACCTGTAATATACTACACCCCTATATACACCTGTAATATACTACATCACTACACCCCATATACTACACCTGTAATATACTACACCTCCATATCGCACACCTGTAATATACTACACCTCCATATAGTACACCTGTAATATACTACACCTCCATATAGTACACCTGTAATATACTACATCACTACACCCCATATACTACACCTGTAATATAGTACACCCCCATATAGTACACCTGTAATATACTACACCTCCATATAGCACACCTGTAATATACTACAACTCCATATAGTACACCTGTAATATACTACACCTCCATATAGTACACCTGTAATATACTACACCTCCATATAGTACACCTGTAATATACTACATCACTACACCCCTATATAGCACACCTGTAATATACACCTCCATATAGCACACCTGTAATATACTACATCACTATACCCCCCCATATACTACACCACTATATACACCTCCATATAGCACACCTGTAATATACTACACCCCCATATGTCACACACCCTGCTCCCCATACAGCCTGCACCCCCATATCACACACACTACACCCCATACAGCCTGCACCCCCATATCACACACACTACACCCCCATATGTCACACACCCTGCTCCCCATACAACCTGCACCCCCATATCTCACACACCCTGCTCCCCATACAACCTGCACCCCCATATCTCACACATCCTGCTCCCCATACAGCCTGCACCCCCCAGATCACACACACTACACCACGATATGTCACACACCCTGCCCACATATCTCACCCTGCCTGTACACCAACTTACCCCTCTCAAACACTCTGCACCCCTTCACATCCTTCTGTCAGTCTGCAGCCCTCATATGCCACTCACCCTGCAACTCCATCTTCCCTCATATGCCACTCACCTTGCAACTCCATCTTCCCACATATGCCACTCACCCTGCAACTCCATCTTCCCTCATATGCCACTCACCCTGCAACTCCATCTTCCCACATATGCCACTCACCCTGCAACTCCATCTTCCCTCATATGCCACTCACCCTGCAACTCCATCTTCCCTCATATGCCACTCACCCTGCAACTCCATCTTCCCTCATATGCCACTCACCCTGCAACTCCATCTTCCCTCATATACCACTCACCCTGCAACTCCATCTTCCCTCATATGCCACTCACCCTGCAACTCCATCTTCTCTCATATGCCACTCACCCTGCAACTCCATCTTCCCACATATGCCACTCACCCTGCAACTCCATCTTCCCACATATGCCACTCACCCTGCAACTCCATCTTCCCTCATATGCCACTCACCCTGCAACTCCATCTTCCCTCATATGCCACTCACCCTGCAACTCCATCTTCCCTCATATGCCACTCACCCTGCAGCTCCATCTTCCCTCATATGCCACTCACCCTGCAGCTCCATCTTCCCTCATATGCCACTCACCCTGCAACTCCATCTTCCCTCATATGCCACTCACCCTGCAACTCCACCTTCCCTCATATGCACTCACCCTGCAACTCCATCTTCCCACATATGCCACTCACCCTGCAACTCCATCTTCCCACATATGCCACTCACCCTGCAGATCCATCTTCCCTCATATGCCACTCACCCTGCAACTCCATCTTCCCTCATATGCCACTCACCCTGCAACTCCATCTTCCCACATATGCCACTCACCCTGCAACTCCATCTTCCCACATATGCCACTCACCCTGCAACTCCATCTTCCCACATATGCCACTCACCCTGCAGCTCCATCTTCCCTCATATGCCACTCACCCTGCAACTCCATCTTCCCTCATATGCCACTCACCCTGCAACTCCATCTTCCCTCATATGCCACTCACCCTGCAACTCCATCTTCCCACATATGCCACTCACCCTGCAACTCCACCTTCCCACATATGCCACTCACCCTGCAGCTCCATCTTGCCTCATATGCCACTCACCCTGCAACTCCATCTTCCCTCATATGCCACTCACCCTGCAACTCCATCTTCCCTCATATGCCACTCACCCTGCAACTCCATCTTCCCACATATGCCACTCACCCTGCAACTCCATCTTCCCACATATGCCACTCACCCTGCAGCTCCATCTTCGCACATATGCCACTCACCCTGCAGCTCCATCTTGCCTCATATGCCACTCACCCTGCAACTCCATCTTCCCTCATATGCCACTCACCCTGCAACTCCATCTTCCCTCATATGCCACTCACCCTGCAACTCCATCTTCCCACATATGCCACTCACCCTGCAGCTCCATCTTCCCTCATATGCCACTCACCCTGCAACTCCATCTTCCCTCATATACCACTCACCCTGCAACTCCATCTTCCCTCATATGCCACTCACCCTGCAGCCCCCTCCCCCTCATGTCCCCTCTATTCTTATTACCAGTTATCATGTTTCCACATCTCCTTCAGGATTCAGTATCTTTGCTTTCTGCCCGGCATCTCGTGTCTCCTCCCACACAGTCACATGGGCGTGACGTCATCGCAGGTCCTGCAGCATGAATTATTCCGTCTGCTGTGCTGCTCCTTCTCCTGCAGGGCGGGCGGGAACTTTTGAAATGACACACGCAGCGCAGTACTGACAACGTCAGAGCGCGCGCGTGTGTCACTGACAATTAGTGCCGGCAGGGAACAGAGGAAAGACTCCTGCGTTCCACTGCCTGCACTTACTGTGCGGACCTGCACAGGATCTCTCCCTGCTCGGCACGCTGCAGCCCGGCTCCACTGCACCGGCTGAAGACGGGCGGGCCGGTCACAGAGAGTAGGCGGGCCGGATGTGGCCCAGGTCTGTAATAAACGCAAGTCTTTCGGTCTCTCTCTCTCGGTCGGTCTGTCTCTCTCTCTATGTCTCTATCTCTCTCAGTCCATATCGGTCTCTCCCTCCCACCCTCGCTCTCATACTCACCGATCCACGATCACCGGCGCGGCGCTGCACGGGGTTCACAGTGTGGCGGCTTCTCTTTTGAAAATGCCGGCCGCTCATTAATCCATCTAGTATTCACTGCTTCCTCCGCCCACCGGCGCCTATGATTGGTTGTATACAAAGGATAAGGCTGCACATCAAACATAGATAATGGTATAATGCCTCAAGCATATGGAAAAATATTGGAATATACAATGAAAAATGCTACTTGCTAATTTGAACATGTGAATAATGAATTGCATACCTGCTATGAATATTAGGAAAAAGGAGATATTTAGCAATCGCATTGATCAATGTAACTGAGCCCCAAAGCCTCGTCAAGGCATATCTCTATATTGGGGTCCCTAGCTCTGTGACCCTAACTGTGTGTCATCTCATTGCAATTAAAAACTGCTGTGGGTGGAGAGGGGTAACTAAGGACTTTCTTATATAGGAGATGGAAAAAACATGGCCGAAAGGGGCGGAGCTGTGTTCACATTCAGAAAAAAAACTACATATAACTGAATAGGATAACTGAAGTGAGCACTAATATATATATTATGAGTGCAAGCCAAAAAATACATACTATACAAAGGATAAGGCTGCACATCAAACATAGATAATGGTATAATGCCTCAAGCATATGGAAAAATATTGGAATATACAATGAAAAATGCTACTTGCTAATTTGAACATGTGAATAATGAATTGCATACCTGCTATGAATATTAGGAAAAAGGAGATATTTAGCAATCGCATTGATCAATGTAACTGAGCCCCAAAGCCTCGTCAAGGCATATCTCTATATTGGGGTCCCTAGCTCTGTGACCCTAACTGTGTGTCATCTCATTGCAATTAAAAACTGCTGTGGGTGTAGAGGGGTAACTAAGGACTTTCTTATATAGGAGATGGAAAAAACATGGCCGAAAGGGGCGGAGCTGTGTTCACATTCAGAAAAAAAACTACATATAACTGAATAGGATAACTGAAGTGAGCACTAATATATATATTATGAGTGCAAGCCAAAAAATACATACTATACAAAGGATAAGGCTGCACATCAAACATAGATAATGGTATAATGCCTCAAGCATATGGAAAAATATTGGAATATACAATGAAAAATGCTACTTGCTAATTTGAACATGTGAATAATGAATTGCATACCTGCTATGAATATTAGGAAAAAGGAGATATTTAGCAATCGCATTGATCAATGTAACTGAGCCCCAAAGCCTCGTCAAGGCATATCTCTATATTGGGGTCCCTAGCTCTGTGACCCTAACTGTGTGTCATCTCATTGCAATTAAAAACTGCTGTGGGTGGAGAGGGGTAACTAAGGACTTTCTTATATAGGAGATGGAAAAAACATGGCCGAAAGGGGCGGAGCTGTGTTCACATTCAGAAAAAAAACTACATATAACTGAATAGGATAACTGAAGTGAGCACTAATATATATATTATGAGTGCAAGCCAAAAAATACATACTATACAAAGGATAAGGCTGCACATCAAACATAGATAATGGTATAATGCCTCAAGCATATGGAAAAATATTGGAATATACAATGAAAAATGCTACTTGCTAATTTGAACATGTGAATAATGAATTGCATACCTGCTATGAATATTAGGAAAAAGGAGATATTTAGCAATCGCATTGATCAATGTAACTGAGCCCCAAAGCCTCGTCAAGGCATATCTCTATATTGGGGTCCCTAGCTCTGTGACCCTAACTGTGTGTCATCTCATTGCAATTAAAAACTGCTGTGGGTGGAGAGGGGTAACTAAGGACTTTCTTATATAGGAGATGGAAAAAACATATCCTTATCCTTTGTATAGTATGTATTTTTTGGCTTGCACTCATAATATATATATTAGTGCTCACTTCAGTTATCCTATTCAGTTATATGTAGTTTTTTTTCTGAATGTGAACACAGCTCCGCCCCTTTCGGCCATGTTTTTTCCATCTCCTATATAAGAAAGTCCTTAGTTACCCCTCTCCACCCACAGCAGTTTTTAATTGCAATGAGATGACACACAGTTAGGGTCACAGAGCTAGGGACCCCAATATAGAGATATGCCTTGACGAGGCTTTGGGGCTCAGTTACATTGATCAATGCGATTGCTAAATATCTCCTTTTTCCTAATATTCATAGCAGGTATGCAATTCATTATTCACATGTTCAAATTAGCAAGTAGCATTTTTCATTGTATATTCCAATATTTTTCCATATGCTTGAGGCATTATACCATTATCTATGTTTGATGTGCAGCCTTATCCTTTGTATAGTATGTATTTTTTGGCTTGCACTCATAATATATATATTAGTGCTCACTTCAGTTATCCTATTCAGTTATATGTAGTTTTTTTTTTTCTGAATGTGAACACAGCTCCGCCCCTTTCGGCCATGTTTTTTCCATCTCCTATATAAGAAAGTCCTTAGTTACCCCTCTCCACCCACAGCAGTTTTTAATTGCAATGAGATGACACACAGTTAGGGTCACAGAGCTAGGGACCCCAATATAGAGATATGCCTTGACGAGGCTTTGGGGCTCAGTTACATTGATCAATGCGATTGCTAAATATCTCCTTTTTCCTAATATTCATAGCAGGTATGCAATTCATTATTCACATGTTCAAATTAGCAAGTAGCATTTTTCATTGTATATTCCAATATTTTTCCATATGCTTGAGGCATTATACCATTATCTATGTTTGATGTGCAGCCTTATCCTTTGTATAGTATGTATTTTTTGGCTTGCACTCATAATATATATATTAGTGCTCACTTCAGTTATCCTATTCAGTTATATGTAGTTTTTTTTCTGAATGTGAACACAGCTCCGCCCCTTTCGGCCATGTTTTTTCCATCTCCTATATAAGAAAGTCCTTAGTTACCCCTCTCCACCCACAGCAGTTTTTAATTGCAATGAGATGACACACAGTTAGGGTCACAGAGCTAGGGACCCCAATATAGAGATATGCCTTGACGAGGCTTTGGGGCTCAGTTACATTGATCAATGCGATTGCTAAATATCTCCTTTTTCCTAATATTCATAGCAGGTATGCAATTCATTATTCACATGTTCAAATTAGCAAGTAGCATTTTTCATTGTATATTCCAATATTTTTCCATATGCTTGAGGCATTGTACCATTATCTATGTTTGATGTGCAGCCTTATCCTTTGTATAGTATGTATTTTTTGGCTTGCACTCATAATATATATATTAGTGCTCACTTCAGTTATCCTATTCAGTTATATGATTGGTTGTAGTCAGATACTCCCCCACGCTGAGTGACAGCTGTCTCACTGCAACCAATCACAGCCACCGGTGGGCGTGTCTATATCGAGCAGTAAAAAAATATATAAATAATAATAAAAAAAAAACGACGTGCGGTCCCCCCCAATTTGGATAACAGCCAGGGTAAAGCCACACGGCTGAAGGCTGGTATTCTCAGGATGGGGAGCTCCACGTTATGGGGAGCCCCCAGCCTAACAATATTAGCCAGCAGCCACCCGGAATTGCCGTATCCATTAGATGCGACAGTCCCTGGACTCTACCCGGCTCATCCCGAATTGCCCTGGCAATCGAGGTAATAAAGGAGTTAATGGCAGCAGCCCATAGCTGCCACTAAGTCCTAGGTTAATCATGGCAGGCGTCTCCCCGAGATACCTTCCATCATTAACCTGTAAGTTAAAGAAAATAAACACACACATCCAAAAAATCCTTTATTTGTAATGAAAGACAAAATAACACCCTCTTTCACCACTTTATTAATCCCTCAAAAACACCTCCAGGTCCGACGTAATCCACGCAAGGTCCCACGACGCTTTCAGCTCTGCTACATCGGAAGCTGACAGGAGCGGCAGTAGAACACCGCCACTCCTGTGAGCTCCATGCAGCAACTGAAGTGAATCGCGCGATCAGCTGTGCTGTCACTGAGGTTACCCGTGGCCACCGCTCTCAGGCGGAGGACTGCAGCTGTGGCCGCGGGTCACCTGAGTGACGGCACAGCTGATTGCACGGCTCACTGCTTTCACTCAGGGGATTTGCGATCACAGATGAGTCCTTCATGTGTGCCCGCAAATCAGGCTGCCACACGGAGAGAGCCGCGCGATCACAATGAAGTCAGATGAAGCTCTGACGTCACTGCTGCGGACTCCTGTGTCCTGGCACTGTCCTCAGAGGTTCATCTGAGTTCATGACAGCACACAGAGACAGAGCCGCGGGATGACAATGAAGTCGGGTGCAGTTCATCAGAGTTCATTCTCATCGCCCGACTCTGTCTGTGTCTGCTGTCAGCGGACATGTAGCAGAGCTGAATTGCTGGGGGAACGCACTGACAAAAATGCATCCAAAACGCATGTAAAATGCTTCCAAAATACATGCGTTTTGGATGCATTCTTTTTGTCAAAATGCAACGTCACGTCTGGCAGAGGGTGCGTTCTTTTCCGCACTGGTCAGGACGCAACATGCGCACATAGCCTAACAGGGGAGAGACAACATGTGCACAGGAAGAAATAAGATAGAGGGAGGAAATAAACTGCCAACTGATCACCAAAAACTGGATTAGAGGCTGAAAAGCGGAATCGCTGGAGATATAATCAGCAATAAGGAACCAATCTCCAGCACCTTATAAAGGGTGGAGGTGGCTGTGAGTGATCATTACAACTTGAATTCCTAGCAACAGTTCACAAGCCAGCTGAAAACTGCCGACGCCCGACTCTGGCTGAACAACTGAGACATCAGGTTTCCTGTTAGACTCTAAAATAAAAAATAAAACCGGTGTTGGACGGGCAGCCCGCGGACGGTCTGCATTTTGCTAAGGGGGAATGTGACGCCCTGGGCAAGCCAGGGGTCCCAGGTCATAACACCACCACACCCTACACCCCAGTTAGGAACACCTAGGCTAACCAAAAATCCTTGTTGCCTTCCTCCAGGAGCTGGTGTTCACACCAGGGGGTTGGCCAGGCGGTTGGCTCCGCCCACCGAGGAGTTCACAGCTCTGGAGGTGGGAAAACCAGGCAGATCAGTTTAGGAGGAAGAAGTGGAAGGAGTAAACAGTGGAGTTAAGTGAGGGAAGTGAAAGTATAAGGAAGTGAAGTGGTAAAAGAGGAAAGTAGGAGTAGTGACAGTTTGTAAAGCCTGAAGCTGGTCCGGGTGTGTGCCTCGGACAGTGACAGCAAGGTCAGCAGACGGCGGTGATAGTCTGCAGGGGGACTGCTCGGAGGTTGCTGGAAGGACCGCGGACGGGTGGTGGCCCGGCGGTCTGGAGCAGTATACGAAGAACAGTCAGCACCAGGGCAGGGGCCTTTCGGATCCCGGCAAGGCTAGGAGTCGCCATAATTTGCCAAATCCGGCAGTGAAGGGGATGACTGTCTCCCAACAACCAAGTCCCGATTGAAGGCAACAGTCCAACCGTAACAGAGAGACACTGCCACCGCCAGGGCACCAGTTTCTCAGCGGGCAAAGTAGGGCTCCTCCGGCCCATATCCAAGCCGGGGAGCGGGTTACCAGTGGGAACCCATCGCAACCATCATCACCTTAGGTGCAGGAAAAGGGACCGTCACCGTCAACTACTGGGGAAAAGCAAGTGCAGCCGTCCGTGGGAACCGTCTTTCCAGCCGTGTGTTTTACCGAGAACTGTGTCATCGTCTCAGGCTGAGTGAGAACCACAGTGCTGCAAGGCACAGCGCTGCCCCCGCGTCCCTGCGCCCACCAAGCCCTGCATCTCCCACCTCATCACTGGGCCCCGGGACAATCAACCCCCTACCCACGGAGGGGAGGACTAACAGCTAGCTGCTCCATATCATCACTCCCGGGATCCCCATACAGAGCAGCGGTGGTGTCAACAAATCACCACAACCGTGGGTGGCGTCACGGACAATAAACTATCCCAAATTCCAATCCCCTTTCACTCACGGGCGAGGAGCGCCGCTAGAGTCCCCGGGATCCGGCCCACCGCTCGAGCCACCGAGCAGCAGCAGGCCGCGGCAGCAGCGGCAGCCGGACCCGAGCAGAGGGAGAGCGCGGCGTCCCCTCCTCCGCCCGCGACAACTTGGCGTCACGAACAGGATCTTACTGCTCTGCCGTTGGGTAGTGGTGCGCCTTGTGACCGCCGGAGGTATCCGGCTGAAAAATTTCAGAAGTCGCCATCTTTGGCGCGAAAAGTTCCCGCTCGAGCGTCTTCTCAAGTAGCAGAGGCGCGAAGGCCAGAAACCCGCCTCAATAGAGGAGGGGCCGGAAAGAAGCTAAGGGGGACGCGATGGCGGCTGGCTGCATGTGAACGCAGCTATAAAAGCAGGGACGCCAGGACTCTGCGGACATCTTGTTCCTGGGAGAAGCTGCCAGCAACATGTTCATGCCGTCCCGCAGCACCGTAGCCCCCGCGCCTGGAACCGCGGCGTGGGTGGAGATCCGGACCGCGCAGCTCTACCAGAGGCTGCAGGTCAGGATGCAGCTCCTCATGGAGGAGTGGGAGACCGACATGGCGGACGTTATAGCAGCCGTGCGGAGACGCGAGGAGGAAGCGGAGGAAGGGAGGGTGAGTGACCCACGCCCCGATGCCCTTGAAGGGCCGGTCATCGCGGCTGCGGGACCCGGTCCAAGCCCTCTCCCCCCGCTGCCTCCCTCGCCACCCGTCTCAGAGGCCGTGACCCCGCCACTAGGCCCGCTACCACCGCAACCGGTAGCAATACCCAGCATCCCCGCCCAGGCGGGCCGACCTGCAGCCGGAGCCCGTAGTCGACCGGAGGTGTTGCCCTGGAAGGCTCCGAAAACCGCACCGGAGGCGTCTCCAGAGAAAGTCCCCGAGCCGGAGCTGATGACCCGTTCCGAGCCGGAGGCCCAGCTGCGGAAAGCCCCTGTGCCCATCCCCCACACCTCGGCTGAGGTAGCGCCGGGTTGTCGCTGCAAGGCGGCACCCAAGGCCAAGACGCCGCGGGACCCGCCGCCCAGATCTCTGACAGTGGGCAGCCTCCAGAATGTCCCGCGGGGCCCGACCCGTGCGCCGGAGCTAGCAGCAGCGCCGTATTGGGACAGGGAGCCGGTACCGCTGGGCCTGGAGATCGGTGAAAGAGAGAGGAAGAAAGCGGAGCTGGTGGCCCGAGCAATTAGAGAAAAAGAGAGCCTCCGTCAAGCAACGTTCCGTGTCCGGGGCCCGCTGTACGAAGGGCAGGTGAGGCGGTTTGATGTCCGCCGGGGCTATGGGTTTATATATGAACCGGGCCTGGAGACCGAAGTGTTTGTAGCCCAGCGGGATGTGAATGCCCACCTGCCTGAGGAGCATCCCGGCCGTAACCTAATGCCGGGCGACATCGTGCAGTACACCCGGCACTGTGGGGAGAGGGGGTGGTTCGCGCTGGACGCTAAGCTAAGGGGCAGCCAGGAGTCCCGAGTGAGTGCCGCGCCCCCTCCCCCAGGTGATGTTGAGGACTCTGAGTAGGGCCGCGGAGCACCGTTGTACAGTCCCCGTTGGGACCACCAGTGTGTTTGTTTGAAAGTTCTGCTGATGATAAGTAAAATGAAGCCGTGAAGTTCACCTGATTCAACCGTGATTAGGAGAACCGGCCGTTGCCGGCACCGTTGTCCCCGTGGGGACCGTTTAAAAAGTTGCATAAGGGACTCCTTATGGACAAGCCCGTGAACTTGCAGGGCAACCACAAACGTTAGTGGAATGTAAATAAGTTGTTTTACCGTTACCGTTTCCGCAGTGCCGCCTCCGGAGAGGCAGGTTGGAGGGAGGGCCCGCAGTAGAGCCGGCTGGGGCCCAGCCACCACAGGAACCGGTGGCTACCCTCTGGAGGGGAAGGACAGATCCCGCTCGGGTAACTTGTGCTGGACTTGGGTCAAGGGGTGGTGCCTGGGTTTTAGGGGCAGCATCAGGGCCAGGTTACTTGGGTGGGAGAGAGCGGAGACCGTAACCGTAAACCGTTTGCAACTTTTAAGTACTGAACCTCCCGATGTGGGATGATGTCATAAGTTGTTATGTTTACCGTTTTACCTTTTTATATATTTTCAGAAAATAAAACCGGTGTTGGACGGGCAGCCCGCGGACGGTCTGCATTTTGCTAAGGGGGAATGTGACGCCCTGGGCAAGCCAGGGGTCACAGGTCATAACACCACCACACCCTACTCCCCAGTTAGGAACACCTAGGCTAACCAAAAATCCTTGTTGCCTTCCTCCAGGAGCTGGTGTTCACACCAGGGGGTGGGCCAGGCGGTTGGCTCCGCCCACCGAGGAGTTCACAGCTCTGGAGGCGGGAAAACCAGGCAGATCAGTTTAGGAGGAAGAAGTGGAAGGAGTAAACAGTGGAGTTAAGTGAGGGAAGTGAAAGTAGAAGGAAGTGAAGTGGTAAAAGAGGAAAGTAGGAGTAGTGACAGTTTGTAAAGCCGGAAGCTGGTCCGGGTGTGTGCCCCGGACAGTGACAGCAAGGTCAGCAGACGGCGGTGATAGTCTGCAGGGGGACTGCTCGGAGGTTGCTGGAAGGACCGCGGACGGGTGGTGACCCGGCGGTCTGGAGCAGTATACGAAGAACAGTCAGCTCCAGGGCAGGGGCCTTTCAGATCCCGGCAAGGCTAGGAGTCGCCATAATTTGCCAAATCCGTCAGTGAAGGGGACGACTGTCTCCCAAAAACCAAGTCCCGATTGAAGGCAACAGTCCAACCGTAACAGAGAGACACCGCCAGCGCCAGGGCACCAGTTTCTCAGGGCCAGGGCCTGCGGGAAAAGTAGGGCTCCTCCGGCCCATATCCAAGCCGGGGAGCGGGTTACCAGTGGGAACCCATCGCAACCATCATCATCTTAGGTGCAGGAAAAGGGTCCGTCACCGTCAACTACTGGGGAAAAGCAAGTGCAGCCGTCCGTGGGAACCGTCTTTCCAGCCGTGTGTTTTACCGAGAACTGTGTCATCGTCTCAGGCTGAGTGAGAACCACAGTGCTGCAAGGCACAGCGCTGCCCCCGCGTCCCTGCGCCCACCAAGCCCTGCATCTCCCACCTCATCACTGGGCCCCGGGACAATCAACCCCCTAGCCACGGAGGGGAGGACTAACAGCTAGCTGCTCCATATCATCACTCCCGGGATCCCCATACAGAGCAGCGGTGGTGTCAACAAATCACCACAACCGTGGGTGGCGTCACGGACAATAAACTATCCCAAATTCCAATCCCCTTTCACTCACGGGCGAGGAGCGCCGCTAGAGTCCCCGGGATCCGGCCCACCGCTCGAGCCACCGAGCAGCAGCAGGCCGCGGCAGCAGCGGCAGCCGGACCCGAGCAGAGGGAGAGCGCGGCGTCCCCTCCTCCGCCCGCGACACTAGCAAATGCAGAGCATAACACCACATGACAATCAGGCACTGGTTGTAAAATTTTGACAATGTGCCATACAGCAGAGGTCCCCAACTCCAGTCCTCAAGGCCCACCAACAGTGCAGGTTTTTGGGATTTCCTTAGTATTGCACAGGTGTTAATGTAATTACCTGCCCAGGTGCTAGTTCCAACAGCAGTGCAATGCTAAGGAAATCCTGAAAACATGCACTGTTGGTGGGCCTTGAGGACTGGAGTTGGGGAACCCTGCCATACAGTGTTTGACTGGAGAACACAGGGCCACCAGAGAACATCATTCTTAGGGCCAATCATCTAGTAATATAGAAATAAGACAGGACAAAGTCTGCATTAGGCGATGTCCGCACTTTGCTTTTTACCTGCTTTTTTGCTGCTTTTTTAACTGCAGCGTTTAATGCCACAATGGATGTGTTCTGCTTTTCAAGCATAGTCTATGGGAATTTGGGTTTCTTGTCTGCACTATTCTGTTCAAAATGCTGCCTTTTTGTGGCAACATGTTAATTGTTTTTGCCATTTGCGTTTTGAACTGCAAAGCAGAGTTTTTGCCCAAATTTCTGCCACAAAAAGGCTGCAGTTTGAACTGCATAGTGCGGACAAGAAACCCAAATTCCCATAGACTTTGCTTGAAAAGCAGAACACATCCATTTTGGCATTAAACGCTGCAGTTGAAAAAGCAGCAAAAAAGCAGGTAAAAAGCAAAGTGCGGACATCGCCTAAAAAAGGACAGCGCTCTGTAGATTCAGATAAAGGGTTTGATACTATATAGCAGAGAATATTTCCATTTTTCTTGTCACAATTTAGACTACATTGGGTTTCATGGACTATGTTGGGCTAACATGGGATCTAGTTGGTTAATAAAATGGTGAAAGGAGAATGATGTAGCGTAGCATTTATTTTTTTTATAACGTGGTTTTGTTTTACTGTAATATTTTTTTATAGCATTAGTATACAGTTAGGTCCAGAAATATTTGGACAGTGACACAATTTTCGCGAGTTGGGCTCTGCATGCCACCACATTGGATTTGAAATGAAACCTCTACAACAGAATTCAAGTGCAGATTGTAACGTTTAATTTGAAGGTTTGAACAAAAATATCTGATAGAAATTGTAGGAATTGTACACATTTCTTTACAAACACTCCACATTTTAGGAGGTCAAAAGTAATTGGACAAATAAACCAAACCCAAACAAAATATTTTTATTTTCAATATTTTGTTGCGAATCCTTTGGAGGCAATCACTGCCTTAAGTCTGGAACCCATGGATATCCCAAACGCTGGGTTTCCTCCTTCTTAATGCTTTGCCAGGCCTTTACAGCCGCAGCCTTCAGGTCTTGCTTGTTTGTGGGTCTTTCCGTCTTAAGTCTGGATTTGAGCAAGTGAAATGCATGCTCAATTGGGTTAAGATCTGGTGATTGACTTGGCCATTGCAGAATGTTCCACTTTTTTGCACTCATGAACTCCTGGGTAGCTTTGGCTGTATGCTTGGGGTCATTGTCCATCTGTACTATGAAGCGCCGTCCGATCAACTTTGCGGCATTTGGCTGAATCTGGGCTGAAAGTATATCCCGGTACACTTCAGAATTCATCCGGCTACTCTTGTCTGCTGTTATGTCATCAATAAACACAAGTGAACCAGTGCCATTGAAAGCCATGCATGCCCATGCCATCACGTTGCCTCCACCATGTTTTACAGAGGATGTGGTGTGCCTTGGATCATGTGCCGTTCCCTTTCTTCTCCAAACTTATTTCTTCCCATCATTCTGGTACAGGTTGATCTTTGTCTCATCTGTCCATAGAATACTTTTCCAGAACTGAGCTGGCTTCATGAGGTGTTTTTCAGCAAATTTAACTCTGGCCTGTCTATTTTTGGAATTGATGAATGGTTTGCATCTAGATGTGAACCCTTTGTATTTACTTTCATGGAGTCTTCTCTTTACTGTTGACTTAGAGACAGACACACCTACTTCACTGAGAGTGTTCTGGACTTCAGTTGATGTTGTGAACGGGTTCTTCTTCACCAAAGAAAGTATGCGACGATCATCCACCACTGTTGTCATCCGTGGACGCCCAGGCCTTTTTGAGTTCCCAAGCTCACCAGTCAATTCCTTTTTTCTCAGAATGTACCCGACTGTTGATTTTGCTACTCCAAGCATGTCTGCTATCTCTCTGATGGATTTTTTCTTTTTTTTCAGCCTCAGGATGTTCTGCTTCACCTCAATTGATAGTTCCTTAGACCGCATGTTGTCTGGTCACAGCAACAGCTTCCAAATGCAAAACCACACACCTGTAATCAACCCCAGACCTTTTAACTACTTCATTGATTACAGGTTAACGAGGGAGACGCCTTCAGAGTTAATTGCAGCCCTTAGAGTCCCTTGTCCAATTACTTTTGGTCCCTTGAAAAAGAGGAGGCTATGCATTACAGAGCTATGATTCCTAAACCCTTTCTCCGATTTGGATGTGAAAACTGTCATATTGCAGCTGGGAGTGTGCACTTTCAGCCCATATTATATATATAATTGTATTTCTGAACATGTTTTTGTAAACAGCTAAAATAACAAAACTTGTGTCACTGTCCAAATATTTCTGGACCTAACTGTAGCAGATATCTCACCTTTTTAAATATTTTTTTTGCTTGGGTTTTGTGTCAACCAGCATTGCTTTGTCACCTCAAAATTGACAGTCCCCTCACTATACATTTACATCATAAGGAACCAGAGAATTGGGAAGGAGCTAGTTACCCTCATAAATAGACCATCAATGTGATATTTTGTGCCTGGGACAGCAGCAAGCTATTATTGTTAGGTTAACAAGTAACCAGCTTCTATGGACCGTCCATCGTAAGAGTATCAGGGGGCTGGTGCTGGTTTTGTGTAGGCTCAATATGAAAATCTGCGCAGCCACATAAAAACGAATAGTAAATAAATAAATGAGCTTGTTTTACATGTAACTATTTTATCCTGTGTTGGCTACAGAAAGCAAAAATTAACAGCTTTTATTCAATAACTCTCCTCTCTTCCCTTTCTCTCCTCCTACAAGGTGGTGCCGGAGGGGCTTTTATAGACCCTATGCCACTCACAGTAATTCCAAAATCAAGATGGCTGCGGCATTACTGTGATTGGTTAAAAAGCCCAGCATATTTAGTGGCTGCAAATCAGGCGCCAAACCTGCTGGGCGGGACATACGAATATCGCGAGGCGAGTACACCAAAACTCGCAATGTTACAAGTAACCTGAATATCATACTATCCGTGTGAGTAGCAAAGAGTAACGCTTACACTCACTCATCACTACTGATGATGCTTCATTTGACAATCCACAGTGCATGCTGGGATACTCAAATGAAGTGTCATCACAGAGGAAGTTGTGAAAAAAATAAAAAAGCAGTTAGATAGTGTAGTTAGGGAACTTTAGGGAATTTTAAATTCAAGTATATTAGAAATTAGTTTGTACTATGGCACTAAATAGCTACCAGGGCATCTGGATCACCACTTTGATAGGTTGGTCAAGCAGTTGTCATGTGACCATAAGTATTTGATTTGCTAAACAGATTCTCATCTGCTTCTCTCAATGGAAAATTAAGAGAATTGGATGAGAAGCAGATGAGAAACTGTTGGGCAAATTGCATACTGACAGTCACATGACAACTGCTTGAACCGCTTAGTAAATCTGAATCTGAACATTACATCTTGGCATTCAGTCAGCCGAATTGCTTATTAAAAGGTTACACTGGGTAGAAAACCCTTTTAACGAGGTGGGAGGATGGGCTGAGTATATAAATTAAAATTAGACTATGACCTGACCATAGGTGCTCCTGCATGGTCATGGGGCCTCATAGCAGAAGTCCTAATTAGGGTCACCCCTTCCAAAACCAAAAATTGTCAGTGGGGGTCACGGCATATAAGAAGTCACAGAAGGGGACATCTCCCAAATTTTAAAGACAAGGAGAGGGACGTGTATTGTAGCACACAATGCCATGGTAAAAATTAAAATAAACATTGTGGAATTGCACTTTTTTTCCAATTTCCACACACCTGGAATTTTTTGCCCACTTTCTATTAAACTACATGATAAAATAATGAATTGTGTCATTCAAAGTACAACTCGTCCCCACAAAACAAGCTATTTATAAATATATATAATGTTAATTAAATATTTATATATAAATGGCTATTTCAACAGAAATATAAAAAATGTATGGGTCTTTGAAGAACAAAAAAGGAAAAAAAGAAAAATGGAAAACGGTCTGGTCAGGAAGGGATTAAAGGGGCTGTCCAGTGAAAACAAGTTATCACAGATCCGTTAGGTGATATAAATTACTACTCGGTGTGTGTCCGACCACAGACACCTCTACTGATCAGTAGAATGCGGTACTTTTATCAATTTTTTCTAAAACTGTAGAATTCTTATATATTTCTGCAAAAGTTCCATAGAAAAGATACACTTCCATTTAAAAAAAGAACAATTTGCATGTGGGCTGCTTTGGTTTGTGTGGCGGGGCTAATTTTTTGTCCCAGCACGGCCCTGCTGTGGGCAGCTACAGTTCATTGAGGGAACCATGAATGCCAACATGTACTGTGACACACTGAAACAGAGCATGATCCTCTCCCTTGATATTCCAACATGATAACGACCTCCAAGACGACCACTGCCTTGCTATAGAAACTAAAGGTACCGTCAGACTAAGCGACGCTCCAGCGATCCCACCAGCAACCTGACCTGGCAGGGATCGCTGGAGCGTCGCTACACGGGTTGCTGGTGAGCTGTCACACAGGCAGATCTAACCAGCAACCAGTGACCAGCCCCCAGCCAGCAGCGACGCGTGGAAGCGATGCTGCGCTTGGTAACTAAGGTAAATATCGGGTAACCAACCTGATATTTACCTTGGTTACCAGCGCACACCGCTTAGCGCTGGCTCCCTGCACTCCTAGCCAGAGTACTCATCGGGTTAATTACCCGATGTGTAGTCTGGCTATGTATGCAGGGAGCCGGCACTGACAGCATGAGAGCGGCGGACGCTGGTAACGAAGGTAAATATCGGGTAACCAAGAAAAGGGCTTCTTGGTTACCCGATATTTACATTGGTTACCAGCGTCCGCAGAAGCCGGCTCCCTGCTGCCTGCACATTCAGTTGTTGCTCTGTCGCTGTCACACACAGCGATGTGTGCTTCACAGCGGGAGAGCAACAACTAAAAAATGGCCCAGGACATTCAGCAACAACCAACGACCTCACAGCAGGGGCCAGGTTGTTGCTGGATGTCACACACAGCAACATCGCTAGCAACGTCACAAAAGTCGTGCCTCAGCAGCGATGTTGCTAGCGATGTTGCTTAGTGAGACGTGGCCTTTAGTGTAAAAGTGTTGGACTGCCTGAGCATGTATACAGACCTAAACTCTATTGGGCATCTGTGGGGCTTCCTCAAAGAGAAGGTGGAGGAGCGCAAAATTTCCAACATTCCCCAGATCCGTGATGTCATCATGGAAGAGGATCCAGTGGCTCTTGTGAAGCTCTAGTGAACTCTATTCCCAAGAGACATTAATGGATGTGTGTTGAGTTTATTAGAGGACACCAAATTTACACTGTTATACAAGCTGTACACTGACTACTGTACATTGTATCAATGTGTCATATATTTTCAGAGTTATACCAAGAAAAGATATAATAAAATATTTATAAAAATGTGAGGTGTGTATTCCCTTTTGTGATATACTGTACATATAAATGAGAACTACTATGAGGCGTCTGTTTTCCAAGCTAAACCAGCCCAACTTTCCCAACCTCTCATCATACAGGAGCCCTCCCATCCCATGTATTAATCTAGTTGCCCGCCCTTGAGCTGACTCTGACTTCTGAACCTCCTTTTTAAAATGTTAAGCCCAAAACTGGATCCTATAATCTAGAAGTTATCTTTATCTTTAGATTTATATAAGTATAATATATTTGGTTCATGAGATTTTGTCTTTTTTATACATCCTAAAATTGTGTTTGCTTTTGTAGCTGCTGCCTGACATTGAGTGCTGCTGCTCACCTTACTTGTATCCAGAATACCCAAGGCCTTCTCATTGTGCAAAAAAAACACCAAGAAATCCAGCTCTTCAGGTGAAGGAACCAAAGGAAAAGAATCACCCTAAAGGGGGCTTTACACGCTGCGACATCGCTAATGCGGAGTCGTTGGGGTCACGGAATTTGTGACGCACATCCGGCCGCATTAGCGATGTTGCTGCGTGTGACACCGATGAGCGATTTTGCATCGTTGCAAAAACGTGCAAAATCGCTCATCGGTGACATGGGGGTCCATTCTCGATTATCGTTACTGCAGCAGTAACTATGTAGTTCGTCGCTCCTGCGGCAGCACACATCGCTCCGTGTGACGCCGCAGGAACGAGGAACCTCTCCTTACCTGCCTTCCGGCCGCTATGAGGAAGGAAGGAGGTGGGCGGGATGTTCCGGCCACTCATCTCCGCCCCTCCGCTTCTATTGGGCGGCCGCTCAGTGACGTCGCTGTGACGCCGCGCGGATCGCCCCCTTAGAAAGGAGGCGGTTCGCCGGTCACAGCGACGTCACCGGGCAGGTAAGTATGTGTGACGGGTCTGCGCGATGTTGTGCGGCACGGGCAGCGATTTGCCCGTGTCGCACAACAGATGGGGGCGGGTACCCACGCTAGCAATATCGGGACCGATATCGCAGCGTGTAAAGTAGCCTTGCGGCTAGGGACCCACTTTGCGTTCTCCTACTTGCAGTTTTGAACACACGTTTTGGGCTTAATTGATTTGACCAAAGTTGCCTTTTCAGAATTTTAGCGCTGAAAACGCATGCGTTTTTGTCGCGTATTTGATGCGTTTTCAGCGCTTTTTATCTGCGTTTTCACCTGCGTTCTGATAGTTGCGTTTTGAACATAAAGCCACAGCTTAATAAAGTTTAAATAGTCAAATTCTTTGAAAAAATGGGAAAAAAAGAATCAAATCTATATTCATTGAATAAATCATTAAATTAAATTTTATTCATTAAATTATTGCGTTAATATGATATTTTATGTAAAAATAGCAAAAAAGTATTAATTTCCTTAATTAAAATTGTCGGACTATGTGTGTGTGTGTAAAGGGACATATGAATTCATTATTTTGATATCCAAAAAACATGCGTTTTGGTAGTCCAAAACGCATGTTTTCTGCACTGAAAAAGCAGGTAAAACGCAGAAATTTGAAGGAATCTTGGTTTTTGCTATTTCTCATTGACTCCAATATTAGCAAAATGCACCTAAAATGGCAAAAACAACTGACATGCTGCTTCTTTGAACGAATGTTTTTTGCCATAAAATATGCAAATTAAACGCAGCATTTAGAAACGCAAAGTGGGGTCGGAAAATCCACATTTTCCATAGACTTAGCTGGAAAATCAAAACGCATGCCTTTTGACATGAAAAAGGTGCTTCCCAAAACGGACCTAAAATGCACCTAAAACGCAGGTAAAAACGCAAAGTGGGTCCCTAGCCTTAATCAGGTACCAGTCACACGCATGGTTATGGTCATACGTGTGTCATACGTGTGTCACACTTCTCTGATTTTGTCTCCCACCTGAATAACACCAACACTGAATATGACATTCACGTCCCTATTTGGGGGTGATACTATTAGTTTTTTGGAAGTGGAGGTGATAGTGAAAGATGGAAGCATAAAGTGTACAGGAAGCCCACCGCCTTAAATTCTCTCCTACACTTCCAGAGTGCTCACCCGGTGTATACTAAAACCGCTTTACCTTTTGGACAGTTTTTGAGGTTACGAAGGGTTAACAATGCTGATGAGGTTTTTTTTCAACAGGCATCGGAATTAAAAACAAGATTGCGAGAAAGGGGTTATCCCGATGCCATTATAGATACTCCCTATCAGAAGGTTTTGTCCAGCTATTCACAACCTGCCCACAACAAACAGATAGCCAAGAAAAAAAACTCCAAAAAGATTTATTTTTAATTTTAAATTTGGTCCTTTAGATGATACTATAAAAAAAAGCATTGAATAAAAATTGGCATATTTTAGAAAGAGACCCTGATTTAAAAGAGATGACATGTTCAAAACCTTTGGTGACTTATAGGCGTTGTAACAATCTGAAGGATTTGCTGGTGAGGAACAGGTTAACCAGTCCTACAACTTGGTTGGACAGATATTGTCCGACAGGCAATTACCGTTGCGGTAATTGTAAATTTTGTGACCTGCACCTCACCAGCAATCCCCTTCAGATTGGTCTAGATTTACATAAGGTCAAGCAGTTTATCTCATGTAAAGCGAAATTCGTAGTATACATTGTCTGTTGCTCTTGTGGAAGATTTTACATCGGCAAAACCATAAGGTGCTTATATGTGCGGTTTAGGGAGCATTTTAACTCCATCCTCACTGGAAAAGGCTTCCCCAGGTTGATTGAGCACATCCGCGATCAACACGGGGGTAGACCAGAAACTTTGCGTTTTGCTGGTTTAAAAAGAGTCACTCTTCCTCCACAAGGAGGCGACCTACACAGGTCGCTATTGCAGGCTGAATCCAGGTAAATAATAAAATTCAGAGCCCAAAGTGATCTGGCTCTCAATGATCGCAATGACCTCACTGTGTTCTTGTAAAGTCCATTGTTACTGTACCTCTGTTTCTGCTTGTTCTGTATATATATTTTTAATGACATGAAAATGTTGATATTTGTTTGCAATGATTTGTCCACATGTGGACCAGTCAAAGCCTAATTTACAGGCGAAACGGCCGTCGTCCCTTGCGAGAGGAACCTGCACCTAGTTCTCCTCCTGCCTTTTAACCTGCACATGTTCTAATAAAAAGGATTTCGGCACAGCGGACGAGTGCGGTCTTTTTCCTTTCTGGAGCTGCTTGGATTTACCCCCTGTTTGTGAACGGGCACCCCACATCCGACAGACATTGCAAGTTGGAGCCACACTCCTAGCGCACGTGCGATTCCGCAAGGTAACACTCAGTGGTGCAGGACTGCTCTCTATATATAATTTGAACATCTGTGATACTAATTAATGGTAACATATAAACCTTATAGTGCCTACTTTCCAGCATCATGATTAAGGGTGATTCTTTTCACCTGAAACGCGTAGCGCTGGTCATGTGATTTTTGTACCTGCATGTTGAAATAAATCCATTGGTTCCTTCACCTGAAGAGCTTGATTTCTTGGTGTTTTTTTGGATTTACTGTGCTGTGGCAGTGCCTGTCCGTGCTCCAGGGAAGAGGCCGGGAGTGAGAATATACGCGGTGAGCTGATATTCATTTTGACCTTCTCATTGTGACTGGTGTTAAAACTAGGGGACATTGTGGGGAGCCAAGTGGTATTGTGGCTGCGGCTGGTAAAGAGAAGGTCATTGTGGCACTGTATGGGAATCATACTGTGGGTATTACTGTAAGATAACACAACCCTTAACTGTTACAGATTTATGATAATATGAATTATTATTCAGCTACAGATTGGCATGAAAATGTTAGTTCTCTAAAGAGAGCTTCCACAGAAGCTGCTTTTTATGATATGGGTTGTGTTATAAAATTTTTATATTGGAATAAATTAATTTCTTAAAAGAGTGTGAGTGTTTTACATCTATGAATCAGGTTTCATTTATTCAATTTGTTCCTAGGTAGAGATGTGATTAGACATCTTGGCATTACTTGCAAAAGTAATCTAATCTCAACAGCCTCATCATTTCCTAAGCATGTGTTTTCTATCATTAGAGTAAGGGGTGCTTCACACACAGCGAGATCGCTACTGAGATCGCTGCTGAGTCACGTTTTTTGTGACCTCATTAGCGATCTCGCTGTGTGTGACACTCAGCAGCGATCTGGCCCCTGCTGTGAGATCGCTGCTCGTTACACACAGTGCTGGTTCGTTTTTTTATTGTTGCTCTCCCGCTGATAAGCACACATCGCTGTGTGTGACAGCGAGAGAGCAACAATCCTGAATGTGCAGGGAGCAGGAGCCGGCGTCTGACAGCCTGCGGTAAGCTGTAACCAAGGTAAACATCGGGTAACCAAGGTGGTTACCCGATATTTACCTTCGTTACCAGCCTCTGCAGCTCTCACGCTGCCAGTGCCGGCTCCTGCTCCCTGCACACGCTAAGCTAAGCGGTGTGCGCTGGTAACTAATGTAAACATCGGGTAACCATTCCCGATGTTTACCTTAGTTACCAGTGTCCGCAGCTTCCAGACGCCGGCTCCGTGCAAGCGCAGCGTCGCTTGCACGTCGCTGCTGGCTGGGGGCTGGTCACTGGTCGCTGGTGAGATCTGCCTGCTTGACAGCTCACCAGCGACCATGTAGCGATGCAGCAGCGATCCTGACCAGGTCAGATCGCTGGTCGGATCGCTGCTGCATCGCTAAAGTGTGAAGGTACCCTAAGCTCTAGTTCACACTAACAACTTTAATCCGCACATTAGGGAAGCGCTGCGTTCTAATACGCCACGTGGGCATGGATTAGGCACAATCTTCATAGATTGTGCTGGGGACTCAGGACGCATGCAGTTACGCTGCAATGCAGAACGCAGCGTAACTGCATGAAAATACGCTACGTGGGCATAGCCTATGTGTGACTTCAGGCTTCTAAATTCTTACAACGCATGCTCTGCACACTTTTAGGATTCTCTGGTGCCAGTGACAAGAGTGGCCGGTCATGTGAGCACAAGTATGCGATCTGTATATGTGGCGCCCCTGTGGTTAGGCGCTACAGGGGAATACAGCACCTTAACATCAAGGTGCAGTGCCCTTTGGTCACAGGTGACAGAGAGAGGAAATGCAGAGTCTTATATTAGATTGAGTAACATTGACTCAGCAGCCCCTGCCTTCATATTCCTGGGACTGTTTATATAGTAGGTCCATAGGGGGGTGGAGCCTAGTTGAGCGTGAGACGTGACGTGATTGACAGGACGACTGAGTGACAGTCAGTTAACAGTCAGTCAGAAAGGAGTGACAACAAGAGACGAGAGTAAATTGATGACTGAAAGAAGAGTTACAAATAACATAGGCCCGACGTCCTGAGCGAGGGTACCACAAAAGAAAAGAAAGACACAGGAAAAGGGGTAACCCAGACGGAAAGGGGACACTTTAGGTCTGGCGAGAGCCGGCTGAAGAGTTCAGGTCGACACAGGTATAACGGAACCGAAGAGGTTTGTCAGGTTTATCCCCAAATCATTAACCATTAACCTGGGATCTTAAATAAGAGGAGTCCCGGTACCCATCAAGAGTTTAACTACTAACCCCAAGCTGAGTTCACGACACTTTTGCAGGATAGATAAAGAAACCATGCAGCATCAGACTCCTGGGAAAACCAGTGACTAGACTAATGAGTGGGTTAAAGAGGTAGTCACAGAGCCCTCAGAGCAGGGACCGAGAAAGAGACATGGAAAGGTTACCTCACAGAGAGACTCTGTCATTAAATCTCCTCCGAAACTTGTGATCATTGGCCTTCTGGTAACCGAACTGTTTCTGCTGTGAACTGTGCAAAACAAACCAGCTGCTAGTAAAAAGGACTTGTTTGAACTGATGTGGACTCGGTGTGTCGTCTCTCCGCCATTCGACAGGACCCTGCGATGTCAGAGAAGAAGGCAGCCATCACCGCTCGGTCGCTTCCCTCCTAGTCAGCGACCCTCCGCCCTGAGGTAAAATAGCTCCACCTGTGGGGAGCTGAGAGATCTTAAGCTACCGTCACCATCGCCTCAGAGGTCGGCCGCGGGCACCACTGGTATATCCCGCTTACCAGACACCACAGGTGGCGTCACTTATATCCCCAAAATCATCCCTGTACCCCATTCCACAGCCGCAGAGTGAGCATCCAGGGCATGAAGCCGGGACCGACCACTTGTGATAATGCCAATGAGAGTAAAGTATCCGTAGTCCCGGCGCCAGAGTACCCCCCTATCGAAAACCCTGATGGTCGACTCATATATTTCTGGCCACATTCTGATTTGACGTGTCCGGCCTTAGTCAATTCATTTTCATTGAGTGAGGCAATGCATGTCTGTTTAGCACGTGACCACATCTATGTAAATCGCATATTTGCAGCTTTGTAACCTCCCACTCTCACCGCCAGCACCAGAGAATCCTGACAGCGTGCAGTATGCGCACTGTGAAAATTCAGAAGTCTGCAGTCACAGAGTGACACAATAGGTGACTACAGACTCATCACAAAGTTAGACAACCCCTTTAATAGTCCTAACAACATAAATAAAAACATAGTAATCCTTAACTTGTCAGACGGCACAAGACTATATTAAAGAGGTTGTCCACTACTTTAATATTGATGGCCTTTCCTTAGGACAGCTCACCAATGTGTGACTGGTCGAGGTCCGGCACCTGGCACCCCGCCAATCGCCTGTTCTAGGTGCCATGTCAGTGGTGGCAGGTGGCCGGAAGTGCTCAGTTCTGGATCTGCTTCGTCTTCTGTTAGTGGCTGCAGCCTCCTATTAAAATCAATAAGGCGGAGGTGCAGAACCCGGCTGCGGACACAATCAGAGGGCGGAGCAGATCCATAAATAAGCATTTCTGGCCACCTGCACCAAGAACAGCTGATCAACAGGAGTCCCATTGCTCTCACATCAGAAGCGATGTGTAAGTGGTACCGAGGCCTAATGATGAGGCATAGTGAGTATCACAAATAAATATTTACATTAAGGTACCTTATAGATGATGTCTCTGATCAGAGTAGTTTCTTTCTATTCTTCATCTTGTCTGACGCTATGATTACTTTTCACATTCACATCACGTCTCTTTGCAGATGTCTATCTTCTCCGGTCTTCTGCAGCACATCCCGGCACAATGTCCCTAAAGATAGCAGAATGATTATAAAACATCTATTTAAAAATCTGTCTTATGCTGTGCCCCAGAATAAATAATGACCTCTTGCTGTGTTCTCTGCACAAAATATGACCCACACACTGTCCCTCTTATGGTACATGCCCTCCACACTGCCTTTTCCTTTCCATACTGAGCCTACTCTTCACACTGTCCTTTCACACTGTGTCCCCTTATACTGCCTAGTCTATACTGTAGCCTCTCATCACATTCTCCCTCCTTGCTATGACCTCACACTGTTCCCTGATGTTACACCCTCTCCATACCATCCCCCTCCACTACCCAGTCTCTATTCTGTGCCCCCTCACATTTTTCTCATCCCTCATTGTCTCCTCACTACCTCCTGTGTGTCCATCTACTTTCCCCACTCATTCCCCATACTGTGTCTGCACCCATCCTGCCCACTTGCTCCTCATACCATGTCACTCTTTATTCTGTGTCATCAAAATTTCTTTCCTGTTTGCTCCCCTTACTATGTCCGTATACATTCCCCAATCTCTCTACATACTATCTCTGTATACATTCCCCCCTCACCCTTGCTCGCTATACTATGTCTGTATACATCACCCCTCACCCCCACTCCTTATCACTGGAAGTCCCAGAGAGGGGTCATTTAAATTTCTACCTTTGGAACCCAGAGACGGATGGAATGACCTGAAGGATTTTAGCTAACATCCTATAATCACCGTCTTTTGTTCTGTAATTAAGGCCATTACTGTCGCACCACAGGAGGTTGTTGTTTTCCCATTGAGTTTAGCCATTTAGTTTCTAGTTAGTTCTATTCAGTTTATTGCATTTGTCATTTGACCCTCTTTCGGGACTTCAGGGGGGAGCTCGAAATTTCTGGGACTTCTAGTGTTATACTATGTCCATATACAGCACCCCTCACTCCCTGTACTATGTTTGTATATATCACCCCTCACCCTCACTCCCTATACTATGTCTGTATACATCACCCCTCACCCTCACTCCCTATACTATGTCTGTATACATCACCCCTCACCCTCTCTCCCCATACATCACCCTCACTCCCTATACTATGTTTGTATACATCACCCCTCACCCTCACTTCCTATACTATGTCTATATTCATCATCCCTTAGCCTCTTTCCCCATACATCACCCCTCACCCTCTCTCTCCCCATACTGTGTCCAAAGATACTTCTCCCTCCCCATCCTTTCTTCCCACCACATTGTGTTCACAGATAGTATGGGGGATAGAGGGCGGAGGGAGGGAACTATGTCTATAGATACTGCCCATTCTCCACACTCTGTCCCCCCATTCTGTGTCCATAGATACCCCTCACCCCATAATGTTCTTCTCTGGTGTCTTCAGCACAACTGGAACACTTATAACCAGCGTTCTCTACTGCCTCTGCGTTGTGGCTCTGACTTCCGGGTCAGTAGTGTGTTCAGCTGACCTGATCACACTACAGACGTTGCTCTGATCCGGAAGTCAGGGCCGGTGGTCACTGCTTCAATTGTCGTTGTATAAACACATGAAAGATGATTTATCCACAAGGAATCTGATATGAGGTGTACAGGTATGACCTTTTTTTGAGCATTCTATATCCTGTATGCCCATAATAATACGTTAAAAAAACTCAAAAGTTGTGACAGATTCACTTTAACCCCTTCACCCCCGGGACAATTTTCCGTTTCTCATTTTCATTTTTCCCTCCCCTTATTCCAAGAGCCATATTTTTTTTTTAAAGTATTGCCATATGAGGGCTTATTTTTTGCGGGAAGAGTTGAACTTTTGAATGACAATTTATTTTACCATATAGTACTGTAAAATGGGAAAACAATTCTAAATGTGGAAAAAAGTGAAATTCCACAATTGTTTTGAAGGGGGGGGGGTTATTCACCATGTTCACTATAAGATACAACTGACCTAGCATTATGATTCCCCAGGTCAGTACGAGTTCATAGATACTGAATCTGTATAGTTTTACTGTCACAAGCTGGGGGGGTCACTCGGGCATCCCTCTGCTCAGTCAAGACCCTGTCAGTCTGTGACGAAACCACACCTTGCGGCCCGCTACTTCTCGTGTAAAGTTGCCATACAGAGCCTGTATATTAAAGAACCGTTGTGTAATAAGAACTATCAGCCTCTGTCTCCGTATCCTCCACAATCCAGTCCGGCCTGCCCAAGTCAACGGTGAGAAGCAGCCTCCTGAAAGGTATGAACAGCAACACACCTATCCACACACCCAGCCAGGACCACAACACCTTTCTGTGAAGTGGGGCCGGGGCACCTACCGGAGGGAATCCTTCACCCATCACTACAACTCCATGCCCCCCGCTTTACATTAGAACAGCAAATTACACCAAATTGTTCATTACCCAAACTCCTACACAAATCACATGTGCAACTGAAAAGTAAAGAAAACACAACCCCCTATTGTACACAACGCTGAAGGTTTGGAACAAGATTAGGAATCAATAACATTTCCTCTGATATCTCCATACATATCCCTAGTAAATAGTCCTAATTTCCTAGATGGTGACATTCAGGCGACATTTAAAATCTGAAGGAAACACGGGATTTACACAATAGACAATCTAATAAACATACAACAAAAAATTATTCTGAATATGGATTAATTTAATCAAGAAGATCCCAACATTCCCATACCTCTTTTCTCATTTCTACAGGTCAGGAGCGGCATACAACAAGTAGTAACTAAACTTAGGACAGAGACTGTAACCAGGTCCACCACAACTAGCACCCAACAGTGATAGGTGGAAATGGACAAATCACAAAAAACTTCAACTTTTTGCACATACCACTGGATTACCCAAACACTGATATACCTTAGGGTGGTGTCACACACAGCGACGATGACAACGATGTCGCTGCTACGTCACCATTTTCTGTGACGTTGCAGCGACGTCCCGTCGCTGTCGCTGTGTGTGACATCCAGCAACGACTTGGCCCCTGCTGTGAGGTCGCCGGTCGTTGCTGAATGTCCAGCTTCATTTTTTGGTTGTCGCTCTTGTGGCGCCCTGGCCTAGCCAGGTCGTCACAGATAACATACAAACACCCCCCACCCCCACTAGACAGGGACACCAGCCAAACACAAAACCCTTGTTGCCTCCCTCCAGTGTCTGATGTCCACACCAGATGGGGCGGAGCTAAGCGGTTGGCTCCACCCACCAAGGAGTTCACAGGCCTGGAGGCGGGAAAAGTGACAGTTCAGTGTAGGAGTTTGAAGTGAGAGGAGCAACCACAGTCTGGGTTTGTGGCCCAGGCACTGACAGCAAGGTTGGCAGACGGTGGTGGCCGTCTGCAGGAGTGGTGGAGCAATGCGGAACCGTAGGACCGGGGACGGGCGACGGCCCGCCGGTACCGACCGGGGAGCGAAGTGAAGCCAGCACACACAGGCAGGGCCATCGGACCCCGACCAGGCTTGGAGCCGCCGACAATAGTCAGATCCGAATGTGACTGGAACCCCAGTGGTTTCACAACAGCAAAAGTCCCGATTGAAGGCAACCGCCCACACAGTGAGGGTATACAGCTACCGCCTAAGGCTAGAGACCCAAGGGCCAGCGTCTGCGGGCAAACGGGCTACTCCGGTACCCATACACCGGGGAGTGGACTACCGTTGGGAATCCATAGTAGTCAGAAAGAAGAACATTAAGGTGCAGGGAAAGACAGCCGCCATCACCTGTCCGGGGAGAAGCACTGCAGCCGGCTGCGGGACCCGTCCATCCAGCCGTTTGGTTTACCGAGGACTTTGTACCTTTCTTGCTGAGTGAGTACACCCGTGCCATCCGGCACCGCGCCATGCTGTCCCTGCAACCCTGCACCTCACCAACCCTGCCTCCCCGTCACAACATCACCGGGCCCCGGGACCACCGACCCCTACCCACGGAGGGGGAAAACAACATCTCAGCTGCTCCCTACCATCGCTCCCAGGATTCCCATCACCAGCAGCGGTGGTGCCCATCTTCACCACGACCCGTGGGTGGCGTCACAGACTAAATCCCCCAAATCAACCACCCCTTTCACTCACGGGCGAGGATCGCTGCTTGAGTCCCTGGATCCGGCCCACCGCTCGAGCCACCGAGCAGCAGCAGCAGCCGCAGCAGCGCCGGACCCGAGCGTTAGCGAGATCGCAGCAGCGACGGCGTCCTCCCCGCCCGCAACAACTTGGCGTCACGAACAGGATTGAACCCATCTACTTACCAGTAGAGGTGCGCCTTGTGATGTCCGCCGGCGGTGTCCGGCCGAAAATTTTGAAGCGCCTCCATCTTGGCGCGAAAATCTCCCGCTCGAGCATCTTCTCCGAGCAGGGAAGGTGCGAAAGCGAAGCCCCGCCCCCAACAAACGGAAGTGCTGAAGAGTACCAAGGGGGGACGGGAAAAAGATGTCTGCGCCCGACAAAGCTGTTGGAGGAGTGGCGGTTGCAGCTCCCGCCGCGCCCGTAGATGGAAACGGGATAGCCCCTGCTCCGGTCGCAAGAGCGGGGGGGGCCGCGGGTCCAGCGGTCGCCCAGGTGATGCCGTTCTCCCTGCCCTATGTGCCCGGTGCTACCTGGCTACCGCAGTACGATGGGAAGACTGATGCTTTGCAGGTGTTCCAGAAAAAGATTAGCCCGGACCTCGATATATACCCCTTGGCTGATAGGCAACGGGCAGCGGTAGTGCTAGGGCAGCTAACCGGCGCGGATGAGCAGGAGGTGGAGACCGGGCCTCAGTGACTACAATTTTCGAAAAATTACAAATCGCTTATGAGACCCGCACCGAAGCGGAGCTGAGAATGCAGTTTTATCAGTGCCGGCAACGGCCTGCGGACAATGTAAGAGACTATGCCCTGCGCCTGCAAACAGCCCTCTGTACGCTGAAGCGGGTGGACACTATCAATGATGTGGACAGTAATAAGATGCTAGTAGAGCAATTCCTGCAGGGGCTGGGGTCCGTGGAAGATCGCAAGCAGCTGCGGCTGTGGGCCTTGGAACACCCCAATCTGGACTTTGCAGTACTGAAAGAGTGGGCCATCAAGGCCCTGCAGGCCCCAGCACCAGACGCTCCTGAGGCGGCCCCGTGGCCGGCTGAGACTGCTCCTATCACGGTGGCGCCTCCACCTCCGGCTCTACTGGCCCCTGCTGCACCCCTCAGGATGATGGAGGAACTAGCAGCCCAGGTCCGCCGCATGGATGGAGACCTAGCCAAGATCCTCGCCGCACTCCAGCTTCCGACGAGAGTCAAGCCCCTAGGAGGGATCCAGCTCGCCGACAGCCCGGAGGATGTCCCCTGGATGCAGCGGAGAAGGACCAATGACTCACGGTATGGGCCTCCTATCTGTTACAGGTGCAGCAAGCCCGGCCACTACTCTAGGCAGTGCCCGTTAAACGAGCAACCCCTGGGGCCAAGGGCCAATCCTCAGGAGTAGACACCAACGGCCCCCCTGATTGGCGAGACTGGTACGTCGGACCTCGCCCCATCATCCCCCTGGCAGTGGACGGCGTCCCGCTCATGGCCCTCTTGGACACAGGATCAAAGGTAACCACTATACCATATACCCTGTACCAGCAGTATTGGGGCACTGGCGAACTCGCCCCCTCTGATGATAGCCTGACCCTGATTGCAGCCAATGGACTCCCGCTAACCCAGGTGGGATACAAGCAAGTGACCCTGACTGTGGGACGTGCGGAGTTAAAGAATCAAGGGATGATTGTGGTAATGAATGAACCCAGTGACCATATCCCGAAAGTAATCTTGGGGACCAACGTCATGGAGCATTGTATGAGTGAGGTGCTGAATCTGTTGCAGCAGTTGGCCGCCACCGCAGGAGGGGGCCGACAGAGGGCTGTACAGCGTGAGATCCGGGCTCTGCTGTATCGGCAACAAGTGAGATCGACTGGCGGGGAGATTGGTGGAATGAGGGTGATGGATGTGGCCCCCTTAGTAGTGCCACCCCGGAGTGAAATGATGATCTGGTGCAGGGCAGCAGTAGGCCCCCAAGGGCGCGACTACCCGGCGATGGTGGAACCCATGCCTTCGGAACACTGGCCCACAGTGATGGCGGCCAGAGGGGTGGTTGACGTTAAAAAGGGGAGAGTGCCTGTAAGAGTACTCAATTGTGGAGAGGAGGAAGTCAGGCTCTCCCGTTATGCTACCCTCGCCAAGTTGCTCACCTTAGACCCTCACACCGTTCACGAAGCTGTCCCTCCTACCTCGGCATCCCCTGTCAGTAGCCATACACCCTCTGCACAGTTGGAGAGGTGGTGCCAGGAACTACACGTAGGCACTGAAACCACACCCGCACATCACAAAGAGGGGGTATACAGGGTAGTGCAAGAGTATGAGCAGGTTTTCAGCAAGCACTCATTAGATTTCGGGACGATTAAGGGGATTCAACACCATATCCCTACAGGCCTACACCCAACCATCAAAGAGAGGTACAGGCCCATTCCGCCAGCACACTAGCAATGCGCTAAAAAAATGTTGAGGAACATGAAGGAGGCAGGGGTCATTCGGGATAGGTGTAGTTCCTGGGCAGCCCCGCTGGTGCTAGTCAAGAAGAAGGATGGCACCATGAGAATGTGTGTGGATTACCGTAAGATCAACCAGATCACGCATAAAGATGCCTACCCTCTCCCCCGTATCGAAGAGTCACTAGCTGCACTGAGAACTGCTAACTTCTTCTCTACCCTTGACCTTACTAGCGGGTACTAGCAGGTAGCGGTTGCGCCAGAGGACCGTGAGAAGACTGCATTCGCCACTCCCATGGGACTCTACAAGTTCAACAGCATGCCGTTTGGGCTGTGCAATGCCCCTGGAACCTTCCAACGGCTTATGGAGTGCTGCCTGGGACACCTCAAATTCGAAACGGTCCTACTGTACCTGGACGACGTGATCGTGTACTCCCAGACGTACGAGGCTCATCTGGAACACTTGGCTGAAGTGTTCGCGTCTCTAGCCAAATATGGGATGACGTTGAAGCCCTCTAAGTGCCACCTACTGAAACCCAAGGTACAGTACCTCGGACACATGGTGAGCGCGGAAGGCGTCGCCCCAGATCCCGAGAAGATCACTGCCATTCAGGACTGGCCGAGACCGACCACGGTGAGAGAGGTGAAACAGTTCCTGGGCCTGGTGGGCTACTATCGTCGCTTCATTAAGGGGTATACAAAGATGGCCGCCCCCATGCAAGACCTCCTCGTGGGACAGACCAAGGGTGGCAGGCCCTCTGGAACCCCGTTGGCATGGGAAGCGAAACACGAAGAGTCTTTCCGCCAGCTGAAGACGGCCTTGACAGGGAAAGAAATCCTGGCGTATCCCGACTATAATCTCCCATTCATCCTCTACACTGATGCCAGCAATGTAGGCTTGGGAGCCGTCCTGTGCCAGGTCCAGAACGGAAGGGAAAAAGTGATCGCCTATGCCAGCAGAAAACTCCGACCTACGGAAAGGAACCCTGAGAATTACAGCTCCTTCAAGCTTGAGTTCCTGGCTCTGGTGTGGGCCATTACGGAGCGGTTCCGCCATTACCTCGCAGTCGCTAAGTTCACCGCCTATACGGACAATAATCCGTTAACCCAACTAGGCGCGTTGGAGCAGCGGTTGGTAGCCAGACTGTCTAATTATGACTTCACGATCAAGTACCGAGCCGGCCGCAAGAACACCAACGTGGATGCGCTATCCCGGATGCCCCACCTATCGGATGAGGGACCGGAAGGCGACGATCTCGAAGAAATCGAGCTGCCCGCATTCCACCGGCCACCAGTCGAGAAGCTGCATGTCCAGCAGCAACAGGCGAGCCTGGACCCACTGCCGAGTCAGGGATGGCAAGAAGCCCAAGACCAAGCACCTGCCGTCCAACTGGTCAAGACCATGATTGAACAAGGTTCCGCTGGACTGGACCCCGCTGCTCCGCCTGAGGCCCAACGGCTGTGGAAAGAACGAGCCCGGCTGCATCTGGACCGGGGTACACTGTATCGGGAACTGATCAACACGAAGACCCATGAGAAAGTTCGTCAGCTGGTGGTTCCCCAAGCTAGTGTGCCCACAGTTCTATGGGCTTACCATGACGGTGCCGGGCACTTTGGGTGGAAGAAGCTGGAGATGCTGTTGAGGGAGCGATTCTATTGGAGTGGGATGCGGGAGTCTGTGGAGGCCTGGTGCCGAGAATGTGGTCCCTGTGCACTAAGAAGGGACGAGGCCAGCCAGAAGGCCCCTTTGAGCCCAATCATTACTCATCAGCCGCTGGAGCTAGTCGCCCTCGACCACGTGGAGCTCACCCCTAGCCGAAGTGGGTACACCTATGCTATGACCATTGTAGACCACTATTCAAGATTTATGGTGGTTGTCCCAGTCAAGGAACTGACCGGCCGTACCACCGCTAGAGCATTCCAGGCCTATTTCTGCCGATCGCACGGGTACCCGGAGAGGGTGCTTACCGACCAGGGCCCGGCCTTCGAAGCAGAGGTGTTTCAAGAATTCTGCCAGTTGTACAGCTGCAAGAAAATTCGGACCACGCCTTATCATGCCCAGACCAATAGCATGTGTGAAAAGATGAACCATCTGGTCCTGGGTCTCCTCAAGACGTTACCGCTAGAAGAGCGGAACCTGTGGCCAGAAAAGCTGCCTGACCTGGTCGATATGTACAATAACATCCCTTCCAGCTCTACCAAATGTACACCAGCGTACCTGATGAGAGCTCGGCCAGGCCGGCTGCCAGTAGACCTAGAAATGGGTTTGGAAGCTCCAGAAGCCCTCCCTTCGACTGCTGAATGGGACACTCAGCGGAGAGCGCAGTACCGACAGGTCCAGGAGTACGTGGAAAGGAACCTGTGTCGGAGCCGGGAACAGCAGGAACAGTATTTCAACAAGCGAGCTCCAGCTGGCCCCTTTAAACCTGGAGATGTAGTGCTAAAACGGAAAAGAAGAACCCATAAGCTTGAAGACCAGTGGGAAAAGACCCCGTATGTCATACAACCCACTGAATGGGAGAATGAGAAGGCCTACCAGATTAGTCGTGACCAGGGGAAGACTTCGGCCACGGTGTCCATGGACCACCTGAAGAGGTGCCCATCGCCGTTGAAGGTAGCAGCTGAAGTTCCAACCTCCAGCCCAACCAGGGAGAAGGAGAAAGAGGTGATCCACACAGTAATGGGTGATTTCCCAGCGGACTGGCCTACACAGAGCGGCGCGGTGCTCATTTCAGTGATAATGTTCCCACAACCCGTGGAGGAAAAGGAGACGGAAGTACCCACCAGTGAACCAGTGCCCAGGGCTGCACCTGTACCCAGTCCCCCTGAGTCTGCGCCGGCCCCGCACAGTAGACAGGAAGAGGTGCTGACTGTCTCCTCTGTCCCCTTGCCCTCCACTGATAGCATTGGGCCCAGAAGGTCCACACGTCCCAACCTAGGCCAACCCCCGCTTAGGTACAGGGAAACTACCATCTAAGGGTGTCATCTGTTAAATATGTAAATATGTGAATGAATGACTTTAATGAACTGAACTTTCATCTGATTGTCTACATGATTATTCCGGCCGTTGCCGGCAAGTTGTCCCCGGAGGGACTTTATGTGTTTACCCCACCTGCATGAGAGACTACTCATGGACAAGGCCGAGAACTGGCTTGCCACCTACAAACTTGTGGCCATGTAAATAAGTTGAGGGGTGATATTCCGTCGGAGCCGCCTCCGGAGAGGCAGATTGGAGGAAGGGCCTGCAGCAGAGCAGGCTGGGGCCTGGCCACCACCAGGACCGGTGGCCATCCTCCTGGGGTCAGGGGTCCCGCAAGGACGTGGGGTCCCCTGAAGTGACAGCCGGGTGCGAGTAACCGTACCCGTTCCCGCTCAGGCAGCCTGAACCTGGACTGGGGTCAATGGGTGCTGCCCACTTCTTAGGGGCAGCATCAGGGCTAGGTTGCTTGGGTGGGAGAGTGGAAGACACCCGTCCGTCCGTCTGTTACTAAAAATGTTTTATATGTGTAAAGTTTAAGTGTCCTTACAAGAAATGCTTATGTTTGAAATGTTTCCATGTTAATTTATATCTTTTTACAGTTTTGAAAAAAATAAATAAAACCGGTGATGGACGGGCAGCCCGCGGACAGTCTGCATTTCACCAAGGGGGAATGTGGCACCCTAGCCTAGCCAGGTCGTCACAGATAACATACAAACACCCCCCACCCCCACAAGACAGGGACACCAGCCAAACACAAAACCCTTGTTGCCTCCCTCCAGTGTCTGATGTCCACACCAGCTGGGGCGGAGCTAAGCGGTTGGCTCCACCCACCGAGGAGTTCACAGGCCTGGAGGCGGGAAAAGTGACAGTTCAGTGTAGGAGTTTGAAGTGAGAGGAGCAAGCACTTGAGTGTCTGGGTTTGTGGCCCAGGCACTGACAGCAAGGTTGGCAGACGGTGGTGGCCGTCTGCAGGAGTGGTGGAGCAACACGGAACCGTAGGACTGGGGACGGGCGATGGCCCGCCGGTACTGACCGGGGAGCGAAGTGAAGCCAGCACACACAGGCAGGGCCATCGGACCCCGACCAGGCTTGGAGCCGCCGACAATAGTCAGATCCGAATGTGACTGGAACCCCAGGGGTTTCACAACAGCAAAAGTCCCGATTGAAGGCAACCGCCCACACCGTGAGGGTATACAGCTACTGCCTAAGGCTAGAGACCCAAGGGCCAGCACCTGCGGGCAAACGGGCTCCTCCGGTACCCTTACACCGGGGAGCGGACTACCGTTGGGAATCCATAGTAGTCAGAAAGAAGAACATTAAGGTGCAGGGAAAGACAGCCGCCATCACCTGTCCGGGGAGAAGCACTGCAGCCGGCTGCGGGACCCGTCCATCCAGCAGTTTGGTTTACCGAGGACTTTGTACCTTTCTTGCTGAGTGAGTACACCCGTGCTATCCGGCACCGCGCCGCACTGTCCCTGAAACCCTGCACCTCACCAACCCTGCCTCCCCGTCACAACATCACCGGGCCCCGGGACCACCAACCCCTACCCACGGAGGGGTAGGGTGGCGTCACGGACTAAATCCCCCAAACCAACCACCCCTTTCACTCACGGGCGAGGACCGCCGCTTGAGTCCCTGGATCTGGCCCACTGCTCGAGCCACCAAGCAGCAGCAGCAGCCGCAGCAGCGCCGGACCCGAGCGTTAGCGAGAGCGCAGCAGCGACGTCGTTGTCGCTGTCGCTATGTGTGAACCCAGCTTTAGACTAAAGGGTGCTTTACATGCTGCGACATCGCTAGCGATAGTTAGCGATGTCGTGCGCAATAGCACCCGCCCCCGTCGTTCGTGCGACATTTGGTGATCGCTGCCGTAGTGAACATTATTGCTACGGTAGCGTCACACGCACATACCTTTTCAGCGACGTCGCTGTGACCGCCGAACAATCCCTCCTTCAAGGGGGAGGTGCGTTTGGCGTCATAGCGACGTCACTGCGGCATCATTAAGCGGCCGCCCAATAGCAGAGGAGGGGCGGAGATGAGCGGCCGGAAAATGCCGCCCACCTCCTTACTTCCTCATTGCCGGTGGACGCAGGTAAGGAGATGTTCGTCATTCCTGCGGCGTCACACATAGTGATGCGTGACGCCACAGGAACGACGAACAACCAGCGGTATGCACCACCAACGATATTATGAAAAGGAGCGACGTGTCAACGATCAATGATTTTTGACGTTTTTACGATCGTTGATCGTCGCTCCTTGGTGTCACACGCTGCGATGTCGCTAATGGTGCTGGATGTGCATAACTAACGACGTGACCCCGACGATATATCGTTAGTGATGTTGCAGCGTGTAAAGCACCCTTTAGGGTACTGTCACACTAATTGACGTACCAGCGATTCCGACCACGATAAAACCTGGTCAGGATTGCTGGTATGTCGCTACAGGGTCGCTAGTGAGCTGTCCAGCAGTCAGATCTCACCAGCGACCAGCGACCAGCCACTAGCCATCAGCGACTCGTGTTACGATGCTGCGCTTAGTAACCAGGGTAAATATTGGGTAACTAAGCAAAGCGCTATGCTTAGTTACCCGATATTTACCCTGGTTACCAGTGTACGCTGCTTACACAGAGTCGGTGCCAACGAGAAAAAAATTTACCAGAACAGTGTAACGATCAGTGATTTCACAGCAGGGTCCAGGTCGCTGCTTAGCGGCACACACAGATAGATCGCTAATGAGGTCACTGGTACGTCACAAAACCTGTGATACAGCTAGAGATCTCGCTATGTGAGAATTACCTCTAAATTTAAAAAGACTCCCCAGAATTACCATGCTAAACAACATTGACAACCATGGATCAGGCACATAAGTGCCGTTCCTCAGCCAGACATTTTGAAATGCAATTGTTGCATGGTTGTTACAGACCATGTTTGACCCCTTTGAAATATTTCAGGATGGGTTATTATCCAACATCCAAATGTTTGAAGAGTAAGACAATAGAAGTAAACATCATTGTCTATTGTTACTGGTTCCTGGGAAAGAACTGAGTATGTTACAACAAATGTTCTCAATTTCACTCCCCAACACCAATTATGCGCAGTTTTTGGATATTTAGACCCTGATAAATATAATTTTCCTCCAGGTGTTCATAACTTACTCCACATAGTGGCAGCTGCAAGGATGAAGTTGAATATGCAAACATGGTTACAGGAACAGGCTCCCCATTTAAAACATTCTTGGATAAATTGTCATTCCATCTAAAAATGAATTTGGTGGATGTATCATTGCATGAAGAGAAACAAAGTTTCATTTTGCAATAACTATTATGAATACAAACATCAAGGAATGTTTATAATCTATACTTTGCTATCAAGAAAGATAATAGTGGAAAATCCACCGGCCGTGGCTCTCCTGAAAGGGGCGGGTCAGCATCACAGAAATACGTACAGCGGAGCCGCTCCTGGCAGAAGAGAAGCCAGCCGGTCCGGGCAGTGCAATCCGTTACTCGCACGAGTCACACGCAAGTGTGACTCCAGCCTTAGGGGCAAATACAAATGCTACAGAATCCGTGGATTCACCAAAGGCCCCATGAGGAATAACAACAGACAAATATAGCGGGACGCCGCATCCAGGAGAGCAAAGCAATAAATGGGGCAAATTAGGGGAAACTAAGAAAGAACAAGGAAACATATGGAGCTAAAGCCTGACAGCCATGAATTAACTAATGTTTAAGATTAACTGCTTCACCCGCGAGACTGTTTTCATCCTTCTGACCAGGCCAAATTTTACAATTCTGATGAGTGTCACTTTATGTGGTAATAACTCTGGAATGCTTCAATGGATCCCAGTGACTCTGAGACTGTTTTTTTTGTGACACATTGTACTTCATCTTGGTAATAAATTTTAGTCAATATGATTTGCGTTTATTTATGAAAATATTGAAAATTTGAAAATGTAGTTGTCGTGGGCAGGGAGGACGCCACTGCGCTGCGCTCGCTAACGCTCGGGTCCGGCGCTGCTGCGATGGCTGCTCGGTGGCTCGAGCGGTGGGCCGGATCCGGGGACTCGAGCGGCGCTCCTCGCCCGTGAGTGAAAGGGGTGGTTGGTTTGGGGGATTTAGTCCGTGACGCCACCCACGGTTCGTGGTGAAGATGGGCACCACCGCTGCTGGTGACGGGGATCCCGGGAGCGATGGTAGGGAGCAGCTGGGATGTTGTTTTCCCCCTCCGTGGGTAGGGGTCAGTGGTCCCGGGGCCCGATGATGTGACGGGGAGGCAGGGTTGGTGAGGTGCAGGGTTGCAGGGACAGCGTGGCGCGGTGCCGCATGGCACGGGTGTACTCACTCAGCAGGAAAGGTACAAAGTCCTCGGTAAACCAAACGGCTGGATGGACGGGTCCCACAGCCGGCTGTAGTGTCTCTCCCCGGACAGGTGATGGCGGCTGTCTTTCCCTGCACCTTGATGTTCTCCTTTGACTACTGTGGATCCCCAACGGTAGACCGCTCCCCGGTGTATGGGTACCGGAGGAGCCCGTTTGCCCGCAGACGCTGGCCCTTGGGTCTCTAGCCTTAGGCGGTAGCTGTGTACCCTCACGGTGTGGGCGGTTGCCTTCAATCGGGACTTTTGCTGTTGTGAAACCCCTGGGGTTCCAGTCACATTCGGATCTGACTATTGTCGGCGGCTCCAAGCCTGGTCGGTGTCCGATGGCCCTGCCTGTGTGTGCTGGCTTCACTTCGCTCCCCGGTCGGTACCGGCGGGCCGTCGCCCATCCCCGGTCCTACGGTTCCGCATTGTTCCACCACTCCTGCAGATGGCCACCACCGTCTGCCAACCTTGCTGTCAGTGCCTGGGCCACAAACCCAGACACCCAAGTGCTCACTGCTCTCACTTCCACCTCCTCAACTGTTCTGTCACTTTTCCCGCCTCCAGGCCTGTGAACTCCTCGGTGGGTGGAGCCAACCGCTTGACTCCGCCCCACCTGGTGTGGACATCAGACACTGGAGGGAGGCAACAAGGGTTTTTGTTTGGCTGTTGTCCCTGTCTAATGGGGGTGGGGTGTGTTAGTGTGTTATCTGTGACGACCTGGCTAGGCCAGGGCGCCACATAGTAATTTTCAAACTTTGAATTTTTATCTTGACCCAAAGAGTCATACTACACAAAATCATTTATAAATAACATTTCCCACATGTCTACTTTACACCAGAACCATTTTTTAAACAATTATTTTTGTCACGAAGTTAGAAGGGTTAAGGTTTATCAGCAATTTCTCATTTTTACAACAAAATTTATAAGACCAATTTTTTAGGGACCATAACATATATGAAGTGACTGAGGGGCCTATATGACAGAAAATACCCCAAAGTGACACCATTCTGAAAATTGAACCCCTCAGAGTGCTCAAAACCACATCCAAGAAGTTTATTAACCCCTTAACGACCGTGGGCCGTAAAATTACGTCCTAGTGGTCATAACGTTACTGCCCGTGGTCTGCCGCCGGCAGCATGCTGCGATCGGCGCACATCTCAGCTGATTTTCACAGCTGAGATGTGTGCCTGCTAGGCACGAGCAGAATCGTTATCTGCTAGTGCCGTTTAACCCCTTAAATGGCGCTGTCAATATGTGACAGAGCCATTCTAAGCGCGATCGCGGTAAACTTTTACTTACCGCCCGATACCGGAAGTCACGTGACGCGATCACGTGACTTCCGATAGTTGTCATGGAAGCACAGGGTTATGTGATGACTCCTGTACTACACATGAATTGCTTTCACTTTCGCTGTGCCCTCGGCACAGTGAAAAAGAAAGTGAGCGTATCTGCTGTTTACAGCTGTATAGCTGTGATCAGCAGATAGATAATAGCGATCGGACTGCTGATCGCAATAGCCCCCTAGGGGGACTAGTAAAATAAAATAAAAAAAAAGTTAAAAAAAGTTTTAAAAAATTAAAAAAAAACAAAAAAAACTAAAAGTTCAAATCACCCCCCATTTTCCCCATTGAAAATTAAAGGGTTAAAAAAATAAAAAAATATACCCACATTTGGTATTGCCGCGTTCAGAAACGCCCGATCTATCAAAATATAAAATCAATTAATCTGATCAGTATATGCGTAGTGGCAAAAAACTTCCAAACGCCAAAACGACGTTTTTTTCTTCGCCACAACTTTTGCGCAAAATGCAATAAGAGGCGATCAAAACGTAGCATCAAAATTGTACCGTTAAAAGCGTCAGCTCGAGACACAAAAAATAAGCAGTCACTGAGCCATAGATCCCGAAAAATGCGAACGCTACGGGTCACGGAATATGGCGTAAAACGTGCACCACTTTTTTCGGACAAACTTCCGATTTTTTTTAACCCCTTATATAAAAGTAAACCTATACATGTTTGGTGTCTACGAACTCGCACTGACCTGAGGCATCACTCCCACACATCAGTTTTACCATATAGTGAACACAGTGAAAAAAATCTCAAAAACAATAGTGCTATTGCACTTTTTTTTGCAATTTTTCTGCATTTGGAATTTTTTTGCCGTTTTCCAGTACACTATATGGTAAAACTGATGGTTTCATTTAAAAGTACAGCTCGTTCCGCAAAAAATGAGCCCTCACATGACCATATTGACTGAAAAATAAAAAAGTTACGTCTCTCAGAAAAAGAATGGCGAAAAAAAAACCGGAAAGCGAAAAATCGTCCGGTCGTGAAGGGGGTTAAGCCTTTAGATGCGTAATACGAATTAAAGCAATATGGAAGGAAAAAAAATGAAAACGCTATTTTTTTCCCAGAAAATGTTGTTTTAGCCCAAAATTTTAAATTTTTACAAGGGTAACAGGAGAAAATGGACAATATCATTTTACCCTTACCCCCTGCAGTGCCCCCGAGGTACCAGAATGGAAAAATCCTCATATAAGGGACCTCATTTTCCAAAACTAAACCTTTCAATGAATTCATATAGAGGTGTAGTGAATATATTGACACAACAGGTGTGTCACAGAATTAGATAGTATTGGGCAGTGAAGAAAAAAAAATTACATTTTTCCACTCCAAAATGTTGTTTTAACCCAAAATTTTACATTTACTTTGGGAAAATGGGTAAAAAATAGCACAAAAAATTGTCACAATTTCTGCTGAATGTGGCAATACCTCACTCGGGAGAGAAGGAGCACTATTTTACTCTTGGAGCTTGTGGACTTTTCCTTCCTGATGTTGCAAATTCAGTGTCAAGGAATGTATAAATGTATTTAATCTTTATCATTTAAGACTTTTGTATCCCTATTGTAAAGGGGTGACGGTTTGGCTATTTCTTTAGGACAACGCCATTATTTCCTGAGGCCATGGCTTGTACCAATTTTAGAAAAATGTAATACATGTATAATGTATTTTCCTCCTAGATATAAATAAATATAACCAGATATTTGCATAGCACAAGACGTCCTTCTTGTAAATTAATAGCATTTTAAAATATAGCAATTTAACCAATTTGAAATCTATTACTCAGGGTTTATTACCTAGGGCCACATATTTAAGATTATGTCAGTAAAGAAAGCTGATAAAGAGTAGGTCATAGATAGAAGGAGAAGCATTGTGTCATATGGCCCATTTCCTTTTGTGTAGGGTAACAAATATTTTGTGGTGAAGATTGCAGCTTCCTTACTATTCCTTACTGCAATTCCTTTGTTTTAGGCAATGGCTCTGCTGTTCTGATGGCTTTTACTACCAGTGCCCAAGGATGATGTCACATCTGGAGGCCTAGTTATGGAAATTCTCACTGAAATGCCTTGCCTGGTCACTGAAGTAGATTCATTTTCTAGCTCTTGTTTCTCCATGTTACTATTGATGACTTTGGTCCTGGTTATGACAATAGCTTTGGGGTTTTTTTTTATCACTATCATGCCTAGTTCTTTGGCTTGGTTGCTTACTTTCAAATTTCTTACTCTGGGTTCAGTTGTCTTACCTTTTCTTACCTATACTTCTGGCTTGTATTTTGGCCATTCTCATTCTGGTGAAACTTCTGAAGTCGATCCACAGTTTTGCTCTTGACCGTACCACTTTCCCATGGATAGTACCATTGCCAATCAATGGTCATTCTGTGGACAAGCCTTAATTTGGAAATCCTCTTTTAGGGTTTAAGGGTAAAAGACATGGGATTCCTAAAACTGTATAGTCTAATCAACCTCAGCCAATTTTTAGCTTATAGAAATTAGAAAATGGTGGAAAATGAAAAAGTCCTAAAATATAACTTTTAATATGTCCTTTTAAAAAAACCCACACATACAAATTATATTTTATATACATACATATATATATATATATATATATATACATACATATATATATATATATATATATATATATATATATATATACATATATATATATATATATATATATACACATATATACATATATATATATATATACACATCTATACATATATATATATATATACACATCTATACATACATATATACCAATATATATACATATATGTATATATATATACATATATACACACATATTATATATATATATATATATATATATATATATATATATATATATATATATATATATATATATATATATATATATACATATATATATATACATATTTATATATATATATATATACATATTTATATATATATATATATACATATTTATATATATATATACATACATATTTATATATATATATATACATATTTATATATATATATATACATATTTATATATATATATATATATATATATATTTATATATATATATATATACATATTTATATATATATATATATATATATATTTATATATATATATATACATATTTATATATATATATATACATATTTATATATATATATATATATATATACATATTTATATATATATATATATATATATATACATATTTATATATATATATATATATATATATATATATATATATATATATATATATATATATATATATATATATATATATACACACATATATACATACACACACACACACACACACATATATATCTACTGAAATAGTGTGGACCCCAGGGATTCAGGGGTTTCAGGTCCGGTCTGGCATCAGTTACTCATCACCGGGCCAGTGTGGAGGTCTGGGATGTCGTGGTTGCCTGCCCGGTTTCGTGCCCCGAGGTGTCCACAATAAAAGAGGAAAGATAGGAGGTTGTTGTCGTGACACCACCTGCAGTATGCGGCCAGGGAATTAGCCGCCGCTACTGTCGCTGTCCTCCGGGGCGGATAATAGTAGCAGCAAATATGGTTTCACTCCCCACAGGTGGAACAGGCCCCGGGGAGGATGATGAGGGCTGTAGTAGTGGTGGCTGGGGTCGTTGGCGCTGGGGCGTTGGCGCCGGTAATAAGAGTCCGAGTCGACTGCTGAGGTTCCAGGTTGTTTTACTCACTGTTATGCCTCGCGCCCGGGTAGTACCGGTCACCCGCTGTTATGGGCCCTGTCGACCTCGGATAAGTTGGAAGAAGCCACTAGTGTTTGGAAAATGTCTTTTCTAAGAGTTGCCCCTCCAGTAGTGAGGAACCCAGGTTGAGTGTTCCGCTCTAAGCCACAGGCCCCGTGAAAGAAGTAAAAGGAAGAAGGTGATGGTGGTGTCTTGTCACCAGAACTAAAGTCCTGGGTAGACTGACTGAAGATTGTGCGAGTTGCTCCTACTTCTACCCCAAGTGGAACCCGCCCCCCAGGTGGCTGGCTTCAGTGACCGGGAAAGTCCCATGCTTCGTGATGGCCACCCCCCTATCCACCCTAGGCCATCCCCCCAGTTGGAAGGCTCCTGACTAGAGTTGAGCACGGTTCGCGGTTCGAGGTTCTCCAGTTCTAAGCTCGAGTGATTTTGGGGGCTGTTCGAGATCGAACTAGAACTCGAGCTTTTTGCAAAAGCTCGATAGTTCTAGATACGTTCGAGAACGGTTCTAGCAGCAAAAAGCAGGGCTTTTTACAGCTAGAGTGTGCAGGAGCCATCGCTGGCAGCCTGCCAGAAGCTGGTAACCAAGATAAACATCGGATATCCAAGCAAAGCGCTTTGGTTAGTAACCCGATGTTTATCTTAGTTACGTGCAGGAAGCCCACACTTCCCCGCTCGGCTCGCTCCGCCCCCTCCTGCCCGCGGCATGTACACATACATACATACACACACACACACACACACACACACACACCCCGCTCGGCTTACCTGCGGTGATGAAGTCCCGCCATCCCGACCTCAGCGCTGTCACTGTCCTCCATGGCCGCCGCTTGTCACATCACCTCTCGCTTCCGACCCGAGACTGACTAGCGGTGACGTCACGGACCTCTCGCGATACTTGGTGTGAAGGCGCCGGTCATTGAACTCAGTGACAGGGGCTGTCAGTGTGCTGGAGATCAGCGCAGGTAATGTACCTCGCTGACAGCAGCACTTGTCATCCCCCTGCAGTGACCTGGGCTGACCCATTGATGTTAGCTCAGGTCACTGCATTGCTCTCCCAGCCAATGGGGAACATTCTGCTCTTCATTGACTGGGACAGTGTGGATCGTCATGGCAACCCCTTGGATTACACCAGACCTGGATTTGTTTTTCATTCTAATAAATTGGTTAAAGAGGGAATGTTTTGGGGAGTGTTTTTTCAAATAAAAATGTGTTTGTCGTCTATTTTTTTTTATTACTGACTGGGTTGGTGATGTCGGGTATCTGATAGACGCCTGACCTCACCAACCCCAGGGCTTGATGCCAGGTGACATTACACATCTGGTATTAACCCCATATATTACCCCGTTTGCCACCGCACCAGGGCGCGGGATGAGCTGGGGCGAAGCACCAGGATTGGCGCATCTAATGGATGCGCCACTTCTGGGGCGGCTGCGGCCTGCTATTTTTAGGCTGGGGAGAGTCCAATAACCATGGACCTCCCTAGTCTGAGAATATCAGGCCCCAGCTGTCTGCTTTACCTTGGCTGGTGATCCAATTTTGGGGGACCCCTACGTGTTTTTTTTTTAAATTATTTATTTAATTTAAAATAACAGCGTGGGGTGCCCTCAGTTTTGGATTACCAGCCAAGGTGAGGTTGCCAGCTGTGGTCTGCAGGCTGCAGCCGTCTGCTTTACCCTAGCTGGCTACAAAACTAGGGGGAACCCTACGTCATTTTTTTTTTCATTTTTTTGGCTAACTACAAAGCTAAGCACCCCTTAGTGCCACATGAAAGGCACCAAAGGGTGCTCCACTTTTTCTCCATTTTTTCTCCACTTTTTCTACATTTTTTCTCCACTTTTTCTACATTTTTTTCTCCACTTTTTCTCCACTTTTTCTCCACTTTTTCTCCACTTTTTCTCCACTTTTTCTACATTTTTTTCTCCACTTTTTCTCCACTTTTTCTCCATTTTTTTCTCCACTTTTTCTCCACTTATTCTCCATTTTTTCTCCACTTATTCTCCATTTTTTCTCCACTTTTTCTACATTTTTTTCTCCACTTTTTCTCCACTTTTTCTCCATTCTTTTTCTATGGTCGGTCTACCCATTAGCTCTGCCATGCACACTGTAGCTCTACACCTACTGCACATGTTACTTTATGATTGACATCTCTTTCGTACCAGAGCTGTCTAAGCCTACTCTGACCCCATATTTGTCATTACTATATTGTCCTTGTACTGTATTATGACATTTGTATCATGTGTTTCATTTCTTGCTGTGTTGCAATTTTTTTGCTGCATCCCAATTGTACCTCTACATTGTTCGAGTTTATGTTATTGTTCTCTCACTCTTATGTGATACTGATTATTGTCATTTTTCATGATTACATGCAGATAAGTCCAATCTGACGAAGGCTCAGGCCGAAACGTCATTTGTAACTTGTTTGGACAAAAACATATATGCTTATGAAAATTTTTTTTTTCTTAATACGGACCAATAAAGAGTGATTTTGCATTACTATCCGTTGTGACTTACTGACTTAGTCTGGGAGATTTAGAGTGCCGAGGTTACTCACTAATTTTATCTACTATTACCTCTGAGCACCTATATACCAGTGAGCAGAGCTTCCTCTACAATAGTTCTCCTGATTAGGCATGCCCTTACCTCATGAGCAGGGCATTGCAGCTTTGGTAGCAACCATTACGACATGGACTCTGCTGCTGTGGACCCGAGAAGAGTGAGTGCAGATTCATTGCACCCACACTCCTCACATGAAGGGTCCGCACTCCTAGAAAATGGGGGATACGTTCCCTGAGTGTCTCCCCCCCATATTCTAGACGGTCCAGAGTCGTCGTGGGACCCCTTTATTTTTTTTCTTACAATAAATTGGTGAAAGAGGAAATGTTTTGGGGACTGTTTTTTCAAATAAATTTCTTTTGTCGATTTTTTTTTTTTTGTTAGTACTGACAGTTTATGATGTTGAGTATCTAATAGACGCCATGACATCACAAACTGCTGGGCCTGATCTCAGGTTACTTTACAGCTAGTATCAACCCGATTTATTACCCCGTTTGCCACTGCACCAGGGCACGGGATGAGCTGGGGTGAAGCGCCAGGATTGGCGCATCTAGTGGATGCGCCACGTCTGGGGTGCCTGCGGCCTGCTATTTTTAGGCTGTGAAGGCCCAATAACTATGGACCTTCCCACCCTGAGAATACCAGACCACAGCTGTCCGCTTTACCTTGGCTGGTGATCCAATTTGGGGGGGACCCTACTTTTATTGTGTAATTATTAATATTTATACAATAATTATAAAAAAGAGCCTGAGGGGACCTCCACATTGGATCCCCAACCACGGTAAAGCTGCCAGCTGTGGTTTTCAGGCTACAGCCGTCTGCTTTACCCTAGCTGGCTATCAAAAATGGGGGGACCCAACGTCATTTTTTTTTTTAACTATTTTTTAAATAGAAAAAATTAATGGGCTTCCCTGTATTTTGATTGCCAACCAAGGTAACGGCAGGCAGATGGGGGTGGCAACCCATAGCTGTCTGCTTTATCTGCGCTGAGAATCAAAAATACCGCGGAGCGCTACGTCATTTTTTTAAAGATTTATTTTTACAGCACTGTGATGTCCAGCAATCAAAATACAGGGAAGCCCATTTTATTTTTAGTTATTTAAATAAATAATTAAAAAAAATATATATGAGCTCCCGCTGCATTTTTTGTATTGCTAGCTAAGGGTAATCCAAGCAGCTACTGGCTGCTAACCCCCACTGCTTGGTGTTACCTTCACTGGCAATGGAAAATCCAGGGAAGCATTTTTTATTTTTTTTGCCAAAAAACTACAAAAAAAGGACGTGAGCTTCGCCATATTTTTGTATGCTAGCCAGGTATAGCAGGCAGGTGCTGGAAGAGTTGGATACAGCGCCAGAAGATGGCGCTTCTATGAAAATGCCATTTTCTGAGGCGGCTGCAGACTGCAATTCGCAGCAGTGGGGCCCAGAAAGCTCAGGCCAACCTGTGCTGCGGATTCCAATCCCCAGCTGCCTAGTTGTACCTGGCTGGACACAAAAATGGGGCGAAGCCTACGTCATTTGTTTTCTAATTATTTCATGAAATTCATGAAATAATAAAAAAAGGGCTTCCCTTTATTTTTGGTTCCCAGCCGGGTACAAATAGGCAACTGGGGGTTGGGGGCAGCCGTACCTGCCTAGCATACAAAAATATGGCGAAGCCCACATAATTTTTTCAGGGGGCAAAAAACTTCTGCATACAGTCCTGGATGGAGTATGCTGAGCCTTGTAGTTCTGCAGCTGCTGTCTGTCTGTATGGAGAAGAGCAGACAGCAGCTGCAGAACTACAAGGCTCAGCATACTCCATCCAGGACTGTATGCAGAATTTTTTTGCCCACCAAAAAAATGACGTGGGCTTCGCCATATTTTTGTATGCTAGCCAGGTACAGCAGGCAGCCACGGGCTGCCTCCAACCCCCAGTTGCCTATTTGTACCCGGCTGGGAACCAAAAATATAGGGAAGCCCGTTTTTTTTTAATTATTTCACTTATTTCATGAAATAATTAAAAAACAAATGACGTGGGCTTCGCCCCATTTTTGTGTCCAGCCGGGTACAACTAGGCAGCTGGGGATTGGAATCCGCAGCACAGGTTAGCCCGAGGTTTCTGGGCGCCTCTGCTGCGGATTTCAGTCCGCAGCCGTCCCAGAAAATGGCGCTCTCATAGAGGCGCCATCATCTGGCGCTGTATCCAACTCTTCCAACAGCCCTGGAGCCGGGTGGCTTGTTGGGTAATCATGAGTTAATACTGGCTTTGTTTTACTAGCCAGTATTAAGCCAGAGATTCTTAATGTCAGGCACGTTTGACCCGGCCATTAAGAATCTCCAATAAAGGGTTAAAAAAAACACCACACAGAGAAAAAATACTTTAATAGAAATAAATACACAGACACATTAGAGACTCCATCTTTATTACCCCGTCAGCCCTCCACGATCCTGCTCTTCTGTCTTCTTTCTTTCTAGTGTAGTAGTAGTGACGATTGTAGTGAGGATGAGGTTCCCCAGCCCATCATGGGCTGAGGCATCTCATCCTCACTACAATCCTCACTAGTGTAGTAGTAGTGACGATTGTAGTGAGGAGGATGAGGTTCACCAGCTCATCACTTGGGGCTGGGGAACCTCATCCTCACTACAATCCTCACTACAATCGGGAAGCAGCGTGCAGCCTTCACTCCGTGAGTGATCAGTGCTGGCTGTCAGCGGTAACAGCGGTAACGCTGACAGACGCGTTACCATAGCAACGGTGCTCTCGGAGCCGCAGTTAGCGGTGACGTCACCGCTAACTGCGTTGCTATGGCAACGGTGATCTCCGTTAATGACCGGCTGTGTCAGCCGGTCCCTAACGGAACGGGGAGTCGACCGTGTGCTAGAGCATGTCGCCGGTACACGGCGATACACATATGTGCACCGTGTACCGGAGAGATGCACTCGCAGGTCCTACATGACGCGTCATAGTCATGTGACCAGTCTGTAGCCAATGAGATAATAGCCACGTGACTGGTCACATGGCTATTTTGACGTCACGATAGGTCCTGCATCTCTGCTGGCAGTGCCGTCACCGGGAGGATTCAGCGATCATCGGATGGAATAGCGGCAGGAGACAGAGTGCAGAAGGGATCGCGAGGACCGGTAAGTGTTATGGCAATGTTTATTAACTGTTTGTGTACATTTATAATGCATTTTTATGTGTTTGTGATTGCCTCCCATTATAGCCTATTGGTTCGAGTTCGGTTCGTCGAACGTTCGACGAACCGAACTCAAACGGGACCTCCGTTCGGCGAGCCGACCTCGAGCCGAACCGGGACCGGTTCGCTCATCTCTACTCCTGACTGTATGTAAGGTGTGAATGTGGAACAACGGTGATTACCCTCTCCTTACCCGAAGCGATACCGCACCTTAAATAAAGTGCAGTACTCTGTGGTGACTGGAGCCGCAGGGGCACCACAACAGCACATAAAAGCATTCTGTCATGTAGGGCAAAGTACAAGCAGGTCAGTAACTAGCAGGTCTAAGGGTTTGTAGAAATTACAGGAGTTTGCAAAGATAAACATGCCAAAACAAAAAAGAAAAAAACGACCAACAAAGCCCAATTGCTGAATGTGAAAGACTTTAATAAAGGTGAATGGTGAGCAGCACAATCACAAGAAGAACACCGATGTCAGAAATTCCCGGCAAGTAGAAATAACAATCACTTAAGAATCATAGAAATTATTTGGAGTATCATATACACAGTATAGAGGGTAAAAAATGTACATAGTATAGAAATCAGATTTACCAGTGATAACAGGCATGTGTATGGGCAAACAGTAGGTCTCTTGTGAAAAAAACTAATCACTACGTTGTCATATTTGCTATAATTAGCACAATATATATACACCTTTCCCGTATGTGTGACAGCCACCCATCTTTCCCATTAGTTTCTTTCCTTCCATGTAGCCTGTTTTCTCTACATCTGGTATGTGTGTAATGACCACTCCATGAACCCCCAATTCTCCCCTTGTTTATGACTTCCCTGTTATCTGTGCCTATGTTCTCATACAGCTGGGGTCAGTTTTGATTTAAGTAATCAGGCTAGTACCAGCCTGTTACGGGGGGGCTGTCTGATAATAAAACCTAAAGGAATGTCAGACAGTCAGGGTCCACCGTGCAAAGACTCTGCTGCAGACTATGGCAGAGGATAAGGGGTATATAAGTGTGCCACTGTAAAAAATGATAGCACAAGTGCAGAGTGCAATACCTCTGTTAAACTCACAGAGGAATATAATTAGAAAATAAAGCAATTCCTCCCTTACTTGGAGGGTGTGTGGAATGGTCTGTGTTAAAGATCACAGAGACAAAAGCAGTGAGTGTGAAATGGCACCTACCTAGGTCCGTTCCTCTAGTGGTGCCAGGAGACGGACAGCAGTGTAAGCCGCACAAAGCTCCTACCTGCGTTCGCTCCACTAGTGTGCGAGGACACGAACCACTAGATATGGCACCTGCCTAGGTCCGCTCTTCTAGTGGTGCAAAAGAGACGGACAGCAGCGTAAGCCGCACAAAGCTCCTACCTGCGTTCGCTCCACTAGTGTGCGAGGACACGAACCACTAGATATGGCACCTGCCTAGGTCCGCTCTTCTAGTGGTGCAAAAGAGACGGACAGCAGCATAAGCCGCACAAAGCTCCTACCTCTGTTCGCTCCCCTAGTGTGCGAGGATACGAACAACTGCAAGACGCAGTATAAGGAACGTTACCCTAGCGGCAACGTCCACCTACGAGTAGAATCACAAGGCCCAGCCGGACCATGTGCCTCAGGAAGCTGCCTATGTCCGCTCCACTAAGAGGTAAGGATACGGACTGCAGCCGAAGCTGTAAGGTATAAGAACGCTACCCTGCCGGTAGCGCTCACCTAACATAGACAGAGAGATGCCTAGAGGGACATGCACAGGGCGTCTACCCTCATGCATGAACCAAGAGGACTGAGCGCCGGGCGACGTGCGTCAGGGTCTTATATAGACTCTGTGCCTCATCAAAGATGGAGGACACCAGAGCCAATCCGCTGCCAGAATGACAGCAATGACGTCACGCTGGCCTATCACCGAGCAAAGCGTCACAAGCACATGACCAGCGACCAATCGGCATAGAAGGTGTCAGAGACATGTGACCTCGTGTCACAAGCACATGACCAGTGGCCAATCAGCTTAGAAGGTGTCAAAGACATGTGACCTCGTGTCAGCGATGATGTCACCCGCACATGTGCAATGGCTCCAAGATAGGACATAGTCTCCAGCGCTTGCACATGTGCAGTAGCAAGAAATCCGGACATAGTCTCCAGAGCCACAGCAACCGTAACACAGCCCCTCCCTT